>NW_004524733.1:1638445-1664021 GCF_000260255.1 Octodon degus
GCAGGGTAGCAGGAAGCTCTCCACACACTCACCGGACCTGGGCTAGGACTCAGAACCAGTGTTTTAATTGTACTATAATTATTATTAATCTAAAACTCTAGCACAAATATCTCTGGGGACTTTGGCCATGATTGGTTGGTTTTAGTATTTCTTTTATAGACAGTGAGTAAACATTAGTTACATGTGTCTGAGTAAGAATTTTTGTGGCTTATAAAAGGAGAATGAGATTATTTGTGCTATTAACAAATTACTGTCTTATTATAATAGTTAAGATAATATAAATGAGTGGCCTTTGAATTTCTTAATATGTGTACACTATTAATTGCTAAGTATCCAAAATATTGGATAATATCCAACATTGGGTAATATCCAAAATATTATATCAGAGATTAAAGGGAATTTACAATACTTTATGACTCTTTCCAATGGACAACTTTAATTATAATATGCAATTTTCTACTTTTCAAAGTAATGCACTCTTGAAAATGTTTTAAAATTCTAATATAGAATATCTAAAATATTAAAGTTAATATCCTTATAAAATTTAATGGAGGATGACTATCCTACTCACTAATTTTTGCACATGCAGGTTAACATCTTCCCTGGGGTGAGGGGAACAAAGGAAAACAGCCACAAGTCTCCATTGGGAAATGAGAAATACAGATCACAATTCATACACATTCTCTTCCAAATCTTAAAACTGCCTGCTGGACCTACTAGGAACGGGCAGAGGGCTTCCGGTAAAGAGAAAGTGTGTCTGCTCTGACTCCTGCACTTTATTTCTGTCTCTTTCCAACCCCCTCTTGTCTCAAGAGAGTGTACCTCTACTTGCTGTCTGGGCAAGTTGCCAGGCCAGAGTGACCCTCGAGTGTCACGGTCAAATGGTGTAGGAATGGCGATTTGAATGTACCAATGTAAAGCATGCAAAGGCACCTACTGTGTGGCATTCTGACATAGAATGTAGAAATTTACTATGATGCATATGCATATAAAAATTGTTTCAGCACAAAAGAGGCTTTCATCAAGTTAGAGAACACATTGTTGCAGAAATATATGTATTTTATTTAATAAAATATGTCATTATAAAAGGAAAACATGCATGAATAAAGAAGAGATTACAGTTTGGTAACTTTTATGCCATTGAGGATGGGGGAGAGCTCAGCAGCACAAGAGCCTACCTGGCAAATGCAAGGTCCTAAGTTAGATTTCTGATACCAAAAAACAAGAAACTTTTATGCCATTAAAACTATAATTTTACTACACATAGGAGAGCATGTAGCTAAAGCATTTCCCTGAGAATAGTTTTACTAATGTTATTCTTCATAGTACCTCTCTTGAACTGAAGCTTTTTCATTCAAAAGATTTGCATTCATCTCACCTACTTCAGGACAACTTCACCACCTGCAAAGACCACTTTCTTAATTATCAAATTTACAAGACTTACTAGTAAAATGCTCTTTACACTTTAATCATATTAGCATATAATAATGTATTTAGGGAATGCTTGCAGTGAGTCAAGACAATGGCGCATCTTCACACTTGCACGTGTTCTGTGGTGCTATCATTCGAAAATTTTATTACTGCTTCAAATAAACAAAAGCTTGAAAGACACAGGCTGGTGAGATAGCTCAGTGGAATAAGTGCCTGCTTAGGTAAGTGCAAGGACCAAGGTTCGATCCCCAGCACCACATACCATGTCGGCTCCACCCCCAGACACATTGAGCCAGCAACCAAGTCCCAGAACATTAGTGCACGCCTGTAATCCCAGCACTGGAGAGGCTGAAAACAGGAGGATCACTACGAGTCTGAGCTATGCGGTGAGATCCTGTACTAAATGCATTAAAAAAAAAAAAAAACTTGAAAGACAAAGTATAGTAAAAGTCTTTATAGTTTCAACTGTAAGCATTAAATCAGAAATATTTATAAATATATGGATCTATATTATATATAAAACAGATATGTCTTATATATGTGTATTACAAAATAATATTACCAAGATTTGAGAAGGATTTCTTAATTTTTTTTATTTTGCTGACTCAGGCTGTGTTAAGGGCTGATCTGGTGATGCATGGGAAGCTGGGAATTGAACCCTGACCCCCTGCAGGTCTTAAACAACTGAGTGAACCGACAAGCCCCCTTCAAGATCTGAGAAATAAAATATCCACTTGGTGTTGGATTATAGTGTGTCCTAAATATTGTTTTATAAATTTTGGAAAAATAAATATTCACATTTTACATAAGATTTTTATGGAGTTGTATAACAATAGGTGAAAACCTATCTCAAATATTTATTGGCAAACAATATCAGTTTTATTTATTTATTTATTTATTTTTTGTAAGAATTCTTTTGGTCTTGTACTGAATGATTACTTTGAAAATAGTGATCCATAGTATATTCACTATTGTTATTCTCTTATTACTTTGTTATGAATTTCTTTTACACAAAAAAAGAACATATAGATTTCATTGTATTTGTAAACATGAACTTAATATTGAAAAATTTAATATTTGGCATTAATCTTTAATATTAATGATCTAACTGTTTTTATTATTTTTCATGTATTTAGTCCAGGGTCTACAGGGTCTCACTACACAGATCGAACTCATAGTGATCCTATTTTCAGCCTCCCAAGTGCTGGGATTACAGGTAGGTGCCACCACTCCCAGTCTCAATTGCTGTCCCAGACCACCCTGAAGACAGCACAGCATGGCATGTGGGGCAGGAGATCAGACCCCGGTCCCTGTGCCTGCCTACATAGGCACTTTAGTCCACTGAGCTATCTGGCCAGCCCAAGTGTTGTTTTAACATTTGTTTTGCTGTGGCATCCACGGATTATGTGCAGTGACATTTGATCCCATACTGCACTAAGTGTGTATTATGTAGCTCCAGGTTTCTGAAGATCACATAGTTCTGTTGGCTTTCCCAGTATGATCTTGAATTCAAGCAGCAATTCTCTGCGGACATAGATAACGTTCCCACATGAGGATGTGTGGTCTCCTCTGTCTATAAGGGAGTGGTTCTAAAATAAGGTTCTGTTCGTTCTCTCTGACAGACCAGGAAGTTTTAAGAGAAACACTGACTTTATGTTGTGTACCAGAGTATCCTGGCCGTGGCTCTTCTCACAGCCCACACACAGCCACTTCTGATACAGTAGATATTACGTCCAGATAAAATATATAAATGACTAGTTGGGGGAAGAGAGAGAGAGAAGCAAGAAAAATCGACAGAGACAGAGACTTGCTTATAGATCAACAAGACAATAAAGTCATTTCTTGCCCTTCCTCAGCGAAGGGCCTCTTTTCATGAGGTTCGTGGCAGCTCAGTGGAAAAGGTCAGTAATTTCCTCACCCCCGATACTATTGACGGGACACCAGGGAGAGCTGCTTGAGGTATAATTCTTCTGCCAAGATGCAATGAGTGCAAACCTTTACTGTCTACTCCTGTGGTTACAACTCATAAGGCCAATTTTGTAGACAAGCTGTAGTCTGTTGTCTCTGGTAAGAATTGTAAATGAGGTTGCTGAGACGTCCTGCTTAGGGAATTCTGTTAAAAAAGGTTAAGTGTAAATTGACCTCTGGATTAGCCTGCACACACCATTATAAAAGTTGCTGGAACCCGTAGGCAGAAAGGAAAGTTTCAAACTGAAAATTAAAGAAGAAAAAGATAAGAGAAACAATACAGAAACTTGTAAAACATGCTAATTTTCTCAGTAAATACTTATAAAATTATATATTAATAGGTTAAGTCATAGTGTCTTATCTCTTGCTGTTAGAGAAAATTAAATGTTTAAAAAGTTAATATCAGAAAATAAATTCTAAATTATCAGTACTCTTTATGATATGTGTTAGACTACTCAGAAAATCTACACTTTGCATTGCAACCTATTCATAAGCTTTGTTAAATATAGCAAGCAAAAGTCCTAGGATCAGTAAAATTATATTCAAATTAAAATATGCATAGATTTAAAATTTTTATGAGCTTTTATGAAGCTGATTTTTAAAGCAATGACCTCATTCCAATACCGTAAGGGAAATGCTATAATTAAGAATCTCCGTCTTTTAAAAAATTTTGTATAGAATGAATAATTTTCTATTGCTTATATATTGTTACACATAGGCATTTTAATAATAGTAGTACAGAAGTATAATAAAAAATTATGGTCCCTGCTGTGCCTCTACTGATCCCAGCGCTGGTTCCCAGAAGCACACACTTTCAACTAGTTTCTTTCCAGTTCTTCTGGGAGCTGCTTCCACATTGCTAGGTAACTTCTTGCCTCCTTAATATTTATCTTTGTAGATTGTATTTCTGCTATGAAAGATGACGTGCAGCTAATTTTCTTTCCTCCTTCCTGCCCACTGCTTCATTTCTACTGTTAAACTTTTGAGTGTTTATTGTTGGATTTTAACACAGTACTTAACATTGTCTCTTATGTAGTCAAGACTGTGCTCTGAGATTAAGAAATAATATTCTTTGTTTTCTTTTTCTTTCCTTTTTTTTTTTTTTTTTTTTGCGGAACCAGGGTTGAACTCAGGCCCTTGCACTTGCCAGGGAAGCACTTATTCCACTGAGCCATCTCCCCGGTCCCTGTTCTTTCTTTTCTTTCCATTCTCTTCTTACTTCATATGCAGGTTTTAACTTTAATATCACAATATTAGGTAACATTTGCAGTCTTTTATACCATGATAGTAAAATTCCTTATGATTCATTAAAAACATTGATGATCATTAAGCAACTTTCATTTAAATTTTACTGTATCAGTATTTTTCTCTGTGAAGGTAAATCAAAAGCTAAAATAAGTAAGCTACCATAAGATAAATTGATAATTGTGCCATTTCAAAGGAGGAAGTCCAAAGGGATTCTCTTCACTTCTTCCCCCTTAACTCATTGAAATTTTTCTTTCATGCTTGGATCGTGAATTATTGGCATAGTTTTATTAATTAATTGATATAATTATGAATTTATTATTTTTTTAAAAATGTGTAAAATTGCCCAGCTTTATTTATTTATTTTTTTTGGCCTCCTGGAGATAAGAAATATCAAAATGCTGTTGTATTGTCTTTTATTTGTTTTTCTTTTCTTTTTTTTTTTTTTTTGGTGGAACCGGTAATTGAACTCAGGCCCTTGTGCTTGCCTGGGAAGCGCTTATTCCACTGAGCCATCTCTCTGGCCCTGTATTGTCTTTTGTATCCTCACGTATTCTGTCAGAAATCCATTCCATTATACTTCTTGAATCTCAGTAACTACCCATTGCAATTTATAGTTCATTTATAGCTGGTATAGTTCAAATTTCGACTAAGACTATTTGAATAGCTTTCCTTTGTCCTAAAATTTTCAGACACATTGTTTCCTGTTTTTGATCTTTCACTGCTCTGAAATTGTATGAGCATATTTTCAAGTGGCCAGCTTTTACTCTGTTTGCCAGGAGAGTTTGGGGTGTACATATTTCTTAAACTCTGAAGTGGTCTGTATTATTTCTTTGATAATGTTTCAATTTTGTTTTCTGGAATTCTTTGTGGAACTGATACTAGCAGAATGCTAAATGTTGAACTCCTTGTTTAATCCCTCTAACTTCTCTTTCTCCTTATCCTTCCTTTTTTGTTTAAATTGGCCATTTAATCTAGGCCCTTTTCACTGAGCTCCATTCCCAGATCTTTTTAATTTAATTTAATCTAACTTAACTTACTTTTGACACAGGGTCCTACTGACTTGCTAAGGTCCTTGCTCATTGTCTGTGCTTCATAGCATCTCTTTATAGATTTGCGCACATACCAACTTTTCAAATTTTTCTTAGTTTACAGAGTGCTTAAGGACAATTTACAAAATGTCTCATTTCTGCACATCTTACAAGTAGAGGAAAGGGCTTGCTGTCATTTAAATTATCTTGTCAGATATTTTTGAATAGAAAAAAGGCTGTGGAAGAGAAAGAGTCTCCCTGTGGAACAGGCTGGTATTGTTTACTCTCCAGTATGACAAGAGGTATTGACTCACCCTAATGCAAATGTCAGGGAGGGTTACAGTCCATTAAAATTTCCTCATATCGGAGTTCCTCTCCTATAACTCGCACCATTGTGTGTTCAGGTGTCACTTGGCCCTCATTGCATCAACCTCCAGAGATTCAGTGTTTAAGGAATTGGTGAAAAAGTGCTGATGCTCTGTCTAGCTGTTGCTGCAAGCCTTACGCAGTCTGCTCCCCTGCTAAGTGCTCTCCTGTCTCTACAGTGTCCACAACACTGAGGTAGCCCAGGCGACACAGCCGAGCACCACCTCAGACCCTTCAGAGTCCACAACCTGCTTTCTTGCTTTCTGCTCCTTTCCCTGTTGTCGTTTCCTCTATCTTTAAGTTGCTGTGACAAGTCACTGTCTTCATTTTTTTTCTCAGTCTTAGGACTTTCCTGGAATGCATGACTTTTATTTGTTCATCTTTTAAAATGGGGAAAACCGGGCCAGGGAGACAGCTCAATAGAATAAGCGCTAGTTTGGCAAGCCCAAGGCCCTGAGTTCAATCCCCAGTACCGCAATAAAATGGTGAAAACAGAGGAGAAATTCATCTTTCTGTATGCATATAAGGGCCTCGATACTGGCAAGCCCTGCAGAAATGCCTCAAAGAATTTAGCTGCTCTTCATAGCTAGATTGAAAGCAAGTTCAGAAGTGTGGAGTTAGGCTCTGGGAAACTCACTCACTTTCTGACCTACTTTTAAAAACTAGCTTAAGAAAAGTTTGCCCCCCTCCTCTGAAAGAGGGAAGAGAAATTTCACTTCTGGGATTTCAATAAATCAGGGTGGGACAAAATTATAAAACAAATTAATTTTATACAAATTTACTATATTAGTCTACAACCATCCCCAGCATAAATATTTACAAAGCCTATTTACTTAAGAAATGCACATACCAATAATTTTGTTAATGTTCAAAATGACATTGACCTTAATTACAGAGAACTCACCCTCTACCAAGAACACATGCATTATTTTCAGTTTCTTTGTTTTATTTTTAGTTTTTTTTTTTTTTTTTTTTGTGGAACCGGGGATTGAACTCAGACCCTTGTACTTGCTAGGGAAGTGCTTATTCCACTGAGCCAGCTCCCCGGCCCTTCAATTTCTTTGTAAGAAGAAATAATTCACACTTTTGCATGTTTTCTGCTATCTCTCAATCTAGTCATCTGTGTACTAATCTCTAAATGAAATAAAGAGACTGGATAAAGTCAGTGAGAAACATTAGAAGTTCAAAAATTAAATGTTTATTTCATTAGTTTCCTGTCCTTCTATGATTTTTTTTTCTTTTGAAATAGATAATATGAAGTATACTTCTGACTCTGTATTGGTAGCAAAACTTAACTTCTAGATATTGTATTTTTGCTTATTTAGGGTTTTTCTTTTTGAGACAAGGTCTCACTATGTAGTCAGTCTGGACATGAATTCACTATGTAGCCCTGGCAGGCCTCCAAATCAACAGGAACGTTCTGCCTCAGCCTCCTGAATGCTGGGATTCAAACTATGCACTGCTCCTGGCTCTGGAATACTTTAAATTTTCATGTCAGTGAATTGACTTTACTCAGTTATAGCTTATTAAGACGGGGCGATGGCTCAGTAGAATAAGCGATTGCTTGGCAAGGGCCTGAATTCAATCCCCGGTTTCCACCAAAATAAATAAAAAATTTAAAAAATAAAAGAAAAAAGAAAAAATATTCTCTTTTGTGATATGAACATTTCTTTTGTAGCACTTGAAGGAATTATTCTAGAAGTTTGAATTTGCTCATTATTTTATGTCCTAAAGAATTTTCTCCTGGAACATTTAGTAGTATATATTTATAATTAAATCCTGGAAAGTAATAATAATTTTCAAGCTGCCATCTGTATGTTCAATGATCCACAACTCCAGGGTCAGCACGGTTTACTTAATTTTATGCAATTTTATCTCTTATTTTACTCAACTGAATCTAAGTAAATTTTATATCATCTCAAGCTAGTCTTAGAAGTGTTCTTATTTCAGTTAAGATTTTTAAGTATTTTTAAACTGTCATTTAGCAATATTATAACTTAATTGTTTGGGTTACTCTTCCATGAAATGTTTCCAAATGGTTTTTACTATGCCTAAAGGAATTTAAAAGGCCTTGTGCAAAGTCATCAGGCTGTGTAGAATTAGTTGATATTTTACAGAGATGAACAGTTTTTCTCTCGAAGTCTTATTATCAATTCAGTTGAGCCAAGTAACCAGAAATTCATTGCCTCTGCTACCTTGAACAATTCTAACTGCTAAGTATCAACTTCAGCTCTAAGGCCATATAAATCTCATTATATTCAGGTACTGTCAGTTCAAAACAGTTTGGGAAGAACCTTGTGTATATTGTGCTCTTTTCCAAGGTTTTAGAATATTATCTTCATCTATCAACTTGCATGTTCTAGGAAGCATTTATTCTTTTTGTACTAATAAATTTTCTAATTGTATAAGGCTTTCTCCATCTTTACTTTGGCATAGTTACATTTCTATAGCATATATTGAGCATGTTTTTAAAAATATACACACTGATACTAAAGGACTTGAGCACTACCCCTCTGGACATTATGGTTTGGCTTAGCTAATGAGGAGCATATGCATGTAGCACTTCATGGTCACCTTTTGATCCTGTTCTGATGCACTGGTTCTGTGACTATGTAGTCCAGGCTAGCTTCCTGGCTTCAGTTCTATTCTTCCATCTTGGCCACAATCAATCCACTGAACACAAATGGGACCCGTGAAATTCTCTTCTGACTCAAGTGGCTCCTCTTTCCAGTGGTTTAAAAAGATTGTCTGTACTCTCTGAAATAGCCAAGTGTGCATGTGTCTACACATCGGTATCCCAGTGCCTTCCTCCTAACACAACACAACTAAGGTGCAACGAATGGCTTGGAGCTTTCTGAAGACCCTGTTCTTGTCTCTGTTTACACACCTTCATACGTTACAGCCCTTCCCCTCAAAGTTCCCTGCAACACTACTTTTCTTTGAAAAAGAGTCTTATGTCATCCAGCCCATGACTCTGGCTCCAGTTGTACTTCCTATTTCCTTTTGTAACAAAGTGGAGTAGAGGAAATGTCAGCCCCAAATATGGCACCTTGTAACCTAGGGCAACTGCAGAGGCTAGAAGGTCTCTCTGGCCTTCGTTTGTCCCTTTTGCCCATAAAATGTGTCCCAGCCTCTAGGAAAGTCACACAGAATTTCTCTCTTCTCCCCTGAAGACTTCATGTGGCAAGTGTCCTACCTCATACCTAAAGGAAGCAGTGCCCCAGTGCCAAGAAAAGACTGAACAAACTGCCCTGCTTAGTTTCCCTATTTCATTCCCACCAGACTGTAGACTTATGTCTCCATTTAGGATTCATCAAAACTATTTATTAAAATGCATACATCTCCCTGTTTCATGGATCTTCATTTCAAAGGGCTCTCAGATCACTTAAGCTTCATATGAAATAAATTTGGTGTGTTTTCTTCATATAAATCTGTCTTTTGTGTAGGAATCTCAGCCAAGAGCCTTGTAAGGAGTAAGAAAAGGCACTACCTCTCCTCTGTGGCCCATTTCCCTGGAGTTTACTGATACTGCTTATACTTCTCTACTACACAGGGTATATTTTCATTCCATGACCTCTACCTCTACACTCACAGTTCTCAATCTCTGGAATGCTCAGTACATTATTTGTATAATGTATTTTTTTTTGTTTTGGTGTAACCTCCTCAGAAAACTTCCCAGTCATACTTCCTGAAATATGATTTTAGTTCATTGTTTTAAAATGTGATTAGTGGGCAGTGTTTCTTTATAAACCTCAATTATGCTACATAATACTTGTTAATTTGATATTTTCCTCTCATGAATATAACCTTTGTTAGAACTGAAATCATACCTATTTTACTAAAAATGAAGGCTCTAGTAATTTCACCAACATTTGCAGAAAGGATTGAACAGAGCATTTTTTCTAAGTGCATGAAATTAGCATCCATCTTTACATTCTATTCAAGATCCATCCTCAGTATTACTATATTTACTAAAAATTTACAAACTGAAATGTATATAATGTGACATAGGATTATTAATACCATTTCCACCATTTTTGTGCAGTTCTTTTGTTGTATTTTATTTATCTTTTTTTTTTTTTTTCAGAACCAGGGATTGAACTCAGGCCTTTGCACTTGCCAGGGAAGCACTTATTTTACTGAGCCATCTCTCTGTCCCTTTATTTATCTTCTAAAATGGCAAAACAGTGTTACTAATAATAACACAAAATAATTGAGAAATGTTTTGTTTTGTTTTGTTTTTGTGGTGGAACCGGGGATTGAACTCAGACTCTTGCACTTGCCAGGCAAGCACCTATTCTACTGAGCTATCTCCCCAGCCCCAAGAAATGGTTATCTAGGAAAAAGTATAAGACATGCTGGACTATCTCAGTAAAATTTACATGGTTTATTAAAATACCTTTGTTTTAGCAATCTTACCTCTCTGACATTCATACCTATGGTGGTAATAAATAATACCTCAAAATGCTAATAACAAAAAATACAATGTTGTGCTGCATGGCTTAAATTAATTTATACTTGTGTGCTGTAGGTCTTTCTTGAAATAATTAATAAATGTGAGTGATGGGGCTGGAGCGATATCTCAGTGGCCTAAGTGCCTGCCTGGTGAGTGCAAGCACCTGGGTTCGATACCCAGTACTGCATGCCGTGCCAGCCCTGGAGCCCCACTCCACCAAAACCAGGTGTGGTGCATGCCTGTAATCCTAGCTCTGTAGAGGCTGAGACAGGAGAATCACGATGAGTCTGATCTGTGTAGCAAGACCAGGTACCAAATAGAAAGATAAATAAATAAACGATTTCTTTTCTAAAAAAATGTGAGTGATGTAGAGAACCAAGTATTTTATCTTTATTTGTGGCTTTATCTCTAGAAACACTGACATTCTACAGAATTGTTGTCTTTAAATATTTTATTTTATCCCAGTGAATAACATTGTCAGAGAAAGAGGGAAAAAAGGGATAAAGTGGTCTATTTTGACGCACGCAAGTCCACATACTCTCAAACCCCTATTCACTTCTATGTAGATGTATAAGAGTAGAATGTGGAGAAAAACTACCCTTTTCCTTCTCAAGTCCTGGTTAGTTAGTTGCTTTGCCCCATTAATGTTAATCAAAATATTTAAAAGAATCTCATTTTTTCTTTGGAGACTCTATGGGAATTATTTTAATTACATCCAAGTTTTATAAAACTACATTTCACGGTTTAAATCTCCAGATACACCATCTTTTCTTAAACAAGTAATTATTGAAGGATTCTAGAAGGCTAGCGGTATAGGAGGCACCAGAAATCTTGGGTATGGGCAGGGTTTTAGAAGTTAAAAGAGAAAATCACGTCTGTGGTGGGAGGTTGAGGCCAGAGGATTGCCTCAAGTTTGAGAGCAACTTGTACTACATAGTGAGTTCAGGATCAGCTTGGACTACACAGCACGGCCCTGTCTCAAAAACACATCAGCAAAGTTAAAGGTGAGACAATGAAAATTATCAATTTGGAGAGTAAGGACAGGAATTAAAGAAAAATGAATGCAGCCCAAGGGGCCTGTGGAATATCATTGAGAAGATCATCATCTGCTTCTAGAAGCACCAGAAATACAAAATAAGTGGATATAGAAAGTGCTCAAAGAAACACTAACTGAAAATTTCTGAAATTTGATGAAATATATGAATATAAACATCCAAATAATTGATAGAAGATTAATTTAAGATGACCACAGCGAGAAACATTATGGTCAGACAAGCACTTATTCTACTGAGCTACCTCCCCAAGTCCCTATACGAAGGTCAAACATTTGAAAAAGAAAAAAAAAAAAAAAGAAGACTTTTGAAAGAAGAAATGGAGAAGCAACTCACAATAGGTAAGAGATCTTCTTATATTACCAGCAGAATTGCCACACAAATTCTGGAGGCCAGAAAGCAGTGAGCCCGCGGATTCACATGCTAAAAGGCCATGCATGAGGGGCTACCAACTAACAGTCCTATATCAGGCAAAACGTTTTCAAATAGGAAACAGAAATTAAAATATACCCAGGTGAACACAGGCAGATGGTAGTTTGTTAGCGCTACATGACTGATCTGTCCAGCAAGAAGTGTTCAAGAATGTCCTGCACGTTAAAATAACAGAACCCTACACTGAAACTCTAACACCTGTATTAAAATAATGATTTCACTAAAGAAAAATACATAAGCAATTATAAAAGGTAGTTTTTTTGTAGCAACTGTAAATAGACTTTATTTTCTGTATCATTTAAAAGAATTATATATTACAAAGCAATTATTAGTGTAAAGGCTAATATTGCTTTTGTTTAAAACAGTGTTATATATGTTTTATACATAATTCAAATGATTAATGCCTTGAAAAAGATAATTTATAGAAAGCGGCAGAAAATGTTTGAAGACTTAGTTTTGAGATAACAACCAAAGACAGTAAGAATGCAGTTCCCAAGCAGCACAGTACTTTGGTTTTGAATCCACGGTGGTACACATTCAGACTACAGTGTATAACTTAAGAATGTCAAATGTACTTTCCACAGTAAATTCAAAGAAAAGAGCTATAAAAGATAAGCAAAAATAAGAAAATAATTAAGGATTGTGCTATGAAATAAAGGGATACTTGCACAATGATGTTTATAGCTTTACAATGTACAATAGTTAGATTTTAGAAATAACATCTATGGTCATCAACAGATGAATGGATAAGATGAATGTGCTCTTACACAATAGGGTAGGATGCTGACATACAGAAAGATAAGCTTAGGGCCAGTGAGATAGCTCAACAGACTAAGAGCCTGCTTCCGCCAGGGCAGGGGCCAGGGTTTGATCCCAGGTCCTCCATGCTGTGCCAGTCCCACTCCCGGGGCACACTGAGCCAGCGGTCAAGTCTGGCAGTGGCTGTAATCCCAGAAGCACCATCTGTGGGGCCTGCCTGTAATCCCAGCGCTGGGGAGGCTGACAACAGGACAATCACTATGACTCCAAGCTGCGCAGTGAGACCCTTTACCAAATACATAGTGGAAAAATAAAGGCACAGAAAGATAAACTTGATATATCTGTAGGCAAATGGATATAATTAGACAATATAATGTTAAGTAAAATAAATTGGACAGCTGGACATGGTGGCATACACTTGTAATTCCAGCACTGCTGGAAGCTAAGACAGGGGGATTGCCCAGAGTTTGAGGCCAGCTTGGGCTATGCACTACTCAGTGAGACCCTGTCTCAAAGAACCAAAACAACAACAACAACAAAACAAGCAAAACAAAACAAAGCAAGGGTCAGTGATATAGCTCAGTGGCATAAGTGTCAGCCTGGCAAGCACAAGGTCCTAAATTCAATCCTTGGTATAAATAAATAAATAAATAGCAAGGGTCAGTGATATAGCTCAGTGGCATAAGTGTCAGCCTGGCAAGCACAAGGTCCTAAATTCAATCCTTGGTATAAATAAATAAATAAATAAATAAGCAAAACATATTTAAAAATAAGAAAGACAAACTTAAATATCTCATGATTTCTGTTATACAAGAAACATTTTGATATAAGAAAATTGTGTATATGAACAGAAACATTGAAGAGTAATAAGAAGGGAAAAGTTCAGATATTTCCTCAAACCATTCCATTTTTTCAAAAATATTTTGATATATACGTTAATTTATTTCATTTATATTAACTTTAGTTTGCTGAAAATAAAATTTTGTGCTTTTATCAAACAAAACTGGATGACTCAGAACCTCTGATTTTAAAATGTACCTACTGCAATACTACAAAAATTACAATAATAGGTACTGGCTTAACTGCGGACATATGTAACAATGAAAGAGAAGAAAGTATTCATATATAGATTTTTGCATTTTTTTACCACATGATTTTAGTCAACTTTGCCAAGTATTTTCAACATCAAAAGATAATCTTGCCAACAAATGGTACTTTGAAAACCAGATATCAACGTTCAAGATAAAGAAATAAAAATGGGAAAGGAAAAATTTACAAAGTTGAACTTTTACCTAAAAGTATAAACAAACATTGACTCAAGTGGACTGGATACTTAAAATTGAGTCCTAAAACAAAAACTAAAACAATCTTAAAAAAAGCATAAGGAAAAGGTTCAAGACAGTGGACCTTCTTCGAAATGATACCAAAGGTAAACAAAAGAAAAGCCAAATTGTACAGCATAAAATTAATTTTTAAAATTCTGCATCAAAGTAATATGAGAGAATAAAAATATTGCCCTCAGATTAAAATAAATGGTTATAAATCAAGCCCAATATAGAATTAAGTTCTAAAAATATACAGCCAAGTCATAAAGCTCAACAACAAAGATAACCTAATAGTAATAAGCAGGAGACTTGTGCAGAATTTTTCCAAAGATGTATGAACAGACACTGAGCACATGCTTAATCAATAATCATCAGAAAACTGTTTAGTAAGTAAAACCTACACAGAGAATTACTTGATACTTACTTAGTCTGCTAATTCAAAAGGATGTGGTAGGATCAAGTGCTAATGACAATGTGGACAAATAAGAATGTTTGTGCTCTCTTGCAGAGATTATAAAATTGTACAGTTTACTATGGAAAACACTAGGAAGATTTCTCAAAAAGTAAAAATAGGATCTCTCTGTAAGCTGTCAATTCTACTTCTGGATATATACCCAAAATAACTGAAAGCAGGATGCTGAAGAGTTACGTGTGCATTAATGTTCATAGCACACTATATACTGACAGTGAATTTAGTCCTAATAAGGAAAGAAATCATGACCTATGTTCTAACAGAGATGGTCCTTGAACATTTTAGTCTAACTGAAATGAGCCTGTCACAAGAGCGAAAAATGTTACAATTCCACTCATGAAATATGTGGAGTAATCAAAAATATAGAAATAGAAAGTAGAGTCATAGTTGCTGAGTGCAGGAGGAAATGGGAGTTTTTGGTTCCATTTATTGTGTATCATGTCGATTTTGCAAGATGAAAAGTGTCCCGGAATGGAAGCACATGGGGATGCATAGCTGTATAAATGTGTTTGACACCACTGAGCTGTGGTCTTCAAAACAGTTAAAACCATAAATGTTATCTTTTGTGTATTTTAAAATAGAAAAAAATTAAAATACCTACCAAAAAAGCAGAATATATCATGGAGAAAACATTCAGCTATGATAAAATGTTATTTCAATAATGAAAATCAACTTAATCTGAGTCAAAGTTTGGATTAAGAATTGTAGTTTGATCCACATCCAAATAAGAGCTTCAGTGTGTAGATTTGGAAAATGTATAAAAACGTAATGCTTTTTTTCTACAATTTATAGTCTCTTCTCTCCTGGTTTTTCCTTATCTATGGTAGAAATTTTAGCCTTCATATATATGACATTTTACTATATTTTTCTAGGTTCTCTCTCCTAGGTATTTGAATCCTTTTGCAATCATCTATTTGTCATGCCCACTTGTCCTCTGTATTTCCTTCTATTCATGTGCTAAGGTGTTTCTGAACAAATTTTGTGACTTTAGTCCTCATACTACACTTTTTAGCCTTAAAGTCTTTAATCAGGGGTCAAAATTGGTCATTCACAGACTGCAGTAGAGCACCAGTTGTACTTTCATGTGCTTAATTTTTAGCCCCCATGATGCTGGCCCAGTACAGCGTTATTAAATAGATATCAGTGAGAAGGACCCCAGCACTGGATGAGTTATCGAGGAGCACCGTCTGCATGCAAACAGTGACACAGCCAACCCATATGACAAGTATGCATGAATTCACAAGGCTGTCCCTTCCAGCAGATGGCAATGGCCCTGTGCCAGGGGTCAAGGTTCAAGCAAGTGCCCTATGGGCTGTATTTCAACTTTCATTTTCTTCCTTGAAAGTAAAATTATGTGACAGCTCATCTGATATCAAATATGGTGACTGTGGAAATACAGGCTAATCGACTCCTATGCTGAAGGTGAGGCTGCAAGAACAATGGGTACAAACAGCTCTCATGAAAGTGTAGTTTAGAACGAATAAGCAGGTGCTGTCTATGAGGTGCTGCAGCCTACCAGGATTCATCTGCCATTCCTGCTTGGGGTAAGTTGAGCAGACCACCATGACTGATGCAGTCCTTTGAGATTGCCTTCACCTAGGGTTATGGTTTCTTCTATGATTTTTTTTCTTGTTTCAGATGAATACACCAAAATTGTTGGTTCTGGAAATTCCCAACTCCCAACTGGAATACCCTTTTGAAGATTCAACTACTATACCAACTAGGTGGAAATACCATTGCAAGATGGTAGCAAGGTTCTCCAGAAGCCTGTGTAGCCTCTCACTCAGTGTCATATGGCACTGTTTCTCCTACAGTCAGGATACATGGGTCCAGCAAGAAAGGAATGAAAATGAGACTGGTCCCACTCACTTAGAACCCAGCAGCAAAATTTTTGCTTTCTGTTTCTATGAGCCTATGCCATCCTAACCTAGCAGTCTTAATTCCATAGTGGAAAAAGCTTTCACCAAACAAGAAACTCAGAAATACTTGCATTCACCTGGAATGCAAAGACCCCCCCATTGATCATTTTGAAGTCTTCATATTCTCTGAGTGAACAAGCTAAAACAATAGTATTGAAGGGGATGATTGATCAAGACTTCCAAAGGGCAATTGGACTACTACTGCAGAAAAGAGGTAAGGAAGCACATGTTTGGGTGCAAAACAAGGCCTTAGGTCATCTCCTAGGTAGTAGTCCCATGCCTTGTCATTGCAGTTCTTGGGGAACAGCAACAATTCAGGAAGAGAGACAAAGGAATCAGTCCCTTCAGGAGTGAAGGTATTGGGTCACACCACAGGCAAAGGACCAAGACCTCCAACGGTGCTGGATGAAGGCCAAATGCATGCAGAGTGGGTTACAGACAAAGGTACTTCTAACTAGCAGGTATGACAGCAGAAATGAAGATTATAATTGTGATGAGCATTGCTTTTCTATTCTATTAGTGTACGTGTATCTATATACACATGTGGAGCAAGCATCTTTCTTTCTTTCTTTGTAACTAATGTTGGTTGACCTAATATTGGCTCTAAAGGATTGTTAAATCTACATTTCAATATTTAAGTCATGTAATGTCAGGAAAAAAGCAAACATTACCCAAGCAAAAACTGTTACGTGCTGCTCCCCAAGAAACCTAAGATGTGCCCAGTGTACTAGAATACTTCCGCCACAGAAAATGAAATCTTTCTTCCAAGAATCTACATTTCAAACATCTGTAGGAAACTTTCCCTTATCTCTAAATAGTTGTGATTTCTTATTCCTTGTTCCAAAAATACAAAGTAGCTTATAATTCACACACCACATGTCATTTAGCATTCATGTAATATATTTAGATTATATGGGCAATTTTGGCAATTGCAAAATTCTACACATTTTTATGCACTAAACTTATTTTGAACTTAGGTAATTGGAAATTGATTTCTTCTTGATATTTATCTGGTGTTTAGCTAAGTCACATGTTTTAGATTAGTTCTATGTAAATATACAATATTTAGTATTTATTATTATTTTACATTACATATATTTTATTGTTATATTAGATTCATGTATTATAATACAATTAAGAAAAAATAAAGTGTGGTATACTTTATAAAATATGCAGCCAATATTTACTACTTACCACAATATTTCAGAAACCAGTAGATACTAGAAATGGTTTTCATGGAGCTAAGACACAGTAGTTACAGATTTACATAACTTATTTATTTTATTTTTTTAAAGCAAATGACAAAGATCCAATTGAACAGCTTTCATAAACCTAAGCTTAACATTACCCCTTTAAACAATTGCCAAAACTTTTCTTACCAAGTTGCCAGCATCCCTGCACAACTAGAAAACACCGTTTCTATCTCCCTGGCCCCTACCTTGGATTATGCTTCATAAAAAAGCAAAGTATATACAGAAATGACAATAATGTTAAAGACAAAAAAAATGGTACTGTAGTGTGATCCCAATGATAAACTCAAAAGTCTATGACAAAAGGGGGCTCTGATGAGCTGATTATAAATTCTTTGGATTCAGTACAGTTATACTGGAAGCAGAGCTCCTCCAAAAATCTCAAAAAGGCTCCATTGATCCTCAAATGGTGTTATCATTTAATGCTTCTGTTAAATGCATGTATTGAATTACTTGTTATCCAAGCATAGCAATGCTGATTACCATTTAGGGTTAAGGTCTTTAATGTCCACCTTCTCTTACTTCTATGCTTTCTTGACCATTCTCCACAATTCTCTTTGTGCTGATTCTTCTACCATTAACTATTTTAGTAGAAGTTGATATAGATTTGAAGAGACCTAGAATACAAACAACCAGGTAACAAACCACTACCAGGAAACAAACAACTTCAAAATGTGTGAGAGTTTACAATCACTTTCCTGGTTTTTTCAATAACTCAATGGCATGAGAAAAAAGTGAGGAGTTAAGGAATTTTTCTAAATTAAATGGGACTGAAGGAAATTAACAACATAATTTGTGGGCCTACCTCAGAGTGTGACAACTCATAAAAATACTTTTCCTTAGTACAAGCAAGGGAATTAAAGATGCTTTGTGGTAGAGGATCAGAAGAAGCACAGGGTGTGGCTTGGTGGCAGAACGTTATCCTAGTGGGGGTGAGGCTCTGGGTTCCATCTCCACTCTGGAAACAAAACCCACTACTAAGACTATATCTAAATTTAGCTACATATTTTTATGAAGAAAATATTCATCATTTTAGAGTTCATACTTAACCACGTGGAGGAAAATTAGTAAGATATCTAAGATTCACTTTAAGATGGTTTAGCAGAAAGAGGGTTTGGAAAGAGCACATAAGAAGCAGGCAATGTATCATGAAATTACTGGGCCTGGCCAGGATGTAGCTCAGTGGCACAGCACATGTCTGGCAAGTCCAAGATTATGAGTTGGATTTCCAATAAATAATGAAAAATTAAAAAGGGCCAGGGAGATAGCTCAGCAGCTTAAGCACCTGCCTGGCAATCTCAAGGTCTAGAGTTCAATTCTACAAAAAAGAAAAAAAAAAAGGAAAAAAGGGAAAAAAAATTACTGGGTCTAGGAAGGGCTCTTAATTCTCTTTATTGTGCAAACATTTGAATATTTTAATAATAAAGATATATTTAATGGTGCAGTAAGAATAAAGATTTGTACACATTTCCTTGAAGAAAGTTAAGTTGGAGTATAATTATATGCTTCTATAAAATACTTTGGTGCCCATTTGATCCAGCTATTCCCTGTCTGCGTATCTTCCCAAAGAGTTAAAAGCATGCTATTAGTGGGATGCCCGTGTACTCATGTTTATAGCGCCACAACTCCTAACAGCTAAACATTGGGAGCAGCCTCTGTGAATGGATAAATAAAATGTAATGTGTACACACAGTAGAGTATTACTCTGCCATAGAAGATAAATTTGAATCATTTGTAGGAAAATGGATGTGAAGATCTTGAAGTGGCAATGCTACGTGCAATATCAGATATTAAATTTAAACACTGTATGGTCAGCCAGGTGTATGTAGCAGTGCATGCCTGTAAAGCCAGCGCTTGGGAGGCTCAGGCCAGAGGCCAGGTGGGATTCAAACTCAGGTCTTCCTGGCCTTAAACTTTCCACAATTAATCTCTGAAAGAAGATAATTATCTTTCTTCATCTTAAAATTACAATCAATATTTTGCTAACTTGTGTTTAAAATCAGTCATGATTTTGAAAATACACCCAACATACATTTCTAAAATGTATCAATTTAAAGACCATGTTTAGTAGAATTAAATTTAGTTGTTCTTCAGATTAGAAGATGCAAACAACTACACACTCAACTACCTTGTCTTGGACAAAAGGGTCAAACATCTTCACTGGAAGAAAGTTAACCTCTTTAATAAATGGTATTGGAAAAACTAGCTTTCCACATGCCAAACATTAAAATAGACCCATGCCTATCACAATGGACAAAATTACAGTCAGAATTGATCAAAGATTTAAATACTAAAACTGGGCCAGTCAGATACTCAGCAGAATAAAACACTTGCTTAGGCAGGCACAGGGACCAGGGTTTGATCCCCACCCTCAGGGCATGCTGAGATGATGACTGAGATTAGGTGTGGTGGTGCAAGCCTGTAACCCCAGCACTTGGAAGGCTGAAAACAGGAGGATCACTATGAGTCCCATCTCTGTAGTGAGACCCTATAGACCTTGTACTAAATATATATAAAAAAATAAATCAAAACTACTAACAAACTAAATAAATAAATAAATATTAAGACAGAGACACTAAACCTTCTGGAGGAGGAACAGGTAGATCTTAAGGACATAGGGGTAGGTAGACATTTTGAACAAACATAAAACTGCATGGGTAATACTTCAAAGAATCAATAATTGGGATCTCATCTTTTTGACAAGTCTTTGCACATCAAAAGAAATGATCAATAGAGTAAAAAATAACCAAGCACTGGAAAAAAAATCATAGCTTACTGTACCTTAGACACAGGGCTTCTATGTAAAACTCCTATGTGTTAAAGCAATACAGGCCTTCAGAATTCAAATGCCCAGTCCAAAAATGGGCATCTGAGATGAATATATACTTCACAAATGAAAAGATTAAAAATGGCAAACAGATATATGAAAAAAATGTTCAACATAATTGTTCATTCAAGAGATACAAATTACAACAACACTGAGATATGATCTTACTCCAGAAAGAATGGCTGTCATCAAGAACACAACCAATAACAAATGATAGAGAGGCTGTGAGGAAAAAGGAACCCTTCTCCACTGTTGGTGGGCCTATTAGGGAAACAGCCATTGTGGTACAACCATTATGGAAATCTCTGTGGAGATTCCTTAGAAAACTAAGATTGGAGGTCCTATTCAAGGCAGCTATTCCCCTTCTAGGTACTTTCCCAAGAGAATTGAAATCCTCATACAATAGCGACATATGTGTACCCATGTTTATAACAGCACAATTTATCATAGCTAAAACCTGAAAACAATCCAAATGCCCATCAATGGAGGAATGGATAAAAAAGATGTGGTGATTTTACACAATGCAATTATTACCCATCTATAAGAAAAGATAAATAGATGCAACTAGAGACTGTATTGATGAATGAAATAAATCAGACCTGCATTGCAAACTTCACATTGTCTTGCTAGTGTGAGAACCTGAAAGAGTAAATAAAATCTGAGTGGTACAATAGATACTGTGAAAGGGAAAGAATTTTTTTCAGTGGGAAGGAGAAACTGAGATGAGGAAAAGTACAAGAGAGAGAAGGGAAAAAAGATATATTTATGTACATATGCAGCATGAAATGAGCCCTTAATACCCAATTTTGTTCTTATTTTTTCTTTTTAATTTCTTATAACTTTTTGTTGTTGTTGCTGTTTTTTAACTAATTTTGTAGATTTATATCTGGTACCTAATCAGCTAATTTGAAGATAACATCATGCAATACAGCAACCATTGTTGAATTCTATTATTTTGTTTTATGAAATTTTGTATCATTTCTAATGTTTGTGTTTTTAAAATTTTGTATTGTTTAAGAAATACAAAATAAAATTACATCTGGTTGCTCTTATATAGATATTCCAACATAACTTGTTTTTGTTCAATAATAAGGCAATGCTGAGAAAATTTACTGGTTTTAGTGAAAAGTACCTAAATATTTTAATCTCAAAAAAATCCAAATCATGAAACCAGCCTACCCTTCTTCAACAGAGAGAGTGTAATTTAAGTATTAAATTCAAATATCTGGAACAGGCCTAAAGATCTCAAAGTTAAAAGTTAAAATCAAAGTTAAAATCAAAGGCAGAGAGGAAAGCGTGCATGGTCCCTGGTGCAGAGCAGCGGTGACCCCATGTTGGCGCTGATGTCTCCCTGGAGGACCCGCCCAGCCCTGCAGGGTAAGCTGGCACCAGCTAGGAAGCCACTGTCCTCTGCAGCAGTGAGCAGGACTCTCAATCCATCCCACATAAGTCTATCTACCCGGAGGATAGAAGAAGTCTGTCTACTCTGTTTCCAGGTAGTCTTTAGGGTCAGCGAGGATTATACTTAAAGAGACAGTGACAGGTTTACTGATAAATGCAGATGAGAACCTGCTGTTCCTGGTGATCCAAACACCTGGGAAATTTCAGCAGAATCCCGGAAAGGATCTGTGGAGCTGGATTTGTGAGAATGAATATTGATGAATGCATAGTTAAGTTCAGGGTGCTTTTTGAGCTACAGTTCTTAAACCAGCTTGCAAAAACCTCCCTAGCTATGCTGTGGGCGCCCCTTTGCTCACTTTCCTCAATTCCTTCTGTGGGGACTGCAATGAAAGTAATCCTTGAGGTAAAGTGTGGGATTTTTATCACATGGTCAGGTCAGCCCACTAAATTAAGATAACCATTCTTTTTTCAGTTTATCCATTTAGGAAATGTACCATAATTATTTAAAGAAACTTGGACTTAATTCAGAAAAGTGCAGTTGCAACTGAAAATAAAAAGCAAAGATAATTTCCTTGATTGGGTAAAGAAGTACAGTCCCATCAGCATTGAGAAAAAATAAAAAGTTTTGCTTTTTTATTTATTTGCAAAAGAAACCCTTGGAAGATCCCAGATCTTTAGTAGACTGCCTGTCTTGGGGACTAGCTCTATCTGTAAGGTCTACTCTTTAATTCAAGCTTATCTACCCACCTATGTCTTCTGTTGAAAAAAAAATGAATGCTTACTTTTATTGAATGCTTGTTATTTGCTCATCATTATTTTTCCTTTAATTAAGAATTATTAACATGATATTTTAATGATTAAGTGAATTCATGCATGTATGTGTTTCCAGGGAAATAATTTTAAAAATGCCAGCTCCAGGGAGCCTATTCTTGCCTTACCTGCTGTGACAAAGTCACCACTTACAATAGAATAGTGAGACAGAATCTGCATGGTTGTCACCAGCAGTTTATTTTCTGACCAGGTCTTATTTGGGGGCAAATAGGATCTGCTGAAGAATGTTAACTTATATCTGTTGATTGAATGGTGTGTTTTCAAAACAGTCACACATATTTTATCCTTATCAGAATCCTTAAAGTTAGAAAGAGAAAACTTACTTCCTTTATTCCTTTATTTATAAGGGAAAACTGATTTAAAATAGTCTTATTTAATTTGAGAGATTTTATCTCAGTTTTTTTTTTTTCCTCCTTGACCCAGGGCTTTTACACTGAGTTATTTCCCAGCCTTTTTAAAAAAATAATTTTTAGTTTGAGAGTGCTTCGCCAAGTTTTGAAATTGGGTAGACTGGGCTTGAATATGTAATCCTCCAACCTCAGCCTACTAGAGGCTGGAATTACAGAAATGCACCACTACACCCTGATATCTCAGATCTTAATAATTCACACACAACTTTCATTGTGGGTGTAGTATGTCCCATAGGCATATTAATGTTTTCATCATCCTCCAGGAGCAAGTAAGTACAAATGATGTTTGGATTTTAAGTTAAATATTTAGGAATTAAAATTTGTTGATACAACAGAACACATTGGTCCAGAGTTGAAGATCTTGAATCATTGAATGCCTGCTTTTTCACTACTGAGACAACTCTGGGAAAATTCACATAATTACTCTGTATCTCAGTGTCCTCGTGTGTGTATGTGTGTGAAAGTGCTGCAATGGGGAATAATGACAGCCCTCCTGCAGAAGTGGCCTACAGCCTTCTTAGGGCAGCGCCTGATTCGTGGTGGTTGCTTAACACCAGTTGCTGTCATCATCACTCCTCTACTCTTCTGCACTCCAACACATCCTAGACCACAGAGGGAAACAGGAAACTTATACTTTTGTTATTACCTAGAAATAGAATATAATATGCAACATTTACATATTATTATAGCTTGCATCTAAATGTCCCCTGCAAACTTGTGTGCAGCATTGGGTGGAGCTTTGCAGAATGCGATGCGGTGACTAAGTTACTGGGATTACTGAATCAGTCCACTAATTGGTCCGCCTTAGTTCTGGGTGTGGGTGATAGGAATAACAAGGCTCAGTGTGGGTGCTGCCCACCCCAATATGTGTTGCCCAGATAGGATATGAGGGACAGAAAGACAGCTGCTGGGATGGCTCGCTGCCTCACGGCATCTCCATCACTTCACAGGTTGGCTGCCTCCTGCCTGTCATAGACTGTTTCTCCTGGTGATGCCCCTCTGCCATGCCACCCTGCCTTGGAGCCAGCGACCTATGAACTGAAACCCACACACAATGTGATCTTCAATAAACTTTTCCTCCTCTGACGTGGATGTTGAGCATTTTGTTTCAGCAATGAGAAAAGCAACTGGGACACGTGTTGATAAATCGGAATCCATCTAAACAAGCAGATCCATAACGAAAAACAATTGAACTTTTAACTATCATGTAAAAAATGTAGCTACAATAAGAATATATTGTATAAACATATTAGCACACAGTTTTACATTTACAACCATTTAAAGTACTAGCAACAGTCACATGACACATTCAGAAACTAATTTACTTATTGAATGACGTAATGTTGAGACAGTTATCTACCAGCCTATAGCTAGAAAGTTAAAGAATAAAAATGTAGATAGAACTTAGTGAATAACCTTTTTTTATTTGTCTTTTTGAGACAGGGTCTTGTTTTGCAGTTCAGGTTGACCTTGACCTCGCTTTGTAGCCAAGGCTGATCTTGAATTCGCAATGATCCTCCTGCCTCAGCCTCCCAAGTTCTGGGAATATAGTCATACAGCACAACTTTAACAAATCTGGAAGCAAACAGAAAGGGCTTCCAGACAGAAATACACACAGGTTGATACAGTAACTTCACCCAGGATGTTTATAAAGTTCCTAGAGAAAGTGGTAATGAAGCAAACAGGCATCAAGACACGACAAGAGCTGAAGGGTAAACCTGTGAGCACATAGGCAAGGTGAAACAGTCAATCACATGAGACACAACCTGAATTGCATGAGAAACTAAAATGGCAGCATCCGTAGAATAGAGGGTATTTGCCCAAATGAGGAAGAGATCTGAGAATGCCTGTTCAGGTTAGGTTTCACAGGGTTTATTCCCCTGTATTATGCTTTTATCATAATGATAGTAAGCAGTTACTGTTTATCAACAGGGTAGTGACAAATGAGACTCATTTTTTTGGAGTAGAAATTTTTGGTATAAAAAAATTGACACTCCAGAGATGGGATGAGATACAAAAGGGGGAAAAAGGACAGTAAAGAGTTGTTATTCTCCTCAGATGAAAGATTTTAGGCTAAAGGGTAAAAGCTTGACAGGAATTATAAGGCAGAAATAATACAACTCTGTGACAATCTAAGGAAAATTCCAGAATTGGAACAATCAGTTAAATAACAGCAAAGAACTCAAATAAGAGAGTAATTTAGATCAAAACTATGTTGCGTTAATGAGGTGTTCACCCAGAGGTGCTCTAGCAATGGGGAGAACACAGCCTGGCTCACGGCAGGATTTGCTGTCAGGGCACCATAGTCAGCTGGTGTCCTTTGAAGGAGTCTCGTGTGAGCCAACCATTGTGTCCAGCCTGGAGACCTAGGTGTTCATTTAGGGTTTATCCACCTCACACT
>NW_004524733.1:1664662-1687039 GCF_000260255.1 Octodon degus
TAAATAAATAAATAAATAAATAAATAATCTCCTGACTTTCGTATGATGCCTATGTTTATAATGAAACAACTTAAATCCTGTAAAGAAAAATGCATGATGACTAATATCAATACGTTTAGGAGTTGTTATCAAAATCACACAGGAAGATGAATTCTAGCTTGCTTACTCACTGCCTAACTTACAAAAGCAGAGTCACTAACTTCAGTAATTTTATCAGAATGTTATGTAATGGTGTGGTTTTCTTACGTTTCTGTTAATGTTACTATGCCTGAGCTGGGCACATCATAGAACATTCCCACAAGCAAAATTTAATTCACTCTTAACTGACCTTCTGGCACTTTCAGCTCTGCGGGCTGCATCTCGTGGTCACAGCCATAGTACTTCTGGTGGATGCATTCAGCAATAAGGTTGATTATTAAAATTCCTAGAGGTTGTACTAAAACTCCTAGCAATGACTGCAAATTCTGTACACCACTATCAAGAAACAATTACTAAGTTACCGGAGCCTTATACCGCCTTCATAGCTTCATAATATTCAGCATACAGAAGAAGCATTCCACCACTCCACATTTGTCAGGGTCTACTTGGAACACTATGATTACTTTGGGTGGAATAGTTTAGGAGGGAGACTGACAAGTCAGAGCGCACCCAGAACAGGACCAGCAGAACGGTGCTGATATCAGCAGGTGTGC
Organism: Octodon degus; assembly: GCF_000260255.1. Taxonomy (NCBI): domain Eukaryota; kingdom Metazoa; phylum Chordata; class Mammalia; order Rodentia; family Octodontidae; genus Octodon; species Octodon degus. Next base: position 1,665,355 of record NW_004524733.1, read on the forward strand.
GTCCTACTCCTCAAATTGTAATTGTTAGTATACTAAAAGCTTGAACATTCCTCTTCAGCAACATAGGGGACTTATTATGCTTAGGAATATTGTCAGGCAGTTCCTTTAAAATATAGCTGGCAAAATTCCAACCATAAAAAATATAATTTAATGTAAAAATGTACCAGGGTGGCACATAATGGAAACAGAGGAGTTAGTGAATGTCAGCAGCTCTGAAATTATTTTACGTGTAGGTGGTGCATGCTTGGTGTTTCTAAACGAGGTCGTTAACATGTCTCTTGCATCCCCTGAACATGCTCGCTCCTGATTGTTGCTCATTTCGATCCAAGGCCACCACATTATTATCGCTGTTAACAATAGCGAACACCAACTGAGAACAACTAGGCCATGGAAATACCACAAGAAAAGCAGATTCAGGCTGTGCCCCGTGGGCTTCCAGGCCACAGCCTGAACCTGCGCAATGTGCACGTTATGGAACAGAAAAGCCAATACAGGAGCGCTTTCAAGCTGAAAGAAAATGAACATCGCAGTTCAGCTTTTGCTATTTCCAAATTTAATTTAAATTTCACATTTAAGTCTTCACAGCAGGAGCCCCCTGTATAACAGCATTGTTTTACAGAAAAATATTTAAGGATTTTTTTATAGTGATACAAATACAATTCTTTCACACTTAAATCGCAAAATTAAGTAAATTCAAAGATGTGAGCGAATGCTTCCTGGGAATTATACTCAAAATGTGTGACCATTATTAAATAATAGCTCTCAAAAAGTCTCTAAGCACAAGGACATGAAAACATAGGGGTAGGTTATACTCATACAGTAAAAGAATGCAATACCTTGCTTCAAAATCCACCCTTCAATTGAATTATCCATTTGATTCAAACTAAAACCTGTTTATCTCATAAAATATCTTCAAGTGTTGCGGCTTTTCATTTCTCCCTCCTTAAACTTATGTAACTTTGATATTTACAGAATATTTTTATTGTTCAAGCTTATCCCCTGATAGAATAAATATCCACAGGAAGTTTTAAAATATTTTTTCTCCATTCCTTCTTGACTACAAAACTATTTAAATGTTATTTAAGTATGCGGAAAGAAAGCAGCACTTTAAATTATAAATCTTACTTGATTCTCTCAAAGGTTTTTATTTAATATAAATGCAAGCCAGAGGGAAATAAGAAATACCAAAATATTATATTATCAAATATGCAACTTGCAATAGGGTTCCTTTATTAAAATCACCAATTATTATTTCACATAAAATTTAATTGAGGTCATTACCCTCTTGGCAACTTATTTCAAAAGTTCTTTCTTCTAATAAGATTTGTTATTGTAGTATTGTCCACCTCAATGCTTCTTTTGCATCTATATGCTTTTTGTATCTATTTATAAAGATAATAAGCATCACCCACAACTTGCTAGAATTCCTAATCAATTTAGATGTTTTATAAATGCTCACTGACAGAGTACTTCCCTTTTTCCTCACTGTTATCAAAGTTGACAACATGGGAATGCTCTTGCAGAGGCAGGGACCGTTAGTGACTCCTGACAAGCCACACATCTGTACATTCTGAATAAATGAAAACGGGCAATGAGATTACATGCTTGGAGCACCACTGCCTCAGAATGTGTGAAAACCTCACATTTTGATGTGTCTCCTGTATAATATTATCGTTCACTTAAATACAAATAAAAATCACACACTGTTTTTACAGAAAAATGTTGTCTCTTCAATGGACAGCTTGGCTGTTTGAAACTCCGTGGTTTCATTGATCGTGGATATTTGTTGATTACAAACATTTCCATTTAAATAGGCAAAACATGGTTTAAATGGCCCATGATCCATAACATAGTAGGGTTGTACACCCATTTGACTGACAATAGGCTTATATTATGGTCTCTGGAGGTCAATTACTGATTTTCCTCATTCCTTTCCCTTCTTTTTCCTTGTAATAATTGATTCCTTTAATGCCAGTTACTATGCTGCATACCAAAGTATAAACAATCACACAAAAAAACTGCCATTTAAAAGGTACTAAAAGGCAAATAGATAGTTGCTTATACATAAACAGCTAATAAGATGAATATTGTTTTAGAAACAAAAACACATAGAGAAAAGTAAGTACTATAATTTGATATAGTACATAAATACAAATGCAGAATTTCAAGAGAAAGGTCAGTATTAAATATAAAATTATGCACTAAATAATTACTTTATGGGAGATAGTTCAGTGGTCTAAGCACCTGCCTGGCAATGTCAAGGACCTGGGTTCGATCCTTGGTACCACATACAGCACAGGCCCCAAAACCATGTGTGGTGGCCCATGCCTGTAATCGCAGCACTGGGGAGGCTGAGGCAGGAGCATCATTATAAGTCCAAGCTGTGGAATGAGACCCTTTACCAAATAGATAGATAGATAGATAGATAGATAGATAGATAGATAGATAGATAGATAGATAGACAGACAGACAGATAGCTAGCTAGCTAGATACATAGATAGATAGATAGATAGATAGATAGATAGATAGATAGATAGATAGATAGATAGATAGATAGGTATAAAAAACTTAAAAATCACTTTTCAACTAAAATTTGCTTTAGAAAATTTGATAGCAATGGGTTTTATTAAAGGAACATTATTTTCCCAATAAAATCAATTTTAAATAACATATGTACATTCATGATAGGAAATGTACCCCCTAAATGATAAAATAAGCTCATAGTAAGAAGTACCACAGCACTAATATTAGTCTACTACATTTTGTAGTCGGCATTGTCTTGTGCACCTTCAAGCTACTTGCGGAAGTTTTCTTAATTTTGGACTCTTCCTGTACTTTGATGCTGTATTTCCATTTCATCTCCGTTCTATGTATTCCATATCTATATTTACACAAATGTGCTCATATTGTATATTTTATGACTACAAACTTCTCAAGTATTACTATTATTTTTATGCTTAAAGAATTGAAGTGAATTGTTCATTCCACCAGTAGATATAAGCTTCAAACATAAGTTTTATGCACTTAGGCTAATCTTGATTATACGGATCTATTTTATGTTATTAGATTTATAGGTTATAAAATAAATTTTTATAATTTGTGACCAATTTGCATGCTTATATCTGGTAATCTGAACAACTAACTTCAAGATAACAATACAGAATATAATAACCATTACTGAATTCCTATCATTTTGCTTAGTGAAATTTGGTATTATGTATAATTTCTTTACTAATTTTTGAGTTTTCATTAAAAAAATGAACAAAGAAAATTCTAGACATAAAATGAATTAGTATGGGCTGGAGAGATGGCTCAGTGGTCTAAAGCACCTACTTAGAACAAGCTTAGCAAAGCATCGGGGACCGCGGTTCAATCCCCCAGCACCACATGCCAGCCAGCCCCACCCCCTGGTGGGCTGAGCTGGCCACACCTCTCTCTCTCTCTCTCTCTCAAATAAATAAAAATTTTAAAAAAATGAATTAGTAAAATAATTTAACAAAGGCCCAGACTGCTTGTTACTTATCACCTGGCTCTTCTAAACAGCGCAAAAGAGAAGAGTGTTAGCTTTCATCTTACAAACTCATGACACCAAACCTGATAAATCACATCTTAGTTTTGTAAATTTTATCTCCATTCACACTCAAAGTTGTGTCTGTAAACTAAGTAAAATTATAAATTAGTAGGTTTCTGTATGCAATAGGTATATCATAGTATAGTCTGTACTCCGTAAATCATATTTTCTTTTCCTCTAACTCTTAAGCTATAATCTCCATACACTTTGCTAAACTGGATGTTCTTAAAATTTCAAATTCTGAATTAAAACTGTATATTACTCAATCAAATTACTAATTCTAATGTTATTGCAAGTGAAATACACTCTACTTAAGTAGTTTCCAGATGCTAAGAATTAAGATGGAAAACTATGATTTGAAACATATGGATGTATGAATTTTAACACTGGAATGAAATTTACAGTTGGGAACTTTAAGTTTGTGCTACTGTATTTTCATTATTAACTATTAATACAAGAAATTACTTCACTTCATGTTATTAAATAACACACTGGCTGGGAGATTTTTAAGTTAATTATGAACTTTATTGATAGTTGACACAGTAAAGTGTATGTTAGAATGGATTCAAAAGTGGAGTATAAGCTAAAAATAAAAGAACATCATGATCACTTAATGGGTGAAGAAGAAAAATACTTTATATTTTTCATAATTTGCCATTCTTTAACTTTGGAATGAACTGATTGGCAAGTCAATATTAAAATGATTATTTAAAAGTATTTTTATCTCATAGTTCTCAACATTTGTGCTTTGTGATATCTTAAATGCTTCAAGTCATGTATGCATTTATCCATTTTCTTTTTCATTTTAGAAGTTCTAAAAATCATGCAGACCCAACTTTTTCTTGAAATCACAGGCATGGTAGAACAAAATTTATATATTGAAAACCTATAATATACAGATTCTTATTATATACTATTACTTTAATCAATAATAAATCTAACAAGGAAGACATTATTTTAATCAATTTATTGCAGAGAATACAATAAATTGATTTCTCCAAAAGTTTATTTACTTTTGATTTAATTTGGTATTTTAGGGAATGGTCAACAGAATGTTCAGGGTGTCACTACTAGATCGGACTCATAGTGACCCTGCTGTTTACAGCCTCCCAAGCTGGGATTACAGGCACACACCACCATGGCCAGTCTCAATTGTCATCTCAGCACGCCCTGGGGATGGAGCCGGCATGACAGGCCCAATGATCAAAACTCCAGCCCCTGCGCCTGCTTGCAGGTGCTTTAATCCACTGAGCTATTTGGCGGGCCCTTCTCCAAAACTTTAGATAAACAAGTAGCAGAAGCAGATTCAAATTCTATGAGTTTCAGTTCCATATCTTATTACAATATGTACAGTAATATTAAAATACTTTCTGTGTTTTAAGCAATGGCCTAAACAAAATGAAAGTTATTCAATAGATTTATTCATTAATGACTATATTCATTAATTCTATCCATATTCATAGTTCCTGCACTGATTTTCTATTAGTATGTTTTAGCGTCTAATCAGGATCTCTCCGCAGAAGTCTAATCAATCCTGCCACTTGCCATGTCTGTGCCCAGCCCTTGCTGGACACCTATGAGAAACCCAAGCTATTTTTTTCAGGCTCTTCCATGTCAATAAACAGAAATTTCATATCTTCTCTTTTAAGTCAAACAACTAACTCATACTTCAATCACCACGTCTGTTACATTCCACATGCAGTCAAAGAGAGAAGCCTCTAAATTGTACCGAGGTATATTCAGTATTCCCCACTGGGCGCCTCCTTTGCCCACACAGCCCTATGTCACCATCATCGCTGTTTACTCCTTCAAAAATTTGCTCTTCTAATGTTTATCCTCAGTCTAGTAGCTGGAAAGACTTACAAAACTAACGTCAGATTCTTCTACATGTTTGTCCCAAACTCTAGAGATTTCCCATTTCAGTCAGAATTAAAGAAGTTGTCTGAGTTACTTATCTCTCATTGCTGAGACAAAATACATTATTCCCAAAGTTAATTGGGTCCAGGTTTATGTAACTAACAGTTTGCAAGGTTTTCAGTACATAATCAGCAGGCTGTGAGGCTGGGTGGATGGCAGAGGGGGAATAGTTTATGTTGGCAGAAGACAGCTAGAGCAATGAGAGAGAGGGATAGGGGCCGGGAGAAAGAAAGGGAAAGGGAGGTCTCTTCCTGTCGCTTATATTGTATCAAGTCTACCAGGATTAGTGTGGCACCAATCCAATCCAATCCCACACTCACCTCTAAACCCAAGACCCTTAATCCCAGCATTGCACTAAGAATAGATCACACCCTCTAGATTCAGCCTCCTCTGAAAAATCCTTGTGACTGCATAAGGCTTTGGGAGACATCCAGGTACAAACCACAACAGAAGTCCTTCTAAGTGCTATAGGTCTGCACGTTTCCTTCAGGACTTAGTCTCCTTGGCCCCTGTTAGCACTTCACCCTACTCCAGTCATATAGGCCATAGTTCTTCAAACATTAAAAGCAAACTATGAATTGTAGTCATTATTCTTTCTAACTAGAATGTGTTTCTCTCCGGTAACTGTGTGACTCGCCATGATTTTCAGACTTTTACTCAAATGTCATCATTTCAGAGGCCTTCTCTGGTCAGCTTTCACAACCTGTTTTCTTTTCTCTTTAACACATGTTTGAAAATACAGTATATAGTTGGTCTTCATTATTCATGTTCCATACTATCAATTTTCCTACCTGATAAAATTCATTTTAAATTACAAAATCAATAGAAGTGATGTTTGAAGACACTTATGCCTATGTGCAAAGTAATAAAAATTGCGAGTCATTCTATGTGTATGTAGAAAGCTGGAATCGAACTAGATAGTACCCTGGCTGCTGGTTGAAGTTCTTAAGCATCATTTATGGTTGCCCTAGGGCCATGTTTTTCACATTCAGTGACTTCTTTTGGAGATTTTGCTGTTAAAATAATTCCTAATCTCAAGAAGACAATGTTATGCTTTATAGAGATCAGATGTGTGTTATTTAAGCTTAGCTCAAATAAAGTTTTGTTTTTTGTTTTTGTTTTTGTTTTTTTTTTCATTTGGTACAAGGTCTTCAGGGACTACAGGGTCTCACTACATAGATCAGACTCAGTGATACTCTCAGTGATATGTCTGTTTTCAGCCTCCCAAGTGCTGGGATTCCGGGGCTGCACCACCACACCCAGTCTCAGTCACTATCTCAGCATGCCCTGGGGGTGGGGCCAGCACAGCATGCCAGGGATCAAACCCCAGCGCTGCACTCTGACTAAGCAGGCACTGTAGTCCACTGAGCTATGTAGCCGGTGCTCAAATAAAGTAATATTGTCCAGAGGCTAAACTGTTAGTGAGTGAACTGGATACTAAATGAGGGGTCTTTAAATAGAATGTACATGAAACAAGATTGGATATCAATGACAAGAAAAGTAATAAGAGGTTCTTAGGAATACAAATCTATAATCAGATTAGAAACAATTTAAGTTGCGAATGGGTGCCATGAGGATCTTTATAGTACACAGTACAAGAAATGAGAATCTACTGCACTTTTACTTTTTGTAATTGTAAAATGCATAGGAATCTGTCAATTCTCACTAGAATGTAAGCTTCGTGAGGATAGAGTTTTTGTTGACTTATGTATTCTTATACCCCTAAATTTGAAAAATAATAGGAGCCTGATAAATATTTGTTAATGTATAAATGAATAAATACACAAAGTAGTTACAAATGATGAATAAGAAATGAATTATTAAATAAAATGACACAAATACCTGTGCATTGACATATAATAAAAGTAGATAATGAGAGAGTAAACCAGTTATGGCCTCTATGTCACTCTAGGCTTAATTCTAACATCATAGAATGAAGAGATGAATAAGTTATGAGTTTTGCTGTTGAGAGTTTCATAATTAATATAGTCAAATTAAAAGGAATAAAAAAGTGTAAGCTATTGTTCTCTTTCTGACCAAGCTAATGCTTTTTATATCCATTTAAGACTGAATGTTCATTCTATCTGCGAATCCAACTAAGGTAGTAGACAAAAGATAGTGTTTAAAATTTTAATTGAATATCAGAACAGAACCTTAGAATGTTCAATTTTTCTTTTTCATTTTTTAAATGTATTTGGTACAGGGTCTCACCACGCAGCTCAGAGTCCTAGTGATTCTCCTGTTTTCAGTCTCCTCAGTGTAGGGATTACAGGCATGCGCCACCATGCCGGGGCCTCCATGGGCAGCCCTGTGCTCTCAGGGGTGTACCTTGTGGAATTGCTGGTTTCTGCACTTGTCTAAGCAGGCACTTAGTCTGCTGAGCTATCTTGCCAGCCCTTCAACTTTTCTTTATTAACCATTATTTTCTTATTTTCTTTCTTTCTTTCTTTCTTTCTTTCTTTCTTTCTTTCTTTCTTTCTTTCATGTATTTGGTACATGTTCTCACTATGCAACTCAGACTCCTAGTGATTCTCCTGTTTTCAGCCTCCCAAGCACTGGGATTACAGGCGTGCACCACCATGCCTTGTCTTAATTGCAGTCTCAGCATGCCCTGGGGGCAAGGCCTACACAGAAAATAGGGAATTGAACCCTGGTCCCTGAATCTGCTTAAGCAGGTGCTTTAACCTGCTGAGTTATCTGTCCAGCCCATTTATTGCCTATTATTTTCATAAATGTACAGTTTTCCTAAAACTTATGTGCTTTTTTCTGATTACTTGGACAGTATCTTGATGTTTATGAATGTGTAATCTTCACTGATGTGTAATGTTAAACAAGTGACAAACTACTTTTTTCAGGTTGCTTGTCCATAAGTGTAGAAAATAATGTTTCACTACAAGATTAAATTGTTATATATCACCACCTAGAATAACTATAAATTATTAGAATACTGTCTTCATGACAAAAAGGATATGTTTCTGAAGTTTAAGGTTAAAAAGTAGATAATAGTAGCATATATTAAATAGAAGGTTTGGGATATTAAATTTAATCTCTGGAATATTTCAGGAAAGTCCAAAGTGCATATTTTGTTACTTGGAGATTTAAAATATTTAGTTTAGAATAAGTTTTATTTGAAATTCATAATTTTGTATCAACATATGCAAATGTGCTCTGATGTTCCATTTCAGTGGTTACATTATTTTAAATTGAGAATGATTACTATGAATATCCATTTTCTTTCCAAACCGATCAGCATGAATTTTACATTTTTTAGAAAACTAGATTATGCTAATAGGTTAACTCCTGAAGTTTTTTGTATGTCTTTAATTGTCATTTCAATGTATTTCTTGTTCACATTATAAACATTTCTCAATAATTTCAGGGTCCCTATTGTTCTTTGTTACCATCACAGTTGACCAGAAGGAAGATGCAAGTATTGCCTTGTGGCCTCCTGCCCACTCCCAATATATTAAATGGTACAGCTTTAGTTTGGGCTATTATAACAAACTGCCATAGATTAGTGGGTTAAATTTTTCAAAAAAAAATTTCTCAGATTTCTTAAGGTTGAAAAAGGTAATTATCATCTAATCTCTAATTAGCATCCTTTTCCTGTTTTCAGAAAGTCACCTAGTTGAGTAACCATGTTCTTCTTCTTTAGAGAGATAAATAAATAAAAACTGCAACTCACATCTATTGTTTTGAACAAATGCATGCATGTGTGTGTGTGTGTGTGTGTGTGTATGCACATACATGTGTATAAGTGTGTGTTTATAATTTGTGTTTGGAATGTGAAGTGGTCAGTCTTTTACATTTAATCAACCTTCATTAAAAGTGCTTCTCGTTTGAGCCTACATAATACCCACCTGATAGGAGGGAGCATGGGAAAGTTTTCCCACAGGTCTCTAGTAATTCAGCACACAAATGTATGATCCTAATTTAGAGAAGAGTTCATCATAGTGAAACATAAAAGTTGATATAGTATTCTGAAAGGAAATTGTGGAAAGTAGGAAGTCGAATGTGAAGTGTTTATATCTGATGGCAGATGACTGTGAGAATGGCCTTCATAGTCAGGCCAGCCAGACATCTGGTTACATCGAAGTCAGGTTTTGACCGAAACTTGAAATAAGAATATATTTTTCTCATTTTTTAACCTATGTATGTTCCTGTGATTCGGAATTATTTTATCGCAGTAGCAGAATTCTTCATCAGCTGATGGCTTTCCCCCTCATTTGATAGGCTACAGGGAGGAAATAGACACCTATTCTGAATTTAAAAAACTTTGTTTCCAGTCCTGTTTATTTGCCCCCAATTAGAATGCCAGTCACTTTTCAAGTTTCATTTTGTAGAAGAATCAATTATTTTTACATCTATCCATTACAACGCTGGCTTCAAATGAGAATGGCAGAGCAGGGAAAACAAAGAGGATAGAGATAAGATGCTTCTTAGTGCTGCCTGTACTTACATTTTATATAAGATGAAGAAATGTATACACATCCCTTTTAAATACTATATAGGGATACAGCAAACCTCTCATTTATTTTTGTAGTTTCTGATATCACCCTGATCAAAATTTCTACTGGAAATATCCAAGCTAATATCAAAATCACAGAAAAATAGATGCCTTTAATATGAGGACTTTGGTGTTTAATCCTTTGAAGAATATGAGAAGCAAAGATATGCTATATGCAAAGTGAAATCCTCTGCAGACTTTGAAAATACCGAAAGTAACTTTTAAGTGCACTTACCATTTTCATCTTTGCAGATAAAGTGTCTAGTAGGCTGGCTTATAGATATCCATGGGCTTTCTCTATCATTTAAATGTTTTGAAATGAATAACAAAAATAGTTACCTTCTTAAAAGTCAAATAGCATTTAAACTAACCCCATATCATACACATTTTAAACATTTAAGTTGACACTGATTATTCTCTGAAAGATAGATTTGTGCCCATCTGTACATCTTTAAAGCGGAATTTCTGAGTGAAATGTGTAATTTTAATAGCGACAATAATAGTTATCTAATAGTTATAATAAACTAGATTATAATTGGGATACTTGGTGTAGGTAGACATGTAGGTATGAGTATGCTAGCATATGTTACAATAACTGTTTACACATATTAAACAGTTTCTTAATCTCAGAGGTTTTTTTAAAAATTGGAGGGTCAGTGTAGGGCTGGCCAAATAGCTCAGCGAATTAAAGTGCCTGCAAGCAGGTGCAGGGGTTTGGGGTTCGATCCCCGGGCCTGCCATGCCGGTCCCATCCCCAGGGAGCGCTGAGATGGTGAGACTGGACATGGTGGTGTGCACCTGTAATCCAGGTCTTGGGAGGCCATAAACAGTTGGATCACTATGAGTCTGATCTAGTATTGAGACCCAGAACACCCTGTAGAGCCTTCCCTAAAATAAAAAAAAAAAAATTAAAAAATTGGAGGGCAGGGAGATAGCGCAGCCACATAAGCTTCTGCCTGACAAGTGCAAAGTCTTGAGTCTGGTCTCTAGTACCAAAAAATAAAAATAAATAAAAATTAAAAAGTTGCATTTAAAAGCTATATTTCAAATGTAAATGCACAAAAGCAACATGAAAAAAAAAGGGAGCTTTATGTGGCCCATATAAAGGTGCACCATAGTTTTGTACCGTATATACAAAACTATGAAATATTATAGCAAAAAATTATATTTTGTTTTCCTGGAAAAACTCTTTTTATTATTAATAGTTTATATCTCCTAAATTCAAAAAAGAAGTGACTCTTTCAAAAATATCTACATGGACCATGACAGAAAAGGGACTGAGATAGTCTAACCATACATGGGTCATTTGGCTGAATTTTGTTCTTTGACGATAGTACCAAGCTGAGTAGACAGTACTGGCAGAACCGGAGAAGCACTTGTTCCATCGCCTCAAGTTTGTTTTTTAATGTTTTCATTTTTCTTTTCTTATTTATTTATTTGGTACAGGGTCTCTCTACGCAGCTCAGACTCCTAGTGACCCTCTTGTCTCAGCATCCCTGGCATTGGGGTTGCAGGCCTGCACCGACACGCCTGGTTTTGGGGTAGCGTGGCACGCCTAGGGTTTCTGGCCAGCATGACATGTGGTGCTGGTGGTCACCTCGGGTCCTCGCCAGGCAGGCACATAGACTGCTGAGCTATCTCTCCAGTCTGGTCAATTCATTTTCATGCAGCGCTATGGTTAGTGTCCCTGCAAAGCCTCAGGCACTTTTAGATCGGTTTTTCAGAAGTAGCTGAATGTAAAATTTGTGACTGATTAATTCACAGTGCCGCAGAAGGACTAAGGGTGCTGGGGTTAGGGCTGGAGACTGCTGGCTCAGTCCACTAATTGGACTGACAGCACCCCAATACAAGCAGTCTGGATAGGGCCAGAAAGAGGCTTACTCAACCCTTGTGCCCTTGCTGCTTTGCCCTCTTCCTCCACCCTAAATGGTTTCCCTCTCTTTCATGAGCCACTTGCCAAGGAGTCAACCCATTATGGACTTAGATCTCCACAAACAGTGAAATAAACCTTTCCCTCATTAACTTTGAGTGTTGGTATTTTGTCTCAGCAACAACATAAAAGTAATTAAGATATGCAATTATAAAATAGATATAGGGGCTGCAGAGATGGCTCAGTGGTCTAAAGCACCTACTTGGAACAAGCTTGGCAAAGCACAGGGACCATGGTTCGATCCCCCAGCACCACACGCCAGCCAGCCCCGCCCCCTGGTGGGCTGAGCTGGCCATACACACACAATAAATAAATGTAAAAATTAAATAAACAGTGGAATATATTTTTTAAAAATATATAAAATAGATATAGGCTGGGAAGATAGCTCCGGGGTCTAAGCTCTTGCCTGGCAAGCTCAAAGTCCAGGTTTGACCCCTGGTATCGTGTCCTTGCTGGCCCTGTGCAGAGCCAGCTACTGAAACTGGGTGTGGTGGCGCATGTCTGTAATCCCAAAGCTGGGGAGGCTGAGACAGGAGTTCATCTCGAACATGAGTTCGAGCTATGTCGTGAAACCCTGTACCAAATAAATAAATACATAAAAAATTTAAAAAAACAATAATAAAACAGATATAATAAAGAAACACCATTCTATTCTCCTGATTTTACTCTTCAGTAATCAACAGGAACACACTTGCCTTTTCATAAAGCCTAATAGATGCTCCTGCATAGGGATCCTTGCTTCATCGCAGGGATTCTTAGTAGAAATTACACTCTACTGGCAACTTCTTAAAACACAGATTGCTGAGTCCTACACCCAGGTTCTAATGCAGTAGATCTGAGATAAGCCAAATCTTTCATTTGTAAAAACATCTTCAAGGGACCATACTTTAGGAATCTTAGAATCAGCGGATTTTCCCCATGCACATGTGTCACAGCTTTTTAAACTTTCAAGAAGAAAAGTCAAGAAACATTTTACACCAGGAAGATCTATACCCTTCTGATGTGTTAAAAATAGTGATCTGAGTTCTAATGTTATGGGAATTTGCAAGGGAGATTTCAAAGCCAAGTGGAATGAATTAAATTGATAGAAATTATAATCAATATACTACCAAGAACATGAAAGGTGCTTCATTGATTCATACGGAACAGTCTAACCTACTCTTACCTTCTGAGTTTAACTTGTTCTACAAACATCTGACAGAGAATGGGGAGAATAAAGCTGATATATACATGAGTAATTTATTCAAAAGTTAAATTTTAATTTCCCCCCAACTTGCCTTAGTATCTCCAGAAGATATCTTAAATAGTTTGTTTTTGGGGCAAAAAATTACAAATAATTAAATATATATATATATATATATATATATATATATATATTCCGTCCCTCTAAGCCACTTATTAGAAGATATTTGTAAAATATTTTTGAGAATTTTGTACCAATTGTTTTAAACCATCAGAGATAATTTAAGAAATGTAAGGCTTTTCATGAAAGAACAAAGAAAAAGGCAAATAGTGAAGGAGCAGGAAAAGGTTCCTACACCTCTTGGCATTAACTTGCAGGACTGGTTTTCAGATGTGTTTAGTGTCCTGTCCTCAGATTATTTATTTCTAAGATAGCTAAAATTTCTTCTTCAATATTATAAAATAAAATTAAGTAAAATGTTTTTAGAATAAATGCAAGCAACTCTAATATACCATATTTATTGCTCTATAACAATTGGTGGATGGCGCAGATAGTAGCAGGAAAGTATCTTTGGGTTGATTTTGGTCAAGGATGCACTTTGGAGGGCTGGGGAGACAGCTTAGCAGCTTGGCAAGGGCAAGGCCCTAAGTTTGACCCCTGGTACAATGAATGAGTGAATGAATGAATGAATGAATGATTAAATAAATAAATAAATAAGATGTACTCATAGTATTGGGCTTTTTAACATAACTGTGAGTTATAACTTAGAACTTACTAGTAGATTGGCTGCTTTTAAAAGTGATTTAAGGGATTCTAATTGTAGTCTCATCTGGTCTGTGATTTGATGTTCTTCCCCACATAAGACAATGCTTGCTTTTGGTAACATTTTATCACTTTTAAAATCAATTACTAACAATTCATGAATTTCATACACTGGAAACAATATACTGTGGGGAAACCAATGTTTACACTACTTAGATGCATGTTCAAATAATATTTGAAAATGACAGTCACATTTTCTGTAACTTTTTCTCTATGTATGTTCATGTGAGATTGAACAATTGCACTTCATGTTTACACAACTCAGCATGAATATCTACAGAAGGAGTGAGCTTACATTTTCTGTCTGAAATAATGTAGACCTGGGAAGGGTGAAAGCCCAATATCTCGGTTGGAAGGAGCAAAGTCTTATAAAAAAGACTCTCTGTCAAGAACGATATCCTATGTGTGCTGTTTGCCACAGTTGATGACAAAAAGTGGCAAGCTGGTGTCTCTGAATGGTGACGCTGAAAGCGAGGAGGTGAACGTGGAGCCATGTGTCTCCATCACCACTTCTGCAAAGAGCAACCTTATTAGTGGCCGGTTCTTATTTTCACATTATTTGAAAAATCCTTCCAATCTATACATATTATAGAATGTACAAATTAAAGGTGAAATATGACATTTTGTAATCTCTTATTCCACTTTTAAATTCTTTCTGAGCTTTTGCCTCCTTTAAGCTGTGGCTAAAATGCTGAGACAACACTCTTCTTGTGCCTTAATCTCAGGGGGATACACACAGTGTTCAATACGGTAAATTCAGAGCAAACTGAAATGAGTTGGAATTTGGCTTTAGGGGGCATTTAACAGTGGAGTACACATTGTTATTGATAATTTCTTTGTTTCTCATCAATATACAATTCCCAAAGACATTCATATGTTTTCATGTGTAGGGTTTGACACGTAGAATGTGTGCTCACTCCAGCCATTCAGAGAAACGTCCTAAAATTTTGAGGTGTATATAGTATATAAGCAGTGTGCTGCTCCTTGCCTAGAGGCAGAAAATAACTATCAAGGACTTCCTTTTATATGGCTCAAAGATGTTTAAAATATGTACAAGAAAACATGGGCTAGATATGGAATAAAAGAGAAAAATTGCTTTTCAAGGAATGAATTAGTTGTTACAAATGCTGTTTAAAGTGCAGAAATTTGAACCAATTACTAGAGGTAAATCCAGTTATTTAAAGTACATCACTTCATATTGTTGCCTTATCTCTGCTAAAATTGATTATGTAGGTTATTTAAAAATGTAAGCTATGTTTCAGTGTCACCTATGTAAAACCCAGTTAGAAAACTATACAGTATCTGATATGCATTTTATACCTTTAAATATCCAGGAAAATAATGAATGCCTAGAGGCAAAATTAAGGAGCAGATGCTTAAGCATTTGTGACAACATATTGCTTTACAACATATAAGGATTGTCGGTTCTAACCACTAGAGTTTTATGTTTAAGATGTGGAGTATGTGAACCGCTTTATATTACTTGCACATTCTCATAAACTGAGTAAGGGAATGTGACAATAGCCATTTCCAGATAAACACTTCCTTAAAAATGAATATATATTATATACATATATATATATAATATTCATTCTCTTTGTCCCATATGAAAATCAAATTATATTAAAATGAATTTCACATGAATATTCACAATTCTGACAGTTGTCTAATTGATATAATATAACATCATCAATTCATTTCACGTAAAAAGAACTTGGTTCACAAAATTGAAGGGATGATTTTATATTACAATAGATATATAAGCCGAGCAGCATTACAGGTTTGATAAAAGTTGAGGACTGCCACACTATAAGTTTTTAACAAAAGTAAGATAAGTTCATAGAGAAATAATAGAAAGGGCACCTACCTCCTATGTCTAAGGTTTTCATTTATTACATATTCACATTTTTATCTTATTTTCTTTAAAGACAATAAATGGGTTTCAGTGGACATTTCTTTAAAAATGCAATGGATTTCATGACACTTTCTAGTGATGCTTCTTTGGATGGCATGGATAGCACTCCATAGAACTTTCATTCACAAAAGTGTACGGCCCATGCGCGCGCGCGCACACACACACACACACACACACACACCCCTCCTTTAGACAGGGCCAACGGTTTTATTCTCTAGGCTATCATTCAGAGATTGTGCTAGGCATAAAGAATAAAGAAAAGGAAATTATGATATATTTAATGGAGAGACATTTTCAGTAGAAAATGGTGATACAATGACACAGGAAAATGACATAATCCACGTGTCCCTTTGGTTATGTATGCTGGCTTTATAAGGAAACAAATTGCAGCTCCAATCCCTGATGTCTGCATTAATATCCTGATATAGTCTCTATGCTGATAATGATCTTTCCGCTTTTATCAGTCCACGTGTGCCACGCATGCTCTTTGCATTCATCTTGCTGAGTAGGCGCACGTGCCGGATACAGGTAGTTTCTTTGCTTATTTCTGTTCCATTTCCACCCATCTCCTTGCCTCAACCCCCAAATCCACATTTTCAACATTTATTCTTACTATTTTATAGACAAATTCTTTATGGTTTTTACACTTCTTCAGAAATTTAACCTCAGAACTTTTCACTTGTTACTAGATACCTTTATGTAATGACAGCCATGAATGTCCTGCAGTATTAAAATGAGCTCATGTTCTGGGAAATAAGTTAGAGTCCAAGAAAGAAAGAAAGAAAGAAAGAAAGAAAGAAAGAAAGAAAGAAAGAAAGAAAGAAAGAAAGAAAGATAGATTATGTAGTTCTAAAATTAGGATAAAGTATTTCTGAAAAATGATTTGCAGACACAAAGAAACTCATATAATGTAATACTATAGAATAACTTTGAACATTACAAATGCATGAGATTCAAATAATTCACAGACAAAATATACAAGATGCTAATAAGTAAATGGAAAAAAGTCTAACTCATTAGTCATAAGGTAGATGTGAGTTTAAAAACTGCAGTGAATTGTATCTACTTACCCCAGGAGAGCAAAGACAGAGAAATCAGAACAATGGTCAGGTGATTACATTTGATTCATTTTTTTTTTATTTCACTGTAGTCAGCAGGGCTGGGTAGGGTAAGGCTGAACCATGCAGTGTGTGAAGTGGATATTTATAATGGAAGATGAAAGATATCACACACACACACACACACACACACACACACACACACGCAACCTCCCAACACAAAATATGTCTGCCTTCTGTCCCCTGAGTATGCCCAAGCAATGCCATGTTAAAGCATGAGCACATGGGCCTGCTTTTCAGGCTTCCCTGTACAATTCTCTGTTAGCTGAAGGTAGGGCGCTTCAACACCGTGGCTGAGCCTTGGATGGAAGAACAAGACAGAGAAGAGGCGCAAGATCTAAAAGCTTGACATTTGAATAATGTATATTCCAGAGGAGAAGAAAAGCATAGATGAAATTGAGGTTACGATGAATATTTAATGCCCTTAAATTGAATAAATATTGTAAGAAGAAGACCTGAAGTTCCAGGTAAGGCTCATAAGAGAATTCACTTCCAAATTGCAAGGATCTACTAATCATTTGATAGTAAACAAAGACTGTAATAAAGTCAAAGCACTTCTCTCAGAGTAAAGACGTGATTTACAATAGAAAAATAAATCCATTTAATAATAAAATTCCAACTATTCCTTTGGAAGCTAGAGAATGGCAGAATGATAACTATGAACTCTTGAATGATTAAGATATTAAAATACTTCAAACTTCACAAGTTGGTAGGATGACAACCACACACTTAAACTAAAAAAAATATTGATATATTAACTTCAAATCAAATTCATCAGAATAGGGAGAAAATGTAGTTGACTATATAAATTGTTAACATATTTTCAAAATCTACAAGCAAAATAAGTTTATAATTATTGTTTCATTTTTAAATCTTTTTCGATCTTTTATTTACTTATTTGGTTCATGTTCTCGCTATGCAGCTCGGATTTGTAGTGACGCTCCAGTCTCACGCTCCCTCACACCGGGATTACAGGTGTGCACCGCCATGCCCGGTTTTGGTGGCCATCACGGTGTCCCTAGGATTCCAGGACCTGCACTGCATATGGTACCAGGAATAAAACCTGGGTCCTTGAGCTTGTCAGGCAGGCATGTAGACTGCTGAGCTCTCTCTCTCCAGCGCAAAACTAGCTTATAATTATATAGTAGATAGTCACAAGATACATGACTGTCAGAAGATCCAACTTTAATAGACAATGGCACTTAAAATTAATGACAAAAGGAGTTAACAGAAAAATTAGCAAAGTTTAGGATATGAAATCATAGAGGAACAAAACAAGTTACAAATTTTTATTTTATTTATTTATTTATTTATTTTTTCCGGAACCAGGGATTGAACTCAGGCCCTTGCACTTGCCAGGGAAGCTCTTATTCCACTGAGTCACCTCCCCAACCCAAAACAAAAAATATTTTCATCCTCTCTATTGTTCAGTAAATGTGAATTAATGTAATAATGAGGTAGCAGTTGCTTAGACTGCAAAGATTTTTTTTTAATGGTAATATATACTGGTGAAGGTTCAAGGGATACTATTCTCAAATGTTCTTGGCAGAAGCATGATTTTGATAGCTTCTTGCAAAAGTAATATGTCAATGTGTAAACTAAATATTTATGGCTGTATATGTATTTGCAGCCAAATAATGTCAAATCTTACTGCTCTATTATTTTTAAATAATGAAATGAATGCAAAACTCTGTGTCCAAGCTTTATTGCACCACTTTTGAAGGAGCAACAAAGACAAATTAGGGAAAGTTTGTTTTTCCTTTGTGCATGTAGAGGCTAAGAAAAACACCAAGAGAATATGTGTCACACATATATACTTAATAAAATGCGGATGGTACACATGTCTAAAACACACATATTATAATTTCAGTTATAATGCTTGTTTTTGAATCTTGAATTTGTTTCAATGTAATTGATATATTTGGAGCTATGTGGAGCAAAACGTGAAATTTCAGTGACCTTATACACAATTTTCTCTCCAGAAGCATAAGGTGAAATGAGAAAAATACATTCAGCTGAACTGAGAGACACAGATGCATGAAACGCCCACATCTACCTTTATTAATCACCTACCAGCCTCTCAGTCCATTGCAGGAGTCATCTCTCACAGATTGTGTGTCACTATTTTTACTTTTTATTAAGCATTTCTATATGTGTTTGAAACACAAAAGGAAATTCATCCAATATTACAAATATTTTTCAACCCTGATTCAAAATTCCTAACAAAGTGTGTACAAAAAAGACCACAATCACAGGGGTCAGGGAGATGGCTCAGTAGGCAAAGGTCTGAGTTGAATCTCTGGTTCCACCAAAAAAAAAAAAAAATTCTGGATGCAAAGACCATTGTAAGCAAATCTGAAGAGGTGACTCTTATCAGTGCTTGCACTGTATGGCTCAGTTGTTTCAAACATCCTTGCAGTGAGGAAACTTTCAGCTGACCACCAACAATGCACAAAAAGAGAGTGCAGGAAAAAAAAAATGGAAGAAAGAAAAAGTTTTTCTGCGGAAATACAGAAGGCAAATGGAGGCACTGGGGAGATAGCTCAGTAGAATAAGCGCTTGCCTGACAAGCGCAGGGTCCTGAGTTCAATCCCAGGTACTGCAAAATAAATAAATAAATAAATAAATAAATAAATAAATAAATAATAAATAAATAAGACAAAAGGAGAAACTCCATTTGGTCAAACATAATTTCAGCACTGATACGTATGCCTGTTATAACCACAAGCTTCAAAGAAGCACAGGATATACCAAATACAAAAATAATTCTGCACCAGAATGGAACGTCACTCAGGTGCACTGACTGGTGCCCAGGACCTGGCACTGCACCAGCATAGACTCTCGAAGTTGTAATCTGCCTTCTGATCTCAATAATTCTTTTTCAGTGTTCTACAGTAACTCAGAAACTGAAGCCTTCCTGCCACAATGGGACAAAAGACATTTAAAATTTCAGTTAGGTTTAAAGATAATTTTCTACATTTATTTTAGTACTTAATATTTTAACCCCTTATCTTTAAAATACTAGTATTATCAGATTTTTGATTCATTAATTTATTAGATAACTGAGGAAGTCACTGAATATTATATGCCCACGTTGCATTATTATAGGCCCTGTGGTTTTATATTTGGATATATCATGGTGATTTTTATTAATGCACGTAACATTAAAGTAGAAGCGATTCTGCAGAATTGCATATGGTGGCATAAGCATGGAAACTAAGGTCTTCAAAAATCTACACAGGTTAAAATAAAATGTCATTTCATATTTTTCTTGAAGCTTTATGTCTTCTTTAAAAAATTCATTTAAAAATATTCACGAAATGCTTTTTTCATCATCAAACATGCCCATAAGGAAAGATGCCAAGATACTAGGGGTGGTTTTAGCAGCAGCTTCTTATTTCTTAGGAAAGGAGAAAGCACTTCTAGGACAGCTGCTTAGCAGAGCTGAAGAGCACAATTGGATGATATTTCACAGCTTCCTAGGATAGCAGCAGGACCACCTAGCACGAGAGCACACGCACATCCTGAAGCACAAAGGTGGCCAAGCCCTCTCACGAGGCGATGTTATTTTGCGTAGTGGGGAAATGTCCTGAAAAGGTTAGAAGGGTGTGAGGGAAGATGGGTTGAGGACAGTCAGCATAATTTACTAATATGCAAAACTATTTTATTCTCCCTGAATTTTGGTTTCTCACACCCACAAGTCCGAGAAGCCGTCTGTGGATGCCTCTCCTCAGAAGAGGCCTTTTCCTTAAACCCTAAGGTGAAATTGGTCTAAAGAGTCCTCCCTTTGTTATTTTTGTTTTTCCACAGACTTCTTTGAAGTTGGCTTTAAGCGCCTTTGAAAACAACAGGAGGAAGAAGAGCCTTTATAGACCATAAAGAAGAAACAAAGAAAAAGAAAAGAAAGAGACAGAAGGAGCACCGGCATAGCTGTTGGAGGATGAAGTCACCGGATACCAGCAACACTATCTTCAGGCATGGGATAGACAGCACAGAATGGAGAGGTGACACAGGTCTGCTAGACAGAAGTCAGATCTGATTCTGGTAGCCTTGTCATGACCAGGAAAATAAACCAATCCAGAGTTTGACTGGTGAAACTCTCAGGGATGTCCTTAGCGAAATGGAAGTTGGAAGTATCTTTTACCCGCAAAGTTATGTAAAGCACCTTCGTGACACTGAAGACATGATCAAGGCATCCAACAGTGGCGTTTGCTGCTGCTGCCTCCTTTACCTGGGTTGCCTCCCAGTCCACTTTCTCATTGTCTGTCCCTCTCACCTCTTCTTTTCAATGTCCTTCCTTTGAGCTGGAGCTCAGCAGTAGTTTCTAGTTTCCCTAAATCTTTTACTTTTTATAAGGGGAGAAAAGGTGGCCTGTCTCCTAGTAGGAGGTTCTGTGAATTCATGATTTATGGGGAAGAAGAATGGTACAGAGAGTGATAAAGACAGGATTTCAGAAAATGATCAGCCTATTAAGAACACAGAGAGGGCCAGCCAAATAGCTCAGCAGATTAAAGTGCCTGCTATCAGGCATAGGGGCTGGGGGTTCAATTCCCGGGCCTTCCATGGTGTCCTGCCCCCGGGAGCAGACTGAGATGGCAATTGAGACAGGGCGTGACAGCGCATGCCTGTAATCCCAGCTTTTGGGAGGCTGTAAACAATCAGATCACTATGAATTTGATCTAGTAGTTAGACCCTGAATACCCTGTAGACCCTTCCCTAAAA
>NW_004524733.1:1687664-1704633 GCF_000260255.1 Octodon degus
AAAAATAATAATAATAACAATAAAAGGAGCAAAAAGAGGAAGTGATGTATTTTCCAATTTTAAGAACCTCTTCCTTCCTTTAAGATCAAGAATAAGATAGAACAGTGGCATCTTATAAGACCTAAAAGTAATATTTAAAACATATCGAATCAAAATATCCTTATCAGCTAAGTGTTTTCATGATACACAAGTCTGGCACATTTTTGAAGATATTATACCATTAAATTGTTTTATTTTATTCTCAGAAAAATTGGCATCAAAGTAATTTTAAAGCTTCTGGTTCTTAGCAAAACTTAAAGCAAAAACAAAACAAAACACAAATTCACTTATTTTTGAACAAAGATTTTAACCAAAACGAAGTGTGAGACTTGGGAGGCAGTGTGTAGAGTTGACATTTGGAAAAATTATTTATTTGTTTGTAAAGCCAGGTGCTTTCTACTTTGATTATGAAGATCTTGGCTAGATTTGTTCTTTAATATGGAACTTTTACAATATGATGAGTTTTATGTATGAAATAAGCCACAGTTCTATACCTTCTATATCAAAGTCACTCAAAGTCCTAGTCTAAGTGTCGAGTATTCCAGTTTGTCTGGCTTGGCTCCCTTGGAAGCAGCCTTCCCTTCAAAACTTTCTCAAACCTGAGTACCACAATGACCTCCATATATCCATAATGACCTTCAGTTTCAGTATGCACAAGTTCCAATATTCTGTGGTACATTTTTAAAGAGGTTAATTATCAGGTCTCTGTCATGGTTCCAAATTAATCATATCACATACAACTTACAAGCTGCTAATAAAGATAGGCTCTCACCTAGAAGTATTTCCACTTTACTAAGTTATGTTCCTAAAATTCATCCAGAAAAATTGTTAAGACACAAAGAAAGATTTTCTGTGATGGAAGACTGTTGGTTTGGGAGAGTTATTTATTAATTTGTTTACTTTTCAGAGTTGTGTCAGGTACTGCAGAAAAGAAGGGAGATCCAATACTTGATGCTCTGAGATGCACTTAATGCACTAAGCTTTAGTGTTCCCAATGCATACCCTATATGCAAATTGTAAAAGATTGGAGAAAACTGTCAAGCTTCAGCAAAGCTTATTCAATCAAGCAATGTGTCAATGGACCAGTTAGCCTTCCTAAATCTGCTTTGGTGAAATAGGAGTGGATTTCATATGATAGAATGTTCTAAATAATTCATAAAACAATTCTGCTGTGCTAATTCATTTGGAAACATAAAGAGATACAATTGTTTCCTTCAGATGTGTTTTTGTTTCTCCTTTGTATTGTAGAATGGATGGCATTGTGCCAGTCGAACATACAGGAGGAAGAAAGTGGTAGGTGGATATATACATGGACTCAGATAAATAGCTGGAAACACATATTTTACTTATTTTAAGCGTTTTTTTTTTTTTTTTTTTTGTGCAGGGTCTTACTGCACAGCTTGGACTCGTAGTGATCCTCCTGATTTCTGCCTCCCTAGTGCTGGGATTATAGGCTGCACCACCATACCTGGACTCCACTGAGGGCTCAGCATGCCGAGGGGCAGGGTCCGCTCAGCATTCACTGCCAAGGATTGAACCCTGGCCCCTGTGCTTATGTAAGTATGTGCTTAATCCACTGAGCTATACCACTGGCCCTGGAAACATATTTTTGAGTGTATTACAAAACCTAACATTTATAGACTCACCAATTTGCATTTTAAGTGCAAGAATGATATTAAATCCGTAATTAGTGACATTTTTATTTCATAGAGAAAATACTGATTACCATGTATATAAGCTAATTCCAATCAGAACAACTGTGTATTCTTTATCTAGGCAAAATCCATTATAATGAAAACAGAAATTATTGTGATTTAATGATTTATATATCAATTTGTTTTTCCTTGCCTATTAAACCAGTAAGTCAAGTTCTTTGTTTTACTTATTTTCAAATTCCAATCTATCTCTCATGGAATGAAATCAGTGTGTTAACACATATATGAATTTGTCTCTTGAGGCATCAGCTTTTTATGTATGAATATTTTCAATTAATTTATACATTTTATAATCTGTTAAAACTTATTTAAATTTTTTGTTAGTGATAGAATCTTTGGAATGTTTTCTAGGGTACAATATTGAGACAGAATAAAGCCAGACCATCAAAAATAGGAGAAAGCAACAAACCATTCTAGAGTGTCTCTTGAAGCCTTTGTACCTTGTTGCTTTATCCTAGCAATTCATAAAGGTAAGTGTTACTACCTACATTTTAAATTTAAAGCAATGAAATCTGAATGAGGTTGTGTAGTTTATTTATGAATTGATAGTTATTCACTGATTAGTCTAAAATTCAAAGTGATTTCTATGTGCTCTTTCTAACGGACAACCACATGAACAAACAAAATGTACTTAATGCATATTGATCTGTACTCACATAGGGAAAAAAGGACAGGACTTGTACTACATTATAGCATTTAAAAAAAATTAGTTTCCATATAGGATAATGGAATGGTAGACACCTTCATAGACTGTTCTCAGTTTGGAAAAATTAAGTCTTTGGCATGCTTTCAAACTTCACTATCAGGAAACAAAATCTCTTTTCCAGCTTTTTATTACCTGCTCAGTCCTTGCAAAAAAAGCACCACTCAGCCTTCTTCAGCCAAGACCCTCCCCAAATAAGGCTGAATTCATGATTTTATCCTCTATGGCTCCTCTGCCTCAAAAATTACATTTTCTTATTATCAGCAGGCTAACAGAAAACTATTGTTTATAATATCATATATTCATCCCAAAAGGAATTATCCTGTCACCCCTTCCTCTGGGATCATGTTCCTCCAGGTAGGGTTTGGGGAACACCTTCACTTTTCTCTGTGTGTGTCTTTTTTGTTTGCTTGTTTGTTTGGCTTGTTTTTTTTTTTTTTTTAGGTACTGACCATCAAACTTACAACCGCACTCTTGCCAGGCAGGTGGTGTGCTGCTGAGCTATATCCCTGGCAACTCCTTCACTTCTCAGTCTTTTCTCAAATGTCCTTTTCTTAATGATGTTTGTCTTAACAACCTCCTTTAACATTGAACTTCCCTATCACCTGTCTCCCTTTTTCTGTGTCTCTTGTTACATATTTCATAACTCCTTTGGAACTTCTCAATGATCATATTACAATGCCAAGAGGCTTCCTGTCTGTGGCGTGCTTCCCATTAGTGTCTTCAGACTCTCACACCAGGTCCTACAGCGCATTACCACATCTCTACTGCCTGGAGAGGGCTCGTGGCTGAAGGGACACCTACCTGAAAGGGCGTAAAAATACTGTTCTTTCCTTTCTTGATGGCTCTCTATCTTAGTCCGGGCACAGGAAGAGTACAGTAAACATGCTTTTTGATAGCCTTGTACTAAATCTGAGATCTAATACTAAATAGTAGGTCTAAAAATGTAATATTATACACTTTTCTTTCTGTCTTGGACTTCTTAACAATCTGGTATAAAATTTAAATAACATACATTAATGTTACTAGCAATGCCATCAATGTCAATATCATTACTAGAGACACGTTCCCACGACTGTGACGCATTTGGAAATAGTGCAAGTTATTTTTCCTACCGACTTTGTGATCATTCTCCTCCGATGGTGGTAGGATGGTAAAGCACTTAGTAAGACTAAATGTTTTAAAAAAGCTCCTTACAACTACCTTGTAAGGTTATAAACCTTTATTTTTTTCAAAATTCACAAAACCTCAATCACTGTGGTACATTATCTCTATCAACACTTAAAAACGTTAAATAAAGTATGTTATAAACGTGTTTAGACAAGGATAAGAGTACAATGAACATGACTTTATAGCTTTGAGTAGAGAAGGAGAGAGACCATCCTGAGAAAGAAAACAAACAAGCAAACAAAAATGTACTTATTCCTAGAGGAGCTGTTGTTACTAGAAGTCGGTGCATCTGACTGGAAAGAAAATCTCAAAAATGCCAAAGAAAAAAGTACAAAGACTATATTTTCTCACACAAAATGCACTATACCTACCAGAATAAAAAAAAAATAGAAAAAAAACACTTAATACTTTGGAAAAAGAGGTACTAAAATAATAAATCTCTTGATAATACTTTAATCAAGAAGTAAACACTGAGGCCCAGGGACATAGCTCAGTAGAATAAGTGCTTGCCTGGCAAGTGCAAGGCCTGAGTTCAATCCCTGGTTCCCCCCGCAAAAAAAAAGATGTAAACACTGAAATTATTAAGTTTACAACTGAACAATACAAGCAACAATACATAAACATTGTGTCCATACCGGTATTGGAGAAAAAATCTGTTTTTTGAAATATATTTATAAAGAAAACTATATCAAAGTGACTTAAGAATTTTAAGTGAAATTTAACAATCAACTATAAAATGTAGAACAAAGTAATTAATAATAATAAAATTAGAAATTTATATATTAAAAACTAACTAAAATGTAACTTTAGTAGAACAAACTCCTTCTTTCAATTAACCTGTGAAATATTTTTGGATTGTTTGACAATGAATGAATAACTTCATTAAACTATAAATCATTTTAATAATAAGATGTTCATGCTATCATATTATTAAGAAATAGTTTAAATTATTATAAAGAAAACATTTTACTCATATTTATGAAGATATAATTTTCAATTAAATAGAACTAGATTTAAAAAGCATACAATATGATAAATATCACTGAAATTCTAGATGAATTAGATTAATAAGTCAAAGAAAAAACTTTTTTGATTCAAATAATGTCAACTGTATTAATCAGATACATATTTATATGATATTATATTTCCTACATTTTTAAAAAATTTGGATTTTTAAAAATTATGCTAATTCCACAATAAAATTCTTCTAATAATCACAAATTATAGAAAGTAGTATCAAATAAATTCTCTTTTCTGCAAAATTAATGAATAAGATATTATTCATTAGACTTTAGCCATGTATTAAATTACTGATGTATTTTGATCCAAGAAACTTCACCCAAGTAATGACATTTTATTTAATATTAGATTTAATATTATATAGGGCTAAAATATATTAAAAGAAAAATTATTTCCTTAAGGAATGATGAAAAGGCATTTAAGCAAATCCACTAACCATTGCTCATTAATGTTTTTGAATGTTTAGCAAATTGGAATTATAAAGACTTAGTCATAACCAAGTCAGGAACTGACCTGAACTATATCCTTAGCAGTGGGCATTGAAAAAGGAACACAGATAGATATTTCCTATTTTTTGAACTGCACTCACTTTCACCCATCCCAGTGGTATAAAGCAATGCGGTTGTTAGTAGCTGAGGCTGATGGAATTGACGTCCTGTAACATACAGATTAACTGGGAAACCCTCAGAAAAATACATGACCTCTAAAATGTGTATAAAATTAGAATACTTCTCTCATGCCAGTGATAATCAAGTTAGAAAAACATGGCAAAAGGAGACCTTCCTACTGTGCTAATGAAATCTGCACATAATTAGATCAGGTAAAGTGTACTACTGTAGATCTCATAAAGCCTTCCTTAGGGATGTACACCTCAGTGGATGATAGAATGGGCTCACCCTGTTCTTGAGAGGGAAGATCCAATTTTGTATGAATTAAACTCAAATTAATATATAAAACTTATTACTCCTATCAAACTCCAACTCTTCTTATTATTCTTTGTCACAAAACCTAATAAATAGGAAGCTCATGATGGGCAAAAGAAACCCCGTTTTTTTTTATAGCAACATTTTAGAAGTCACTTCAATTCACTTAAGCTGTAGATAACATCACTTCCGCACTTTCTCCTCATGTAGCTAACCAAAAACCTACTGAAAGCAAACAAAAAAGTCATAAAAATAAGAATACTTAAATCACATTAAGGAATAGGGTAAATGTTAAACCACAGCGTCCCATGACTTACAGATGGTCAACGGTATGTTGGGAAATGCCAACCTCGTGCACTCTTGTAAAATTCAAGAGAATGAGATAATAGGTTGAAGTGGTTGCAATGGAAACTTGAAAAGTATATATCATGGAAGTAAACTTCACATCACCAGGATTTGAACTCAGAACCTTGTGCTTGCCAGGCAGGCACTTGTGCCAGTGAGCTATCTCCTTGCCCCTGCTCACTGGCTTCTTTGCTCTTATGCTTTTGGTCTCTAGACAGTGACACTTACACAGTAGAATAATTAAGTAAAGATAACTCAAAATTGTTTGCAAGAAAAGGGTTTAAATAAGGGAAGCATGCTTTGTCAGAATTAATACAAAAGTTTTACATTTAGAAAAATTCAACTTTAACACAGAAATGAATATTCACATTGGGGAGCTAAGGAAGAAATAAATACGCAAATAGGAATGACATTTTATGTCTTGATATGATGCAGTAGTAACAAGTGGCATATACTGTTCTGTCTGTGCAGTTCTTGTTTTTGTGTCAACACATACTGCTATTGTTAGGTTTTCTTTTATTTTTTTCAAATTTATCTTAAATTATCTATCATCTATCTATCTATCTATCTATCTATCTATCTATCTATCTATCTATCTATCTATTTTTTCTATCTAGAATCTACTTATGAGTTAATGCCAAACAGAAAAGGAATCAAACAGAGACTAGAAAATTGATGAAGAAAATTCTCCCTGTCACAATATTTAGGTAACCTAGTCTTCAAAGCACAAATTTGATCCTAAACAATGGATATTTATGGCCACCTGAAAATCTACTCTTGCCTTCTCTATAACTAGGAGAACTTTTGTATGGTCAGAACATAATAACATCCCCAAGACCAACCTCATGGAAGTAAAATCTTTTTGTTTTGTTTTGTTTTGTTTGTTTGTTTTTCTGTATTTTTAGGGAAGGGTCAACGGGGTGTTCAGAGTCTCACTACTTGATCGGACTCGTAGTGATCTACCTGTTTATAGCCCCTGGTCTTAACCATCAAGGAGAAAAGTATAAAAATGATGTATAAAAAATTAAAGCCATATTAATATGCTGAGCTGTAAAAGGCTCAAGTTGACAACTTCCAACATTGCCAGTCATGTGGACAACCCACTACTATTATAGACTACTGGGCTATATTGGATTACTTTGCTGAATTCGTGCACCTACAATGAATGAACGGCAGTGAAATACCCATCTAAGACAAAAGTAAGCAAAAAAGGGGGATATAAATGAAGGATATAAATTTTGTAGTAAAAAATATATATATATATCTGTATATGCAAAATAGCACAGATATATAGCTACTTTCTCTTAGTACAGTGAGAAGAAAGTTTTGAATAGTTCAAAATATCGTGTCTGCATCTTATACTATGAATAACTACTACAAAGACAATATGCAATGTATTAATTATTGTAACTGTCCCACTAACCTGTTTTGAAACTATCTCATTGCTACTTCTTTGTCAATAAAATTATTTTAAAAATTAAAATTTTAAAGAAAGAGCTGGCATTACAGGTGTGCGCCACGAAGACCATTCTCCATTGTCATCTCAGTGCACGCTGGGGGTGGTGCAGACACAGCAGGACTGGGGATCAAACTCCAGGCCCCTGCGCCCACTTGTAGGCAGTTTAATCTGCTGAGCTATTTGGCCAGCCTTAGACGTAAAATCTTGAAGGGAAAAATTTCATGGAAACCTCTGTAAATGGGGGCTGGATGTGTAAAGGAAGAACTTCTGTCACGTATGCTCTTTTCTGCTGGTCACTGGCAGTCAGGTAGCAAGGCTGGAGGGCCAGCTTTAGGAAAACGATGAGGCATTAAGATGACAGGAGCCCAAGGCCAATTTATTTCCGGATCAGACCTACGAGCACTGGACTCTCAAGAAAAATCAACTCATGCATGTTGGAATGAACACTTGTTTTCATTTTCTGTGATGTGCATCCAAACCTGAAAATAATTTGTCTAGGGTTCAAAGAACTCTGAGATGATTGGAGACAATGACTTACAGGATGGTACTGTATACTATAGGTGCTAGGGGAAGAAAAAGAATTTACATCAATAGAATTGACTCTCTCTTCCTGATGCTCATTAAGAAAAGAGGGCATGATAACTTCAGGAAGAGATGGTGAAATTTAAGCAGTAACTCTGGACAAATATATTCTACTAGTGAGGCTAGCCACTCCTCCAAATGTTCTTGGAATATCTGTATTCTAGTCTGGTGCCAACTTGAATGTCACAAGGTTTTGCTTGCTTTTATGCAATTACACCAGGCTTTAAAGGGCCTAGAGTATATAAAAGAACTCTATTACTCAGTAAAAGAAAGGTACACAATGTCCAAAATCATACTTTTAAATTAATGTTCAGAATTACACATTCACATCAATTGTTTCATTCAAAAAATGTACTCAACTAAGTTACGTGGTTACTATGAACACAATAAATCAGATGTGCTCCAAGTTATTGTTTTTATTCAGTTCTCATACATTAAATCACATTAAAGTTTATAAAAATACATTTTAAACAGTAACATTGTAACAAAATGTATTTTAAAATCATCATCTTTGTGTTATTTCTGAAGATTAAATTGATGGTTGTAATTAATTTACAGTTGAGCATGTTTAAAAACACATTTAACAAACAATTTTTGGTTGGTGATATAGCTCAGTGGACTAAGCACCTGTTTAGGCAAGCATAAGTACTGAAGTTCAATCCCTGGCACCACATGTGGCAGCTGCCACACCCAGAAGGTGAGCAGAGCCAACCACTAAGTCTGGGCATGGTGGTGCACACTAGTACTTCCCCCACTGGGGAGGCTGAAAACAGGAGAATCACTTAAGAGTACAAGCTGTGTAGTAATGCTCTGTACCAAATACATTTTAAAAAAACTTCCATGGTTTTATTTTTTCCCACAGTAATTAGGATTGGAGAGCGTAGGTATAGAACTGTGCTGGTTGATTACAACTCAAAGATTCTTCTTGGGCTTCCTGAACTCCTAGGTGGAACTTTCTCTCACTGGGCTTAGTTGAAGGAAGATAAGTACGTAAGGAGAATGGTTTGGGCAACTGTACTGTGCATTTCTGCTGGTCTATGGAGAGAAGCGGTTAATGCTTAAATTTTTGTCTCCTTTTTTGAATTGTTTGTACTTTTTCTCTTCTTAATCTTATGAATTTCTTTATTTTTTCTTTCACCTTCCAATTTTACATGCATATATCTGGCAATATGATTAACTGGTTGCAAGACAATACTATATATTACAACAACTACTGTGAAATTCATATTACTGTCAAATGAAATTCTATATCACTTGTATTTTTTTCTGTTTTAATTCTAATTTGTACTCTCTTTAAAAATATTAAAAGAGAAAATGCAAGAATAGTGGCAGAATCTTGGAGAAAGTTGAGACCACCAAGATCTAAAGTACAATTACAAAGGGAAGCCATTCTATAACATCACCGATGAAGAGTATTAACTCCTGACAAAGTATCAGGGATGGGCAGCATAAATCTTGGGAGCAATGTTGTTAACATTGTGAGAGCTCTAAAAATTGTAATTTTCTAAATGACTTTACTTTGGATCCCTATGTACTTGCAAGCTTGTTTCAAATTCTGAAAACTAATTTCTTATAGCTGTGGAATCAGTCTGCAAATCGGACTGCAGACACAGAATATAGAAAACACACTGCTTTCATTCTGCATCTCCGCTGCCAACCAGTTGCATTCACACAAAATTGTCATCATTTTCTGTTCACGTTCTTTGTTGCCACCTTTGGATACAAAACTAAAAATGGCTGATCATTTCCTGTGACTAGAACATCCTCTATATTCCTTACTGTTGATGAAATTTTACACATGCCTTTGGGGGCCAACATGAATGGCATTTACTTTATGGAGAAACATCTGTCTATCTCATCCATTATTTTTATTACCAATGCCAGAATTCATTGATTCATTTTATACCTCATACATACAGTACTTTAGAAGTTCTCTGATTGTGTATCTGTCCTTTCTACCCCTGAATCAAATACAGGGCTTGAGAATACCTCAGAGCAAGGCCTGCAGGAAGGCAAGAGAATTAAGGAGAAAGGTTCAGTACACAGCAGACAGGAAGATGATCTAGTCTGATGAAATAGGGGATAGCACTAAAAAAGAAGCAACCAGGTGGTCATGCTCCTCCTTTCTTAAACTATTGCCAGTAGGAGAATTTCAAATTAAGAAATGACAATAGCTGTAGGATTCAGAAATAGCCCATTTCTAAATTCTTCTCTTCATTTCCTTCATTCTCATTTTCTTCTGCGTAGGCATGTTTATGGCCCAAAAGTATTGTTATGTATTGAGCGAAGGCAAAGTAAAATCCTTAGAAAGCACTTTGCCTTTCCCTTCTTACTGCCCTCGGGGGAAGAATACTGTCCATATATTCAAAATTAGAAAGGTTGAAACTTACATGGTAAATATATTTCTTCTCTTATGAAAAGATTTTTTAAAACTTAAGTATGCATGTATGCATGTATCTAGTACAGGGTCTCATTACTCAAATCAGACTCATAGTGATCCTCCTGTTTTCAGCCTCCCAAATCCTCTCAGTGCATCCCTGGGGTGGGGCCAGCACAGCACCGCAGGGATCGCACCCTGGTCCCTGAGCCTGCCTATGCATGTACTTTAGTCCACTGAGCTATCTGGCTGGCCCTTTTTTATTTTGATACCTCTAAACATTCAAGTTAAATTATGCCCTTTTGTAAAGTTGAAAGCCTTTTGTGAATGTTAATGCCATTTAAAATCATTAGCCATTTTTATTTGTGAAAGAATTTATTTTTATAAAACTGAGATTGATTGTTTATTATATGCTAGATTTTTTAAAATTTCCTTCTTAAAATATTTTAGTTAATAATACATAAAATTTCCTCTGAAAAACTTTTCCACCCACTAATAGTTAATACTTCTCACTACCACCAGCATTCATAGATAAAAATCCTATGGCTAGCATTTGGACTTAAAATATTATAAACCATAAAATTCCGTTGCTCTGATATCTCACACTATACACAGGCAGATGCCTCATCAAAACAAAAACTCAAGCACTATATCTTGAGGAAATGATTAATATATAGATTACTTGCTACTTTTCTTATGATAAATGCTTGTATTTAATATTATCAATAATATGTACTATATATTCATATTATATCTATCCCTTTGAATTTGTTACTTTCTCTTAAGCTATAATTTGTTTACATAATTCAAGCAAGTCAGGCTGATGGTATAGCTCAGTGGCACAGGGCCTGCTTGGCATGTGCAAAGTCCCAAGTCTCAGTCCCTATTCTAAAAAAGAAAATAAATAAATAAACTTAAACAAGTAAAATGGTATTATATATGGTTTAATCTATGTTACTTACCTTGTGAAATTATAAAATTTTAGTTCAATTCCAAGCAGATTTGAGGGCCCAATCTATACTGATCAAAATTTTCAATCCATGTGTTAGTGTAGTATGTTTTGGATTTTAGTTCTAAAGATATAAAAGGGTTTTGTTTTTGTTTTTGTATTTTTTTCTTTTTTAGGGAAGGGTCCACAGAGTGTTCAGGGTCTCACTACTAGATCAGACTCATAGTGATCCGACTCTTTTCAGCCTCCCAAGAGCTGAGATTATAGGCACGCACCACCATGCCCAGTCGCAATCGCCTTCTCAACAAGCCCTGGGGGCGGGACCAGCATCACAGTCTTGGGATCAAACCCCGGCCCCTGTGTCTACTTGCAGGCACTTTAATCCTTGGAGCTTTTTGGCTGTACCCTGTATATCTCTTTAGAAAGTAAAAACAAGGTTTTCTTAAGCATTTCCTCCTTAAATCCATCGTTTTTTTCTACATAATAATTTATGATTGACAATCAAAAAACTAAACTTCAAAAAGGCCTCAACAGGGGTCCACTATGCACAATATGCAGCAGCACTGCCACACTCCACCTCACAGGGTCAGTAACATCCCTGGACAGACAACACATGCCCATACCTGTCACAGTCTTAATCATATCTATTGTAATGTCATGAAGTGTTATTTGCTTTTTTTTTAAATACAGATAATGTCAAATGGATTTCAATAAATACAGCACAGCTTGGTTTTGGATGATTTTCAATAATTTGCTTTCTTACTATTATGTAAAAATGTCCAAATCTTTTGTAATATTTAAAATCATGTGGAACACTCTGAAACTTTTAAGTTTAAAAAATCCAGATGACTTTAAGATATCTATTAATTTATCTTACCTATGAAGATAGTAACTGCAGTACACTGTTCAGAAGAAAGAAGTTCATTAGTATTCTTATTCATCTTTAGAAAGAAGATTGAAAAAAAAAAAAAAGCCCTGCAATGCACAGAGACAATACAAACTAAAAAGCCCACACTATACACAGGCAGATGCCTCATCAAAACAATGTGTCCACTATACACAATATGCAGCAGCAGATGCCTCATCTGTCTCTTTTTTGGGCTTTGTAGTTTGTATTGTCTCTGTGCATGCCTTTTACTTTATCTTGCCATCCTAATATGGCCATTAGTATATTTCTTTTTTTTACGTACTTTTTTATAATTTTATTGAGAAACAAATAGCAATGAGACAGTTTCAAAACCAGTTAGTACAACAGTTTCAATAATTAATACATTATATGTTGTTGTCTTCTTAGTGGCTATTCATAGTAAAAGATGCAGACATGATACCCTGTCCACAAACACTATTAGAACAAATGTTTCTATTCATTCATTGCATTAAGAGAAAGTAGCTGTATATCTATCGTAACTGTTTCGAATATACAGATACAAAATGGTCCTTCATTTGTATCTTCTTTCTTTGGTTAGTTTTGTCAGAGAAGCATATTCCATTGTTATTTAAATATTGTAGGTGTGTGAATTCAGCAAAATATTCCAAAACAGTCCAATAGTCCCTAATAATAGTTAGGATAGATATACAGCTACTTTCTCTTAATGCAATGAATAAATAAACATTTGTTCTAATAGTGTTTGTGGACAGGATATCATGTCTGCATCTTGTACTATGAACAAGATGCAACATAGGCAGTTGAGCTTAGCTTCATTATCTGTCTGAATGTCAAACATCTTAGAACTAAAATGGAACAAGTATTTTCCATCAACAATTGATATGTTAAACTTTAACATAATATGTTAAACTTTAATTGATATGTTAACTTCCCTACAGAATAAGAAGAATCCAATTATGTTTTTGGTACAAGGTCTCACTACAAAGCTTGACTCGTATGATCCTCCTGCTTTCAGTCTCCCTAGTGCTATGATTACAGGCTTGCACTGCCACGCCTGGGCTCTGTTGTGGGCTCAGTGCACCCTCGGAGGCATGGCTGGTGTAGCATACAGGACTGGGGATCCAACCCCAGTCCCTGCACTTGCCAAAGCAGGCACTTAGTCTGCTGAGCTATCTTGCCGGCCTTGTTTAGTCCATTTATTATGATCTTAAGCCACCTTGCATCTTTATAATTGATTATTAATAGTAGTAGTGGTTGTAGAATTACTACTTTTCATTTTTCCCTATAGAATGTTAACAGTATAATGAGAGGGATGTTGACTTTCTTATCACTTCATACCACAATGATGGGGTAGTGTTTAGTAGACTTTCATTTAATATTTGTCACATAAACACGTATATGACGTTCACTTGTATTCTTACTTGTGCTATGTTAACAGAAGCTGATGCTGGTTGGGAAGATGACTTTGTGCACCTTTTGGGGATTAACAATTATAATAAGTTACATATGTTAGAAATATGAATATAATTTCTCACACAAGACACAAAGTCCTAGCTTACTACAAGATTCATACATACTCAGTATATATCATATAGATGTGTTATATAGAAGGACTGTAAAGGCAAAGAATGCAGTAACATTCCCCAGTCAGCTGTTTGCTTCCATAGCAAAAGGGATGGCATACTTTCCCATCAGCCTCTAGCGAAGTATTGGTCAAACTCAAAGCATCCAGCTTATAGATGTATTCTATAGGATGTTCCTTTTCCATGTTAAAGGGCATTCAAGGCCCAGGAAAGCCTGCAGTTTTCTAGACTGATGGGATTCTAGGGAAAGATGAATAGGAAGAGAAGGAGCCAATCAGTAATCTGAGAGGCACTAATGTAATAAATGAACTGCAGAATCCCAGAATGGAGGAGGCCTCTTGTTTCTTCTACTGCCTGACCACACTCTTTATTCTCAGCTCTGAACTCTGTCCCCTCCACTGCAATCTGCAGCGGGATAGGCCACACACTGTAGTAGACAGCATGAGACCCTGGACTGGTGGAGCTTGAACGGTCCTGAAGCTATCCTTTCAGTCTTTGGTTCCCATGTGACAGAGAGAGAACAGCACAGGAAGAGAAAGATCTGGTTCTGAAAAAGCAGAATACTGACAAAGTGGGGTAAAGTAGACCCAGCACTAATGCCAGCCTTCAAAGGACATAGATTCGCCCTTGGGTTCTGAGCACCGTGAGGGGAAGCTGAGTCAGGAGAAGGGAAATACTCTATCAGGTCACACAGACCCCAGCCTGATCTGTATAATTGTGTCATCTGACCTCATATAAATAATTACAAAATTACCAATCATACGGCAAAGATGAGTTCAATGGAGGGAAATGTCTGGTTTGGGGAGTGATACTGAAGCTCCATCCCATTCCACCTGAGTGAACTTGCTCCAACGGTATCTGAGCTTCATCTATCTGATAATCGATACCGTGCCAGTACCTACTGCACACTGATGGGATGAGTTAAAGGAGATCTTGCATGTCTAGGGGCACAAAAGAAACCCCAAGAAATGTCAAATGTGGCTGTTAAGGCAGAAAAAAGCACAATACTTGAGGGGGACACAGACTCTAAGGAGGACAGGTCATGTGAAAATTTGCTATTCACAGTTAAATAAATTCTTCACCAGTTTTCCTTCTCCATGTCTTAAATCATTTTACCTTATTCATTGTCAAATTTCCTGTCACCATCACTTTTTACCTCCAAAACTTTCCCATTCATATGGCTAAAGTAAGGGACAGTTTTTCTCTAAAAGGACAGATTATTTTTTCTTTAATTTTGACTAACTGTAAAATGTGATTTGTCACTTTTATGCCTTCTGCAGTCCAAGTTTCCCAATTCATACTTTATGGTATTTACAAATAGTATCTTATAGGTTCTTTGAAAAGAACTCATTTTCCTTACTAGGCTATGGCCTTGCATTTGACATGCAACAGATATGTTGAATATGCTGGTACCACACCCCTCTTAAACTTCTCATACCATCTATCACTTTTGTTCCTTAATTGCCAAAAGTTGGCTTAACAAATATGAATTCTACTTATTCCAGACATTTACCTTTTGTATGAGAAGCACATTAACACAGTGGTTAAAAGCTCAGAATGGAGCACTGGAAAATTTGCTGCTAACTAGATTCGGGATCTTGGACTAGTCGTTAGCCACTCTGAGCTTGAAGTTTTTCCATCTTTTATACAAATGGATTAGATTTCATTGCTTCTAAAGTACATCCTAGCTGCAGTATTTCAATATGATGTGATTTTTATTCATCTTAAAGATAATAAAAGATAAAGCATGATATATTTGAGCAGCAACAAACTTAGCCCAAAGTCATTGTGTTTTGCTTTGTTTACAGCGTTATCAGCATGACCTTGCTAATGCAGTGGCTCTTTGAGACACATGGTAGAATAACAAAGGGCAGAGTCCATAGTTTCGCCCAATTAAAAAAGACGATTTGAATTGTGTGCTGCCACTTTAACAATATCACCTTAACAAGACAACAAAGTGCCAGAACTAGAGCTCCCTTGTGAATGTGCACCTCAGTTTGCACATTTCCTAATGCGCAGAGACAGTTTTGAACTAAAATTTAAATACATTATGAACGTTTCGTCCGAAGCCATAAGAAACAATTTATTAAGAATACCCTGCAAGTTTCCAGCCTCTGCCCATAAAGTAAGCCAGCCATCTGAAAGCCCCTTTCCCATGATGCAATTTATACTAAATTTGATTGTATCGCTGTCTAGAGTGTCCCATTTTCATCCCTTAATGCCAACATTGCCTTCAAAGTCTACATAAATAAAAATGCTAATGTCTTCAAGCTAATGTTCTTGGTTTGTCTAAGGAACATTTATCTCTCAACCTTGGCAACTGGATCATCTTTGATAAGGTTAAGAGCAAACTCACTCCCAGAGAACATTCAGTAATTTGATTCTCCCCCCCCCACACACACACACCCAACTCCCAGTGTAACAACCATCAGACACATCTTGCCTTTCTTCTAGAAGGCAGAGCACAAGAAACTACTGAAGTGGATGTTTCTATTTTCCGGTCTCTCCTGTGTTTATATTTATGTGTAATTTATTTTCTTCTTTGTTTCTCACTTTGAATTGTGTTATGTCTATTTATTTTTTAAATATCTCTAGTTTTTTCCCTTGTCCTTAAAAGAAAAAAAAAAAAAAAGTCCACCCTTGGTCTACAAGGATTCACGTGTTTCAGTGCTTGCCTGATTCTTTAGCACCATTTCCTTCTAGTACCTGATCATCCTCCATCAACTTTTACGCAGTCATGCCAAGCCTTCCTTATGGCACACATCCTTTACAGTCTGGAGTAGAAGGATGTGAGAGTCACTAGGGAGAATAGAAAGGGATGCACATAAATACATAAAAGGTGACATTTAAGTGAGAATATCCTAGGTAGCACATAGAGCTTTATCATACAGTAAGTAGCCACTGATAATCGTTAACTGCTCACTGTTTTGCTTTGCCTCCTTCACCACTCTGCTGAAGAATCTTGCTTCCATAAAGGGTCCTTAGGGTGGAGGACAGGCAGGACATGGTGCTGTGGTATGGAAAAGGAGGTATGGGTTGTGAACCCATCTCACCCCCAAAAGTTCCTTATTGGTAGTTAGTTACCATTTATTGTGGAGATGTTTTAGGATGGATGTGTTAACTCTTGATTCTCTGTCTTTGTCTCTGTCTGTCTGCCTGCCTATCTATCTGTATCTCTCTCTCTCTCTCTCTCTCTCTCTCTCTCTCTCTCTCTCTCT
>NW_004524733.1:1704740-1716664 GCF_000260255.1 Octodon degus
TCTCTCTCTCTCTCTCTCTCTCTCTCTCTCTCTCTCTCTCTCAAATAATAATAAACCTTTGGGGTACACTCTTCCCTGGATAATACTGAATGATGTAGCAGATATAGAGAAGAACTGCCTAACTTCAATGGAGTGAAGACATGTAGTTATATGATCAGTGAACTTGCATATAATGCATGGACATTTCTTACTTTAAGAAGAGGAAAATCACAAAAGTGGCTAATATTTCGAGTATACAGTCTCATTCAAAATATTAGAGTTTATTTAATATCTGAAACAAACCTTAAAGGTACAAATTCTGTTATCATTGCCATTTTACAATGGACTGTAGTGAGGTAGAGAAAAGTTAAGCAATTTACCCAAAAGAAACACTACCCTACCTGTTATATTTAACCAGACCCATGGAGAATATAAAAAAAAATCAAGCAGATGATTGTCAATTGCCTATTATATCTCAGAAACACTGTGCCACAATTTTTATTTGGTACACTTATTTGCCTGTGATCAATGCTAATAGAACATTTTTAAAAAGGATGGGAATAACATACTTAAGCTTCTTATAGCAAAAACCCTATCTTCATGTAGTAACTGTAAGATTAAATTTGATAATTTATAGAAAGTATTTTTGGACTTTCATACATTAGAAAAAAGTCTATGAATAATCAGCTTCTTTGGAGCATTACAGCCATAGTTAATTGCCAATATATTTACTCAATCCTTAGGTAGACCTTATCTGAGGGATACAAGCAACTTTGAAGTTGTACAGTAGGTAAGTTTGGACCAATTGCTGAGGTCCTATATCTGAGAAGACAGCCAACAAATATTGTTAATAAATGAACCAATCGCATTATGATTGTTTTCTTTGTAATCATTGTATACACAATGACTTTCTTGAAGTAGCTGAGAAATACAATCAAAAATAATATATTTTCTAAGACCCTAAGATTTGTCCCTGTTATTAGAATTAGAATATGTCATACTTTTAAAGTTTATGTTTGTGAAAAATGTACTAACTTTCTAGATCGATTCTTTAAAGCAGATAAATGGATCACTTACATTTTTAAATTCATGTTTCTATGATTTGCACAAACATTGCATGTTTTAAATCATTGATGTTTGATGAGCTATGAAAATGGACACAAAACTAGAATATCAACAGTTTTTACTATAATGTATTAATAAAGGATTTTAATTTAAATGTCATGAAGTATTATAGATATTTTTTAATTTTAATATTTGTGTTACTCAAAATACCAGGAATGGTGATTGGATAAACTATAAAATATGTACAAATTATTCTATTACTTATGTTTCAGCTTTTATTAACTATAAAATATCAAAAATATATATAAGTCATGCTCATTAAAACATGCTCTAATGGTCCTCTGAATCTGTGTGCTTTAACATCACGCATGTATCAAAGCAAAAGTAAAGGGAGAAGAATATACTATTGTATATTCTCCTACCTTCAGTCTGAAAGGGACAACATCATATTCAAATACAAAATATATTCTTAGAAATAACATTTATTAAAATACTAATAATAGCGATTTTTGTCTTCTTGTCTTTTGTTCTTCCTGCCCTGACCATTGCTCTTGGTTCTTCTTAATATGGCGTCTTGGTTTCTTGTGTGTAAATACCATTCATATCCTTATGCAGCAAACATAGCATCATTCCATTTTCAACCCTTCCTATTGGACAGTTATTTTCCTGTGATTTAAGTCATCGCTGATATGCTTTATAGAATCCATTTATTCATGGATCAGCCACACAAACTCAGCTGCTCTTTTATGTCACCCTATTCTTTGCTAATCCTTTTCTTAGCCTACTAACGCATATTATGTAAACATCAGGCATGGCCCTCTTTTTTCCTCTTTGTCTTGCTTGGTATTAATTATCTCCTCAAAAGAAGTGTAAATTTCTTCTGAATATAAATAAAAAAATAAATTTCTTTTCTATCTCTCACTTGGTATAGAATAGTAAACAAGGAGTACTAACTAAATACCATTTCACCAACGTAACGAATTTCAGTGAAAAAGAATGCTTACGTTACAGCCACCAGCATTACCTCCAACGAGCAGCAGTTCCTCCTTTGCATCTAAGGGGTTGCTCACTTGTAAAGACACACTGAATTAATAAGTGACAATGGGTCTCCCATTTGGTTTTATTAAAATTGATCACACTCATTTTTAATTGTTAGAAATGCACTTGAAATAACGTAGCTTTGACTTCAATATATGTTTAAAATTAATTATACAGAATAAAGGTTAAATTATGTGAGCCCCCATGCTGAGCTCATGCTTGGAGACTGGTAAGAAGAAATCAACACATTAAAGAAGAGAAGAGATAAGTGGCACTTTTGCCATTTCAATTTAATTCTACTGCTTTCCTAATGAAAATTCACCTAAACACCAAGTACCTTACTAATTATCTAATCTCAGCAGGAAAATAATAAAGGGAGACTGTACAATTGTTGGAATTGTGCTCAGAGCTGCTTCACACTTGGGTCTTCCCCAAGGAGTGACAACCAATATTGAGCTTGTAATATATTATGTTAAGGAAAACAAAACCTTATAACGAGCTCATTCCTTCTCTTCATATTTTAAGGTCTCTACATTTTGATTCCGTAAAATTTTAGTAGATTTAGTAAGAACTTTAGTAAAACCTCAGTAGATTTAATAAAATTATAAATTGTCATTTTTGTTTGGTTGTCATTTTTGTTGGCTATAGTCGAAGAGTATTCTTTTGTACTCAAATAATCTGTAATGTAAGATATTAAAACAAGTGTCAAAACAAATGACTTAATAAACACAAAAATCACTACTTGACGGGTGTACATTTTTGGAAGATTGATGAGAATATGATTATTCCACAGTGCTTTAGAAATATTTCATTTGGTTAGCAATACCTTTCCAAGTAGAAGATAGACGTTGCTTAGAAAAACACGTGAAGAAATGACAAATTCCCAAGAGCACTCCTGATCAGTCTTGTTTCTTTAGCCATGGACAGGTGATTTTGTTGAGTGCTTCTACAAACATTTTTCTTTAACAAGTCTTCATCCACCTGCAGTCAGAGATTATTTGTCCATGGCAGGTTTTGTAAAGAGAAACTACTTCTATTTCTTTTTCTATTTCTGGCTATTCAAAAGTGGTCCTTGAAATAGTGTGAAATAGTAAATGGCATAAATGTGTTTAAAATGCTAACATTGGCTCTACTATTTTCAAATGAATTAAACATATTAGGGCTCAATTTTCTAATTCAAAAAACCTATAAAAACAAATGCTAAGATATTATAGAAACATCTACAAATATTTACAAAATAATCGTAATCATAGGCAAAAAAATGATTGGGAATAGGTGAATAAAC
Source organism: Octodon degus (assembly GCF_000260255.1). Lineage (NCBI taxonomy): Eukaryota > Metazoa > Chordata > Mammalia > Rodentia > Octodontidae > Octodon > Octodon degus. The sequence goes on from NW_004524733.1 coordinate 1,708,108, forward strand.
TTTCCTTATAGATTATAATATCTTTGTTATTTACCCACATACAAATCTGAAAATGCGTAAGGAGTTATAGAGCAGTGAGAAAAGAGCTAAAGATGACAACAAATACAATACGCTAATATAGGATATGACATTTTATCTTCCAGTGGGCATGAGCCCTGCACAATTGACCTGTACAATAGTAAGTGTGTCATTCCATTTTGGTTGATTTACCAAGGGAATGACATAGATAAACTTGATTTTGGCTGAGCTTTTGAGTTAATGTCTAATAATACTCTTCAAGATACAATACGAAAAAAAAGGAAAGAAAAGATACAATGCAAGGTCATTTAGTTGAGATTAGATTAAAAGTGAATAAAAAACAAATAGTAAAAAGCCGCCCCAAGAATACAGCGGCTCAGGTAAAAACATGTGGTTTCATTTTTTAACAGACAAAGTAATTCAACAGTGACACAAAAACTGCTTTAAAAGTAATATAAAAATAAACAGAACTAAAGTTAGTTTTGTTTTCAATAAACAGATAGGAAGTTTCATCACAGATAAAATACAAATACTTGCATTTTCTACTTGTCAGTCCAGATTTGTGAAATTGTTTTCTTTTCAATTACTTACTCATTTCCTTACCATTCAATTACTTGACTGAACATTTTTCAGATGCAAAGTGAAATGTTTTGAAAAGAACTGGAAAGAAATATTCTAAATAAACAGCGGGTAAATATTTCCAGGATAAAGGAAATTAAAATGGTAAGGACATTCAAATAGATGTCATATAATTAATGAACTCTGATATATTTGTACTGATAAAGGGAATATATTTAAAGCATAAAGTGATGTATTTGAAAGATTATCATAAAAAAATTTTGTTGTCTTATGAGGTAGAAATGTATCTAACAAGTAACCACCAGTGAAATGCAAGTAGAGGCTCAGGAGGAGGAAAGTTTTCTAATTATTGGAGTTGCTCAGCAAAAGAGGCATTTAGAAATCAAGAAGTGATTTTTAAACTCATGTATATTACAGAAATATTCCAAAGGATGTATTAGAGAGTGTTTTATGGGAGTTAGATAAAGTTAGAATGACTTCAGATAAGATTCTAGAAAGTTGTACTCAGGTTTACTACGCTGAGTAGTAGTAGATATACTGTAGATAAAATATTACATCTGTTAGAAATCTTGGCTCATTATCAGCATTTATCCTGCTTACATGGACCAGTCTTACTGTCTTTCATTTACAGATCGATTCCCAAGCACCAAGACTCCAGGTTTTTCATTCTAGTTATTCCTTTCTTCCATATTCAGAGAAGCTGTTGATTTATTAATCTATTAGTTTGTGTGGGTGTGGGTGTGGGTGTGGGTGTGGGTGTGGGTGTGGGTGTGGGTGTGGGTGTGGGTGTTACCAGAGATTGAGCTAGGACCCTGCATTTGCCAGACAGATACTTATTCTATTACTTCTTAGAGGATTTTTCTCTCAAGGTTTCAACCCTAACCGCTTAGCTCTAGGCAGAATTCTCTGATTTGTAGTTTCCCCTCTCAGGACATCCCCAATATGCCTATCTCACTGTGCTCCTCTGAGTTGAGCTCCCAATTTCAGACCTCATATGTTGGGTTTTCCTTTGTCCTTTCACCTTTGTTTGTTTGTTTTGTTTTGTATTTTTGTAGGAATGGATACTCTAGTGCTTTCAGTTCAGTTCAATTATTTATCCATCGACACATTATTTTTCTTTCCATCTCTAGGCTCCTTCTAACATACTGTTTTAGTTTTCCTTTGCAATCAAATATTTAAGCTGTTTGTTTCAAAGTTCTGTTTCTCATTCAAAAGAATAATAAATACAACTTTTCCATCTTAATTCCTGACAGTGGAGACAAATTTAAATAAGTGAAAATATCTTAAAATTTTAAAAACCAAAGAAAGAATATATAGGGTTAAAATTAATGGTTATATTTAAATTGACAAGAGGAACTTTTTTATAGGCAGAGAAAGCATTATCATATTATGCACTTGGAATAAGATTTATTTAGATATTCCAACTTAGTTAGATATTATACCATTATTAAAACTTACAAATGTGGGGAAAATCAATATATTCTCTTTTGTCTGCTGTGAAAATGTAATAAACTAAATATCAGACACTTAATACATACACACAGACATATACACATTTTGTTGTACCCTGGGATAAAAAAAATGGTATTACCAACAGCAGAAGGATGTATTTATATTTTATTAACAAAATTAATGTCTCTAAGCTGAGTAACTACTTGTAAAAGTTACCGACATGCTGATAAATACAACTTCATTTCTGACATTTGCAATTCTGATATCTGAATTTTCAGGATACTATTAGCAAAAATAATGGCAAGATAAAATACATCTTATTGTATGCTTTTCATAAAACATGAACTCTTTTCTCAAATATCATTTATTCTCTTGAATTGTTTTGGTGTTTTGGTGCTGTTATGTTTCAATATAGATGAGGAAACTGATGCTGCAGAGGAGCTACAGGTTAGTAGTGAATGCACAATGAGGTCGCATAAGCAGCATTTATATAGAGAAGTGCATTTCCAGCACTTTAGGAGGCCGAGGCAGAAGGAGAGCCTCTTCGTTTTTAGCTTGGGCAATACAAGAACACATTGATCTATCTGATCTTTGACAAAGGCACTGAGAGCATTCATTGTAGAAAAGATAGCTCACTCAACAAGTGGTGGTGGGAAAAGAGAGAGCCTTTTCTGGAAGACTGGAACTGGGCCCATCTCTCTCACTCTGTACTAAATAATAAATTAAAGGTGTAAAGATTCAACCTGGCAGAATAAAAAATAGGTAAAACAACTGAAACCATAACTGTAGAAAAAATATTTGCTAAGTAAAACTCAAGTAGCGCAAGACTCAACATATGGAATTATGTCAGACTAAAATGCTTCCATATAGCAAAAGAATCAAGTAGCAGAGTGAAGGGACAGCCTCCAAAATGAGAAGCATTTTGCTGTATCTGGACTGTTATCTGGAGGACGAATATCTAAAAATATAAAAAACTCAAAAAGTAATTAAAGACCAAGTCAGGAAATGGATAAATGTAATGAACAAATATTTCACAGAGGAAGGAGTATAAATGTCCAACAAATATATGAAAAAATGTCAACATCTCTTGTCATTGAAATGATATTAATAGGGGCTGGGGAGTTAGTTCAGTAGAATAAGTACTTGTCTGGCAAGCACAAGGACCTGAGTTCAAAAGCCTATCAAAACACACAACCAAATGTACAACGAGATAGAAAAAAACAAACTATGCAAGAAATCTATGTGTGGAAAAAAATCTCAACATATATAATATTTCCATTATTCAGTTTGTAAAAATATAAATCTAGTGAGTTAGAAGCAAACATTAACTACATATTAATCATTTTGCAAAACTGAAGAAAGACATCATTTTGGAGATTTATAAGTTCAATGAAACTAAGTTAAAAAAAAATGCTCATGTACATGCATAGACCCCAGGACTAGCCAGATAGCTCAGATAACTAAAGCACCTGCTTAGGTAGAGTGCAGCTCCTGGGGTGCACTGGGACTGCGACTAAGACTGGGTGTGGTGGCATGTGCCTGTAATTCCAGTGCTTGGGAAGCTGAAAACAGGAGGATCATTAAGAGTCCAATCTTTACAGTGAGACCCTGTACTAAATACGTTAAAAAATACATAGACCCCACTACACACATAATGTGTTCATATTCAAAATAAATAAAAAAGCTTTAAAAGAAGCCAGACAGGTTGGGAAGATAGCTCAGCAGTCAAAGTGCCTGCCTGGCAAATGCAAAAAACCCGGATCCCCACTATCACAGGCTTTTTCATCATGCTGGCCACCAAACCCGGCTGTGGTACGCATGCCTGTGATCCCAGCACTGGGGAGTCTGAGAGAGGAGGTACACTATGAGGCTGCGTAGAGACACCCTGTACCAAGTGAATAAATAAATAAAATTTTAACTTTTTAAAATAAGCCAGAAAATGTGATGTGTTTCTATCAAAGGAAGAATAATGAAATCAATAGCTGATTTAATTATGTAAGCCAGAGGCAATTAAATATTCTGTTTAAAATGATGACAGAAATGTAATGGGTAGGTAGAATTCTATACCCATGCAGAATACACTTCAAAACTAAAGGTTAGATAAAAATCACTGGCTCCAACTAGCACCAAAAAATGTATTTCTTGCCAATCTATATTAGAAAAAGAAAACTTAAATGAAACCTAGATGAAAAATAATAAAAAGGACAAAACATATGAATACTAAAAGAATAAATAATAGATGAATATTACCTGTGTGTTGAAATAATTATATATTTTATAGGATTAAGTTTTATGTAGAAGTAAAATATATGAGTATAAGAATACAAATATACACAAAATATTAAAGTTTCTAAAGTTCAAGCTGTATGGAATACTGATAAAAGATTTCTTGGAAAATATTATGTAAATTATGTATGTTCATTTTAAGGTAATCACTGAAATCATAGGGAAATAATATGCAATTAATGTAATATAAGGAATGCAATAAAAATAAATAAATGTTTAAGTAAGCTAAAATAGGTCAAAAAGGAATACAAATAAGCATGAAAGGAGGCCAAATATGTCGCTACAAGTAGTTTCATACAGAATTAAAATTACATCAATGGAACTAAATGGAAAGAATATGAAAGGAATATTTCCAGGAAAGACTAAGATTTTTTTTTTTTTTCAGAACCAGGGATTGAACTCAGACCCTTGTACTTTCCATGGAAGCACTTATTCCACTGAGCCAGCTCCTCAGCCTCAAGACTGATTATTAGCTTAAATTAAAAGTCACATACAGCCCCTTTATTTCAAATAAAATGTAAAGATATAAAAGGTTAAAACAGTATCATAACAACATCAATCTAAATAAAGTTACCCTAGCAACATGAATAACAGATAAAGGAAACTTTAGGGCAAGAAATATTTCTAAAAACTAACTTTCATAATGAGAATATGCCTGATTATGAATATTAATGTGACTAAATACATAGGTTAAAAACAAAAATAAAATAAGTACTTATTAAGCAAAAAAGAGATATAGATATATAGAGTGTTAGATTATTTCAAAATCTAATAATAAATAACAGAATGTATATGCACCAGTATTCAAGTATATTAAAATATTTGGGCAACCAAATTAACATATGATTTATTAAAATAAGTTGAATATTTAACTGACAAGGACAGATTTCACAATTAGATAAAGTGTACATAGAACATGTATAAAGATGGTCCAGATGCTTACACATGTAAGAAAATCTCAACAAGGTTCAAGTTTGATATGATGAAATCATGCTCTCTCATGTCTCATAGAAGGCAATTTCAAATAATAAGTAGAAAAATGTGCTTTGTAAAATTTAAACATTAAACATCTAAATCAGAGATGGTGAACCTTTTAGACACAAGTGCCTAAACTGTAACCCCAAGTCCACTTACTTACCCCAAAGTGACTGCACAGTATGTAATCAAATCTTCATACTGAAGTTTTAGTTTATCTATGTATTTATTTATTATGTACTTGCCCATGTAGGGTCACACTACACAGCTCGGACTCACAGTGATCCTTCTGTTGTCAGTCTCCCTAACGCTGTGATTATAGGTGTGCACCACCCCACCTGGTCTCAGTGTCCAGGTCAGAGAGCCCAGGGGTGGGGCTGGCATGGCATGTGGTACCAAGGATGGAAAGCCGGTCCCTGCGCTAGCCTAAGCAGGGATGTAATGTCACTGCCCTGAGGTTTTAGTTCAGAAAGAAACAATTCCTACATTATGATCTCCTGTCTTAAAAAAAGAAAGGAAATACTCATGCCATAGGTTTGACACCACTGATCTAAGTAGCGCATGATACAAATTAGAAATATTAAAAAATCTCAAACTAAATATAACATTCCACAGTAATTTTACAAGATAAATTAAAAACTTCCTTTTGGGGAAAGATTTAAGTATAAGTGCTTATATTAATGAGAAGAAAGTTTTAAAATAATCTACATTTTATCCATAAATGAAAATAGGAACAGAAAGAAAATAACAAATGGGAAAGTTCATTGATGTACAAATCTAACACATTCCTCACCAAAATGCTAATAACAGTCTTCAATAATGATCCTAAAATGCATACGAAATGAGACGCAAATAGTAAAAGCAAGTACTGAGCAACAAGAGCAAAGTAGGAGGCACAGGCCCAGACCTCAAGTCATAATACAGAGCCGAAGTGAGTATTGACACAAAACGAGCATATGGATGACTGGAAAAGAGTGGAGGACATGGGAACAACTCCAGACACATGCAGACAAGGGGGCCAAAAACACACACCAGAAGAGCGATAGTCTATGTAAAAAACAGTGCTTGGAAAACTAGCTATTCACGTGCACAAGATAGAACCTAGACATGTATTACTCACTATCTCACTATGTACTATACAAAAATCAAGATAGAAGAAAGATCCAAATGTTAAAACAGAAACACTATATGGTATAACTCTTTTTTTTTTTTTTTTTTTTTTTAACCATATACCGAACTTGGGACCTTGTACTTGCCAGACTGGTGTTTATGCCACTGAGCTATTTTCCTGGCCCAACAACTCTTAAAGACATAAAAGCATAAAAGACTTTCTGAACAAAACTTCAAATGCAGGAGAAACACTGCCAAGAATCTACAAATAGGATCATAACATAAAAAAGTTTCTCTACAGGGAAAGAAACATCCAACAGAGAGAAGAAGCAACTTACAAAATAAAAAAAAAAAAAGAAAGAAAGAAAGAAAGACAGCTATGCCTTGGATGCGGGAGCAGTAGCTACAATAGAAAAAGTTCCAAAGAAATTAAATCAAAAGGGGGCCTGCCCCTTAGCTCAGTTCTTTAAGTGGCTGCTTCAACAAAGCAGTCAGGCTCAGGTTGCTGTAGTTCGATCCCCACAACTCAAGCCAGCCAAACCTGCCCTGAGGGCATTCTGAGAAAAAAAAAATCCTTTTGCCTTAAAAAAAAAAAAGACTGGGGTCCAGGGAGATAGCTCAGTAGAGTAGGTGCTTGCCTGGCAAGCTCAAGGGCCTGAGTTCAATCCCTGGTTCCAAAAAAAAAGAAAAAAAAAAGAGAAAGAAATTAAATTAAATCAAAAAAGGCCCAACAAATAAGCATCTGAAATTAATAGACATGTCTCAGAGAAATAAGAACAAATAGCCAAGAAATACATGAAAAAAATGTTTAACATTGATGGCCATTTAAAAACATCAATTACAACAATACTGAGATTTCACCTTACTCCAGAAAGTTTGACTACCATCAAGAAATCAACTGATATGAAATGTTGGAGACTCAAGGAAGAAAGACATCTTTCTTCACTGAAGGGGGAAGTGTAAAGTGGTAAAACCCAGGTGGGAATCAGTACAGAAATTACTGAACAATATGACAAATGGAAATTCTATTTGATCCAGTTTTTTCCTTCTCCACATCTTCCTGAAATCATTGAAGACGTCATACTACACTGATGTGTGTGTGTGTGTATGCATGTTTATAGCAGCACAATTCATTATAAAAAGGGGGTAGGGAAGGGAAAATGAACTGAGGTGTGTTACATACATGTACTAATTTCACACAATGAATGTAGTCATTATAAAGTGCAAATGTATACTAAGAAAAATGCAAGAATTAAAAGAATAAAAAATGTTGTAAAGGTTGTAGTGAAAAATAACCTTTTAACATTGTTGGTAGGAATGTAAAGGAGTACAAAAATTACCAAAATTAATATGGAAATTTCTTAAAATAGTAAAGCTAGAAATTCGCTTTACCCATGTATTTGCCTTCTAGGTGGTTTCTCAAGAGTTAATAATATTATATTGCAGTGATGTCCAACTTATAGCAGTAGTAGTCACAAGAGCCAGATCTTGGAGCCGGCCTCAGTATCCATTAACAGATGGAAGGACAAAGAAAAGTGAAATTTATTCTAAATAGTATTCAAGTACAATATAAGGAAAGAAAAACTTAAATCATTTGTAGGAAAATAGAATCACCAGGAGACCATAATTTTAAGTAAAGTATATGTCATATATAAGTTAAAATATCATATGGTTTGTCATATATGAGAAATCCAAAATATGAATGAAAAGCAGTGTGAAAGATAGGCAAATAGGAAATAGGGAGATAAATCTTCTGGAAAGCAAAAGGGGACAAAGAGACAGAGGGAGACGAAGGTGATAGGAACAGAACAAAGCAAAGCAATGACTTAAAATGTCTATGTCCAAGTACTGATTCCCCAAGATGAATGCCAGCATTAAGGATTGCAAGAACATGACAATAAAACTAAGCATTTAAAACGTAAATTGGAGAGTTTGCTAAAACATTATACAAATCAGTAGTCTAAATATTCTTTCTTGGGGCTGGGGAGATAGCCCGGTAGAATAAGTGCTTGCCTGGGAAGCATATGGTCCTGAGTTCAATCCCTGGTACCACACACACACAAAAAAATCAAGTCCAAGCAACCTTGGAGAAAAATAAAACTAAACATAACAATTTAGAATTGTAAACTTAGAAAAT
>NW_004524733.1:1716764-1745212 GCF_000260255.1 Octodon degus
ATATTATATAAGTTTACCTGGTTGAGACAAATGTTGATCATCCAAAAAGATATCCTAAAGTCAAATGACAGATACATGACTTACAATAAAGATGATACTTTATGTAGTAAGCAAGATAACATTTTCAGTAAATGATGGTAGAACATTTGGATGGCTACAAATAGGAAAATAAAAATCTCCAGAAAGATTGTATATGTAAATATTATAAGCAAAATAATACATTTTTAAATAACAAATGATAAATATCTGCAAAATATATGAGAATCATCTTTGTGAATTTGGCAGAGCTAAACACTTCCAAGGTAAAAACTATGGGAAGCCATTAACTGGTATCCATTTTATAATAGTGTCAGCCATTTTCTTAAATTTCTATTCCCCTGCTGAGTTAAGTTTCTGGTCCTTCCCGCCTTGCCCATTCCCCCTGAATCACGTGCTATGCCCCAGGGGTGGGACCTTCCTCCTTTGCCTAGATACCTGCTGACATCAAGAGCCGAGACTTCCTCATTCCTACACTCCCTTTATATGGCCAGCACCTCCCCTGAATAAAGGAGACTTGATCAGACTCTCCTGTCTTGTCTCCATTTCTTGCGTCTGCTGTCCTTTGTCCCCTCCTCCATTCCCTGCTGCTCTCCCAGGTGACCTTCGTTGACTGACCCCCTGGCTTGAGACAAGTGGCACCCAACGTGTGGGGCACCTGGTACAGAGGATTCAGCCATGGAACCCTCCGAGAGAGCTGGCAAGAAAGAAAGTAAAAGAGGCCCGCACCACGGTTGCCTGCTGCGACGTCTGAACCTCGGTAAGCGGACAGAACCCCTTCCCCCTTCCCTTCGGCAATGGGACAGGCATTAAGTGAACATGAGATGTTTGTAGAAAGGCTCCAGGAGTAAAGGTTAAAATTAAGGATTTGTGTCAACATTTTGAATATATTAAACAAGTTTGCCCATGGTTCCCTATTGAAGGAACTATTGATCAGAGGCGATAGAAAAGAGTTGGTGATGCCCTTAAGGATTATTATGAGACATTTGGACCTCAAAAGATCCCAGTTACATCCTTTTCCTACTGGAACTTAATTGATGAAATCTTATCCCAGACACACTGTGACCCAGTTGTTGCTAATGTGATTAAAAAAAAAAAAAAAAAAGGTGAAAATATACTACAGGGACAAAAAGGTAAAACCCATCTTAAAGGACAAATAACTCCCTAAGGGTATGTGCCCTCCTGTAAGGAAACAGAATCTTGAAATCGAAACCAGGAAGCCAGAGCCACCAAATTCCAAATTACAGCCCAAGGAGAAAATTAACCCCTTTAATTTAGAAGGAGCTATGCTCAAAGCTAAAAACAAATATATCCCGAACTACCAAAACTTCTTCAAGTTGAAGCTGATTATAATGAAGTTGATTGGGATGAACTGGCAGAGGAAGCCACTCGGTATCAGGACCCAGACTGGCTGCCAAAAGTTCAGCAACCTCTGCCATATAGCACTGATCCCAGCGCGCCTCCTTTGGCGTGTTCGGCTTCTGACCCCAGAAAGGAATTAAAAGGCAAAATTGAACTCCTCAAAGAACAGATTAAATTAGACAAAGCGCACCAAGACCTATAATCCAATTAGAAAGATTAAAATCAGGAAAACCCAAATATAACAATATAACCAGATCAAAGGTCTCCTGTGTTCGAAGGCCACCCATGAGGGGTGCTATCCCCAAAAGCTTCCTTCTGTTAGACCCACCCATAGCTCTAGATAAGGCAGAGGCATTTCCGGTGTCAGAAACAACAGGCGTTCAAGGACATATTTGGCACCATTACACTAGTTTACATTTTAAAGTACTAAAGGAACTAAAAGTGGCGGTTGCCCAGTACGGAGTCATGGCTCCATACACCACAGCCATTTTAAAAACTGTGGCTGACAATTAACTTACAAGGACTGGCAGTCATTAGCCAGAGCCACCCTCTCCGGTGGGGATTATCTCCTATGGAATTCTTCCTGTATACAAGGAAGCTTCCACAATGATAGCTTCACTGTTGATGTTGGATTTGTTACCTTCACCAGCTGCAATCAAATATATAACTACAGTAGCCCTATTTGCCCAAAAAAGGGACATGTGTTTGTATGTGGGGGAAGTTTAGCCTTCACATATTTACCTACCAACTGGACAGGACTATGTGTCATGGCAATTGTATTGCCTGATATAGATGTCATCTCTGGTAATGATCCCGTACCCCTTCCCAGTTTAGATTATGTTATGGGCTGCACAAAGAGGGCAGTCCAGTTCATCCCTTTATTAGTGGGGCTAGGAGTCATGGTGGCCATGGGGACAGGCACAGCAGGGTTGGGAGTAGCAGTACATTCTTATACCAAATTATCTAATCAGCTCACTGATGATGTTCAAACACTGTCTGGTACTATCCAAGATATCCAAGAACAGATAGATTCATTAGCAGAAGTAGTCTTGCAAAATAGGAGGGGCTTAAACCTTCTAACAGCAGAGCAGGGAGGGATCTGCTTGGCTTTACCGGAACGCTGCTGCTTCTATGCAAAAAAGTCCGGTATTGTTCGAGATAAAATAAAGAGACCTCAAGAAGATCTTATTAAGAGGAGAAGAGAGCTTTTTGAAATCCTTTCTGGAGCGCATGGAATGGAATACTACCCTACCTTCTCCCCTATTGGGATCCTTCATTGGACTATTAATACTTTTATCAATAGGACCCTTTCTTTTCAATAGGCTGATGACTTTCTTTAAAAAACAGTTGGATGCCATTAAAATGCAACCCATACAGGTCCATTACCATAGACTTGAGATGACTTAAAGGGAAAACAGCGCTGGAATACAACCAGTTTATGATGATTAAGGCCCGGAGACTTCTTAGTTCTCCCACCCTTGGTGAGATGGTCAGGCTAGCCAGAGACAGGTAATGAGGGGCATACCTGAGATACCACTCATCGCCTAAGGCAGGAACAGGACCTTTTGCCGTTCTGGTCTCCTATGATGGGTAAGGTTTGAGTTGGGTCCGTGTAGAGACGCCTCGACCTAAGACAGGCACTGCCCCCTCAAGGGAATCAGCTGTCTACAGAAGCCATATTTTACAAACATATATAAAAGTAAAGGGGGACCTGTGGGAGGCTCAATAACTCCAGGCCTCCAATCCTATTGAAAGTGGGTTTCTGGGTTCCTGTGAATCTGCCACATCATGACTCTGCACCACGTATCCCGTAATGGTCACCTGAGTGCCTCTGAACAATAAAATTCTCTTGGTGCATTAGCGTCATTAGTGACGCTGACTTCCTCTTCCCCTACCTCTGCTGAGCTAAGCTCCTAATTCTTCTTACCCCACCTATTTCCCATAAGTCTCCTGCTATGCCCCGGAGGTGGGACTTCCTGTCATAGCCCAGTTGCCTAGTTACTCGGGCCTTTTACCTGCCGACGTCATTTCCCTATGCCTCCACTATATATACCCAGAGTTTCCTTTGAATAAAAGAGACTTGATCAGAATCCTGTCTTGTCTCTATTTCTCACATCTCCTGTCCTTTGTCCCCTCCTCAATTCCCCACTCCTCTCCCAGGTGACCTTCGTTGACAGACCCACTGGCTCAGGACAAAAAACAATTTAAAAATCTAACACTAAAAGGAAAATAAATAATTGACGGAAATTATTGATTTCTATATAAACAATCAAGATTGATTTCAATCTCATGTAGAATAGAAAAGAAAATCATACAAATAAATAAGAATAATATATGTATTTTCTTTTTTAGCACCAGGGCTCAAACTTGGGACTTTGCACTTGTGAGGCAGTGCTTATGCTGCTGAGCTATGTCTCCAGCCACTGTAATTTGTTTTTTGAGCAGGGTCTCACTATGAAGTTCAGGCTGGCCTTGAGCTCACTTTGTAGCTCAGACTGGTCTTAAACTCACAAGAGTCCTCCTGCCTCGGTCTCCCAAATGCTGGGATTACATGTGTACACCACCATTCATAGTAATATTTAGCATACTTTAAGCTTAAAAAGTAAAATAGAGGAAATATATGTAAAAATCAGGAATAACAAAATCATTGATATTTCTAAACTGGCATATACAAAAGTATTACGCTGCTTAGTCATTTAAAGATGAAAGGCTGCAGATGCTTAGTGCATTTATAACTAAATTCATGAATAACTGCGATGCTTTTAGTATTGCAGCAAAGCATTCTTAAACAAGCAAAACCTTTATCCATTTATTCTAATAAACAAAATGCATTTGAAGTGAATTAGAATATGAACTCCTAAGCATGCTGCTTTAAATGGGAATTATGTTAATCTGAAGGCAAGTGAGCAAAACTGGATGGAAGGAAGCTTTACTCTGGCTCTAACAACCTCAGTTCGCAGCATATAATTCCCACATGAGGGTGCCGCCCATCCAGCCAGGAAAAGCCTGCCTCCTACGACCTGTGACTGAGGTAGCACTGAGCTGAGTCTGACAAGCATTTTGGCTATCCACTTCCTCCTTATATTCCTGACTCACCTCCTCTTAGTTACTTCCCCTAGAGCCCTTAGCCCCTTCTCTCTGTCCAGTCACTCCTTACTATTGAGCACTGTTTGGTGAAATATTCTATAAGCTCTTGAACTTAACCACCTCACAGAAGTTTTTCACTATTCTTGTTGGTTTCATGTATGTGTATTAAAATGCTATTAAATTTTGTATATGATTTGTGTTCCTCTGTTAACTTCTTTGTCAATTTAATTCATAAGTTTCTGCCAGTGAAAATAATACAGTATAGGAAACATCTTACTTCCCAATATATTTTATATAAAAGTAGAAGAAAAAGAATACATATGTAAGTTTGATAGAATTTATACTTCTAAAGTAATAGATGAATAATTAGGCAATAATTGCTCATAATTAAACTATTAAAATTACATTTGTAATTCTTTTTAATTTTTTAAAGAAAATTAAAACTGGTAAAAAAAAAAAGTAGAAATGATACAGATTTCACTAAAAAAAAGATGATATGGAGAAGTTGACTTTCCACATGCAAAAAGCAACTATTAGACCCACATCTATCAACACACACTAAAGTAAAAATGGATCACAGATCTAAATATTAAAACAGAAACCCTACTCATAATTTTCATAGGTGATGATTTAAAAGAAAATGATAGTACATAGAGAATGAGTATAATTCTTAAATATACAAATATAATTCAATGACAAGAATTCTAAGGTAAAGCACAAAACAAAAATCTCATTGCTAAACATTCTGCTCAGAAGTAGGATCTATGAAAGAGAAGGTTTGACATCACGGAAGCTCCTGCCAAACATATTAGAAAACAAAAACCATCTTCATGCAACTTTTGAGAGCTCAAAAAGTGACTTCAATATCTATTATTAGCTTTCTAATTTTTTATATCAATAATGGTAAAATTGATGCTTCAGGAAGGATTCTGACTTTTTTTCTGATGGTGTAAATGCTGAACACCTCTGTGGTCAAACAACACTAGCAAATGTATTCTCAGATCTTATTCTTTTATTTTTTAAAGTTTTATTGATAAACAGATAGCAATGAGACAGTTTCAAATCAAATCGGAAGTACAGTTTCAACAAATAATACACTGCATATATTCTTCTTAGTGGTTAATTGCTGTATAAGATGCAGACTTGTGATCCTATTTACAAACACCATTAGAACAAATCATTCTATTCATTAAGAGAATGCAACTATATATCTATCCCAACCTCTTTGAATACACAGATACAAAATGGACATTCATCGGTATACTCCATTTTTTCTAAGTTCCGTTATTGAATATTATAGGTGTGTAAACTCAGCAAAATATTCTAAAAGAGTCCAGTAGCCCATAATAGCATTGGGTCTTCTGTTTAACTGGCAATGTCAGAAATTATTGACCTGAGTCCCCCAAAGCTCAACTTAACAGCATGGCTTTATTTCTTATATTTCGTCTTCATACTTTTCTACTGGATGGTTAAGACCAAGGTAATGCAGGACCTATGCAACAAGAGTTGTAGCTTTTTGGTCTGAGAAGGTCAGTGAAATGCCCTCAGGATTTGTCCTGAGATCCTGTACCTCAGATTGTAGAACCTTTATCAGTGCAGCCATGTGGATGAGTCACGGCCAATGCTTGGCCAATGTGCTCTCTGTGAAAGCCTGAGAGAGTGTCTTCTCCCCATGTGACTCTCCTTAGGCCCACTCTATGTCATCGATCACTTTCCTCTTTGGCCCCATAATCTTCTTGATCAGAAAATTTGGGACACTACCGAGGTACATGACGTTACAGTACAAGTTCTCATATGTCCTGAGTCTTAATTGACCTTAGAAGGCTAGGGCCAAAATGTTGGCTTTCCTTGTATCCCTCCTTTTTCTCTAATTTTGGTCTGCAAACTTAGGTTGTTAACCATCCAGAAAAAAAGCTTATTGTTATTATCAAACGATTTGGGCTATCAATTCTCAGATCTTATTCTAACTGTCTCTAGAAATTATATCCAAATATAAATTTATCTCTACCAATATCCTTATTAACATTTTTAATACAAACTAATAGGAAGAGAAATTGATTCCAACTCTTATTTAAGCAGGGAGATTTAGAATTCCTGGCACATTGCAGCATTTGTTAGTTGTTCCTATTCTTTCTGATAATATTTTTACATAATGTTGAGATAAATTATGAGCTTCTTCCTCTAATTGTATTTCTACTTTACCTCAAGGAAAATCCACTGTTATTCAAATCAATCTTTACTCCCCAAGTGGTTGCTAGTGACACCCTGAAATTAGCATCTTATGGGCTCATCAATTCGAAATGACAAAGAACTAAGTGGCCCTATTGTATGATTCTGAGCTGGTTTAAAATCCAAAGAATAGTCTCTTTTAATTTCAGCATATTTTGAATTTCTAAAAAGTTCACGTCTTTAGAAGAATAAGACAATTGTATGACAGAATTCTTTTTACACATAATGTTTGAAATGGATACAACCTTTCCAATTGTGCATGTGAAAACTGATTTTAATATTGAGGATTTCATTGTACTTCCTGTTATAGTCTGAGATTTGAAGAATTCTTAGCCTATTATACATTTCTTTGGTGATGTATAAATTTTATTATCCTTAGTTTTTCTTTCTCAAAAAGTTTTTAGCTTTTTAGAACTTTTGGAAAGTAGGTGGATTGAAAACACGTAGGTAAAAATGGTAATTTACTTCACCTCTGTAAGTTTAGGTATATGTATTCTTCTCCATTCTGGAGTATGTTGGAATGTCTTATTGGATTGTTGCTCAATTTGTAGGGACCAAGTATTTTTAAGCAGTACTAAAAAGTATACTTTTATCTAGATTCTGTTAATCAATGTGTACTATTTCATTTTCTTGGAATGAAAAAAAAGGGAGATCATGTTTTAAACTCTAACTTACAGTCTATTTTGATTACCAGACTGCCTGAAACGAACTCAGAGTAGTATTCTACAGTTAGACTACATGCTTCATAATATGCTAATTTCCATAGTAACTATGTCAGTGTCTGTAGAGGAAAGGGATCTGTAGGCAAAAAAGAACAGCATAAGGGCCTCATTAGGTTTTCTGGTTAATAGAAAGAGTTAAACTTTTCCTGGAGAGAAAATTAAAATTTTTACAAAGATAGAAAAGTAAAGGAGGAAAGAGGAGGAGGAGGAGGAGGAGGAGGAGGAGGAGGAGGCGGAGGAGGAGGGGGAAGCGGAGGAGGAGGGGGATCCAGAGAGAGAAAAGCACCACATGGCACTGGGGCTTATGCCATATGACCAGAGGGGAGTTGGACAGGCAGAACTCAGGGGAAGCCAGAGGCATGGATCCAAGTTACTAGCCCCTCACACCTCCCATGAAGTACAGAAGGGGAGAAGAGGCTACCTAAGGAAAATTCCTATTTAGTCTATAAAGATATACACTTACACTTTATGCACTTACACTTATGTATGTGCATTTTCACCCTAGGTCACTATATTACTGCACTAGATACACACATCCTCCTATTTAATCAAATTCTAAGATGATTGCATATAAGAATCCTCCAAAAAAACCAAACCAAACCAAAACAAAACAAAACCTATAAATCCCAGTGACTGGACATTGAAAAGGAGGACAGATTGGCAGGAGAAAATCAAACAAAGCTCTCCAAAGGAATGTCCAGGTTAGAGTCCAGGAATCTGGGATTCATGCAATACTGCCTAAAAAACCAGTCAGGTTGCGCAAAGTTCCAGGTACCAATCTAGGGTCCCCCAAAGCCTAAGAAAAGAAACTTGGAACAAAGGCCCATAAAGGTAAGAAAAATAATAAAAAGCTATTATCTGCTTTTTCTTCCTTAAAAATAAAGCATCTACCTTTCTTTAATGCTGTCCATTTAGTTCATTCCAAGCACTGAGTTTAGGACCCCAGCTAGCTGCTGATCCCCAAGGGAACAGCAGTTCACACCTCAGATGACTTGAGAGTGCTTTTAGTTTCATTTTCCCCATTTTTCCCTTCCTTGGGAGACTACATTTTCAGGTATTTCTTCTTTAATTGATTTTTTGTTTTAAGAAATAAAAAGAATGAGATGGCCTATATTCCTTCTAATCTCAAATACTTCAACAGAGATTTAGCGAGACGCCATCTTTCTTATCTACTGACAACTGAGTCACATGGAGAACATGTAGGGTGAACAATGACTCATACTTGAAGAATTCATACAACTACACAAAGACAAGGTGCTATGGTGAGAGATATTGCTAGACCATGATGGCCATAAGAAAAAACATGTCATGAAGAACGACAGAGAGAGAGTGCACAAGGCTGGGTCGGGAGGTGAAAGAGGAAGTAACAGGCACCATTTTGAACAATATTCTGCCTCCTTGGTCTCATCTAATGAGGGATAGGGAAGGGGATTTTGTGAGCAAGGGGCACAAAAACTGACTGCTTTCCAAATCAAGTGTGCCTGGTTTTGTACACATGCCCCCTTGCGAGTTCACACATGTCATCAGTGCTGCGCTTCAGCCTCTGAATTCATTCATTTGGGTTTTGGACGGTGTTCCTCCATTCACAATTGCAAGCAAGTTATTCCTTGATCAGACTGACTGTTAGAAATCTTACTGAGACTAGGGGAAATTGGTGGGGGAGTACAGGCAGTAAGGAATAGTGTTTCTTGTAAGACCCTAGCCTACATGATATTGGAATATTGAAGACAAAGCTGCAGAGCTAGTGTTACGAGTTGGATTGTACGCCCTATTTAAATTTATAATTGAATCCCTAATCTAAAATGTAACTCTGTTTAGAAATAAAGCCTTTACAAAGTAACAGTTAAATGAGTTACAGGATAGGTCCTTAACAAGAGGATTGTAATTCCTACAGAAAGAGGAAGAGACACCAGAGGTGTGCGCGCATGGAGGGAAAGCCATGCAAGCCGTAGGTGGCTGTGTGCAGGTTGAGGAGAGCTGCCTCGCCAGAATTCAGCCACCAGTACTCAATCTCAAGCTGCTGCCTCCAGAACTGTGAGAAATTGTATTCCTGAAGAAGTGTTAAAATCACCCAAACCTTGTTACTCTATTATGACAGTTTGCGGAGAGCAATATAGACGGTTGAGACTGAATTTTCACAGAGGTGTAAGTAAGGAGAATGAACACGGGCATTAGAAGTGAACTGAACTCTGTTTCCACTGTACACTGATTGCACAGTCATTATGACCCTTCCTCTTTGACTCTGCAAAGAATACTATACAGTGTTACTGTGGTTCACAAATTTAATTCTTTCCATGATTTTAGCCACAAATTGAATCTGACAATAAACCAATTATATATATTCCAAAAATCCTTTTGCCATATAGAAACATTCAAAATCATTTCTTCTAGATTTTTGGGAAACAGAACTTCTAGTCACTGTACTATGCCACCTGACAGCACCTCAAAACTTCTTACTCGTATCTCGTCACAACTTGTCACACACCAGATCAACCTTTACCCTGTCTCTCTACAGGCTGTCATCAGCACAATTTTACTCTCAACTTCTATGAGATCAATTTATTTTTTAATTTTAGGGAAGGGTCTATAGGGTGTTCAGGGTCTCACTACTAGATTGGACTTGTAGTGATCGGCCTGTTTACAGCCTCCCAGGAGATGAGATTACAGGCATGAGCCTCCATGCCCAGTCTCAAATGCTGTTTCAGCAAGCCCCAGGGGCAAGGCCAGCATGGCAGGCCAGGGGATCGAACCCTAGGTCCCTGTGCCTGCTTGCAGACAATTTAATTCACTGAGCTATTTGGCCAGCCCTGAGATGAGCTTTCTTTCTTTCTTTCTTTCTTTCTTTCTTTCTTTCTTTCTTTCTTTCTTTCTTTCTTTCTTTCTTTCTTTCCATGTTACATATGAATGAGATCACATGGTGCTTATCTTTCTGTGCCTGGATAATTTCATTTAATGAATAATAATAATAATTATTATTATAATTTTCAATTCCATCCCAGTTGTTGCATGTGATAGTATATAACTCTTCATTGTGACTGAGCAGAATCCAATTCTATAACTGTACCACACTTTCTTTTTCTACCGATCATGAGCACATCGGTATTTTCTATTTCTTGACTATTGCAATGAGTTTTGCAATAAACACAGGAGTGTACATATCTCTTTGATAAAATGATTTCATATCCTTTGCGCATCTACCATATTGCGATTATGCGTCATATGGCAGTTCTGCTTTCGTTTCAGGGACTTACATACTGTTTCCATAATGGTGGTGCTAACTTACATTCCCACTGAGGAAAGAAGATAGGGCACCGATAGAGGCACAATAAAATCCTGAAAGGCAGGCCCAGAAGCATTTCCAAAGCCTGAACGTGGACTTCTTGTGAGAGAACGTTAATAACTTTATGACAGCATGACCTGGCAATGTTGCCACCATGGAAAATACAAAGAAAGGACTGTGAGCAGGAAGCACTCCTTTGTGTCTCCTCATGGTATTCCTTCCTGTGCTGTATGCTATAATTTTT
The DNA here is from genome assembly GCF_000260255.1 of Octodon degus. Taxonomy (NCBI): domain Eukaryota; kingdom Metazoa; phylum Chordata; class Mammalia; order Rodentia; family Octodontidae; genus Octodon; species Octodon degus. The sequence continues at coordinate 1,727,725 of NW_004524733.1, forward strand.
CATTTTTTCCCTCCTTTTTCCTACATTTCTTTCCAAACTTGTTCTACAAAGCCTGATTTTTCCTACCCTTAATAATAGGACTTGGGCCAGTTTGGCTCTGCAGAACTTGACTTTTTCCTACCTTTAATCAGTGTGACACTTGGCCACTATTTATGCTCTTTTCGTTTAATTCTTTATTCAAGACAAAAAGAACATAGACATGACCTCTGGGGTGACACTCCAGAACCCAAAGCCCAGTAACCACCACGGAATGCAAGACTCGTTCTGTTCTTCATGCCCCCACCAGCATTGCTTAGCAGTAGGCATTTTGTTAGAAGACGCTTTTCCTGAGGTGAGGCTGCGTCTCCGTGTGGTTTTGATTTGCATTTCCTAATTACTCATGATGCCGAACATTTCTGCATGTATTTATTTGCCATTTGTGTGTCTTCTTTCAAAACAATCTATTTAGCTTTACTTCCCCTTTTTAAAAATTATGTTAGTTTTTTTTTTTTCATTTTGTTAGTGAGGATTTTATTTAAGTTGCTAATATATTCTGGATATTAACCACTTACCTGATATATAGCCAGTATTAATTTTAATTCCTTTCACACTCTCTTTTTGGTACTACTTTGATTATATCAGCTGCTTCAGCTACAGTTTCCCAAAAATCAGTGATCGATAACCTTGCATTTCTTTTTAATTCTTTAATGGGCTTAATGAACATTTGTTCTTTTTTGGGGGTGGGAGGGGACCGGGTATTGAACTCAAGGTTGTGCTTGCGAGGCAAGCACTTATTCTACTGAGCTATATTTCTGGTCCCTAAACATTTGTTCACACTTAATAACAAAAGCAATATTTCTTCTTGTAAACTTCCAGATTTCTCTTAGTATCCAGACACTCTCGTGGTATTCTTGTGCAAGAAATGTTTGTGAAATACTTCACCAAAATATTGTACATTATTTTGAAGTTTTATGGCTTCTCTAATATTTGATATATCACAATATTTGAATTTTATTTTTAAACCAGTATTATTTTAAACAAAATAAGAAAAATTAGGTGATATTTCAATAAAAGTAATACTAGGAAATTATTTCATTTTTGAAATAATTTTAACCAACTTAAAAACTCTAAGTCTATTTTTATAAGGCTTATTTATCATCTATAAATTCATTTATTTTTGTTCATGTTTTAAATAAATAATGTACACTGACTGATGAACCAATTACATGCATTTCTTTGACTACATTAGAATAAGCTCTAATGCCTTTTTTGAGCAGTGAAGAAACTTATTCCCCTCCTGAGGGTAAAACTGCATGCTCTGCTTGGCAGGTTCTCTGGTTCTGGTTACTTGGAACCCTTTTGGGTATGGTGGCAGCAGGGTTCTGTTGTCAACATGACATGGGAAGCCAACTTGGATAAGACCAATTCCTGACAATGTGGGATTAAGAAGGTGGGAGTCACGGCAGTGCTGGCAGGATATTCTCTGCTGTCTTAGGTAGCATCCTGAAGCAAAAGGGGACACCTCAAATGTCCCCCCCGAACAAGTCTGCTCAGCCATAAGAGTGAGGGGCCTTTGAATCTCACTATCTCCACTATGTGACAGAGAATTCTCATATTTTGCTTGACAGAAAATCCTGGCAATTAAAATGGAAAGTGCATCATAACTAGTACCTGAATTTCTTTGAAGCATTTTCTATGATAAAAATATAGAGAAGAAACAAAAGCAAGAGTTTAGTAAAACTAATGGTTTTAAAGATAATCTTTGTTCTCCATTTCTTAGATATTCAAGAATTAAGGAATAATCAATATGTTTAGCAAACATATGTGTTCTTAATTCAGTGGTTTGTAAAACATGTTAAACATCTCTAGTACAATCTAAAATCATCACAATTACTTTCAAATATTTCAAAAATATTGTACATGCTTATAAAGATATCTAAGACTGATCTTAGACTTACATCTAAGAATTTCTTGGTTAATTTGAATGAATTATGATTCAGTCCTCAGTATAAAAATATAGTCATCATTAGAAAGTTTTAAATAAACTTTAATAACTGAGAATTTAAACTTTCACTCTAATTTTCCGGTTTCCAATAACAGAGTATTTGAACCTTATAAATTTTGGAAATCTAATTAGACAATGTTAAGTTCTTTCTAGTTGAAGCCACAGATGTTTCACACTGGGAAAATCAGCAAGCCCCAGGGTTTGTTTGGTCTAGAGCAGTGTCAAATTTTCATGGATAATTTAATAGCTAATAACTCTAATTCTTTCCCATAAACCAAGTGATGATAAATAATGATTGCACTAAAACTGTAAAATTAACCCTCTAGACTAATGGATTTTTTAGAAACTCCTGGAGAAATTAATTTCTATTTTTTAATGTTTATTTTTTCCAATCTTTCTGGAGTTGTATCTTATAATGTGACAGGAAAGGCAGATAAACACATTGAAATGACACAATTCAAAAAGAATTATATATCAAGGGAAGCTTCAAATGTATTTCATCTCATATTCTCATTGACTAATCTATCATAGATTAAAGAAATTCTTTAATTTGGGACACAGTGATATTTTTGTTCTTATATTTTTTCATTTGTGTACCATCAAATAATGAGTTTCCTTGAATAAAGCTGTATTCCCTTTTAAAAAGATGGAAAGCTTGTCTCAGAAGTGCATAATTTTGAAACACCTTGATATTACTAAGCATATTAATGATTAATTGACATTCTTGCTACATGATCAGCTTCTGAAATTTTTAGATAGCATATTGGGGCTTCTAGGACTTAGTCACTGCAAGAGAAGGATTACAAAGAATTTAATTTGCTTTATCCTCATTATTGGCTACATCCACTAAGAATACTTTAATTTTTGAGATGATATGGGAACACCTAAAATCAAGCAACTTTCTGCTTCTAGTCTCTAAGTCAACAGTTTTCAAAGCTTGGAAATATAAGACTGCAGCACTGTTCCTACAGCATAACCTGACCACAAATATTTCCATTGTGCGGTCTATGCTTTGCCCAACCATGAAATCACATTGATGTTTACAGCAGAGACACAAAAGCTTTGCAACCCAAAAGGAATAAGGCAATAGCACACATTTAAATCATTCATTAGCACTTAGCATTTGGAAATCCCAGTTGCAATAGGCAGAGTTAATCAGAGAAGGTGATCTTTTATTATTATTATTTTTTTATTAGCTGAGTGCACCCAAACATGGGTTAGCAAGAAGGCCCTTGGGTAAGTAGACAATCATCCCAGGCCTAACATTGTCTCAATTATTGGAACATGTATAGGATTCAACAATAGTGTTTCCCTACTAAGATTTATGATGAGAATTACCTCATTGAAAGTAAATGATAGAACCTCCCTAGAGTCACAGCTCTAGCTTCCTTTGTAGTGAGAGAGGAGGGCATGGAAGGGTTTCCCTAGATACCACTTTAAATTCTGTCTATCTAAGTTCCTGCTATTGATTTTTCATAAATGTTGAGATGAAAAAATTCATCATAAATTTAAAATAGTAAGGTAAGTCATGGACTAGGAAATAGTGAATAAAAGATAAAGGGATTGGTTCCTTTATTATGGTTTACGAAATCTGCCTCTTTGTAGGGAAGAAAGTAGACCTAGGGCTATGTGGAGCAAATTGACTTTCCACAGGTTTTTATTATGAGAAAAATCCTCCCTTCTTGTGTTCTTTGTCATAAATCTTCAACTACAAGTATAAATAAAACCTAAGGAAAAATCATTTTTAAATAAATTTCCTATTAGACCTCTCATATGTAGAAAATTAATTCAGAATCTACTACATATTGTTATCAATCAAGCCTCAATGAATTCTTTCAACTCTATGTTTGAATTCAATTTGTTCATTAGTGTTTACATAAGCATGTAGCTCACTATATGATTTTATTTATTGATACACACTCATAATATATCAATTTTTAAGACTAAATTTGCCTGAATTTTTTTTATTTAAGCTGAAAAAAATGTCAAATTATACAAATGATAGCTATCAATATCTTCTTGAAGGTTTTGTAGGTGCTTAAGTACAGTATATCAGGCAAATAAATGAGCAGTCAAATTCACTTAGGCTGGAGGAAAGGTGTTATCTCACAGCTTTTCTAGGGCATTTTAATGGTGTGGTTTTGGAAATGTGAGCATGGTGATGATAAAGACAGTACAATCTCTTGAGAAGAGAACTCACTTTCTAAAGCTCCCCTGCAGATGAAGGAATGTACCTGTGGGGCTTGAAGTATTCACTGTAACATGATGTGTAATTCCGGGATACACTTAAATGATTCACCAGTATATTTCATGTGGAACATAGCAGCACAGGGATAGCCAGTGTGGAACACAGCAACAATTACTCGGTAACACACTGGCAGCTTATAGATTTGCCTGAAAGATTGAGTATTTTAGGCTGAGCCCTTACATGGTCAGTTCTCTATTCTTTCATCAGCTACATCAGTCATCTCATCTGCTTCATTGGCCATTTTTCTTTCTTTGCCCATGGTCTTCTATCCAAATGATTTAGTTATGAGCTCTAAACCCTAACTTCTCTTCCATTTGTATGTTCTGCCTTTATTTTACAATCAATTGCACCTAAATAAACACTGTAGGGTATAGTGTCACTTCTGTAACCCCAGTGGCTTTGTAAGCTGAATCAGCAGATCTCAACCTCAAGGCCTGTCTTAGCATTTAGCAAGACTGTATGTCTAGGTAGAAATATAGAGGCTTAGGGATATAGTTCAGCTGTACAGTGCCCCTGCGTTCTATTACCAATACCAAAAAACTTACTATCTTTCCTTCAAAACAGTTCTTTCTCATACTATTAACCATAAAATTGAATTTGTAATTCTTTTGGTGGCAAGAAATTATACTTCTTTGATTTTCAACATCTGTCAGAGTGTCATATATTATGAAACAAATTATCTGCAATGAGGAAAATCATATCTAGGGAAGGATATTTCTAGAGCAATCTTATGAGTTTCTGAAATTCATCTTTTTGCAATGTTCTTTAAATCTCTAGCCACAAAAAATTGCATGAATCAAGTTTCCTACATTTAATAGGTGAGAATTCAGTAGGTTCTTTGGTTTTTGTGTCTCCCTTGGCTATGCAGTGACTGGAATCTAGTGCAGCACTTCTTGCTGTCTCTGTAATTCTTTTTGATTATTTTCTTTCTTCTTTTTCTAAATTTATAACAAAGCAGATACCATAGAATTAAAAGGCTATATGGCAAGCCACTGTATGATTGGTTTGCCTGTTTAATGTAGAACATCCTGGAAGGATGACACATCCAACAAAGGTATTACTACTCACTACACTTTAGGTAGTCCTTAAGTGACTTCTGGCCATAGTAATTGTTATTTTCTTTTAGAAGCTCTTCAACACACAGATGACATGAATGATTTCCCAAAGGTATACCCCACAAATTAAGAAAGTATACTACAAAAAATATTAGTCTCAAAAAATATGAGCATCTTAGAAGAGCAAGTTTTAACATCATTCGAAAAACTTGCTTTCATGACTGAAATTTCTATATAAATAGATGATCTACAGAACAAAATCTTAATGAAGTATAATATAGCAATGAAAAATGGCTATTTATTTGTTAAAATATGTATACATTTAATATACAATATATGCGATGTACTATAACGAATTTTCAAAAGTTTTAATCATAAGAGCTTAATCCTATAAGTAAATACATATTTTAAAAATTCTTTTGCATGGTATTGATTAAAACCAATCTTACTAATGCTTTATGTGGAAGGAATGAAAAAAATTAACAATCTCATTTTAAACATTGTTGAGAGTCTAATCAAAAACATCTTTGACAGGCAGAGTGCATAACTCAGTGGCCCAGTGCCTGTCCTATAAGGACAAGATCCTGAGTCCAATTCCCAGTATCAAAAAAAAAAAAAAAAAAAAAAAATATATATATATATATATATATATGAAACATCTTTGTTCTACCAGCTACTAAAGGTAATGCTGATGTGATTTCCTACATGACAAATTAAAGTTTCTTCCAGCTGCAAGTATTGAACCTATTACTCTGTAAACTTTTCCTAAATCTGTGTACTGTGTAATTATTGTTGTGTTTGCATCATAGTACAACTGCTTTTTCGTAAGTGATAACACATCACATATTTTACATTATTCTCAGATTGTATCAAAGCCACATCTTCTCCTTGATATGGTGTAAGAGAATCTTAGTGAACTTTAGCCCCTCAACCCTTGGTTATTTCTTCATTGAATATTAAAATTTGGCAAATTTCTTGAAAAGAATGATCCAGGAAGACAATGTACTTCCAATCAAGTCTCTGACTAGCTGGGTAAATGTGGCCTTTATTTCCTTTGTTTGTGTCTTGTGTCAATAACTAAAATGATAAAGACTAGTGCTTCACTAAAACTTAGCATAACTATAAATTACAATATAAATATCTCATAGCACCAAGGGAAAACGCCTCTTAATTAAAAAATTTAGGAAAATCTCTTCCACAAACATCTTTGATGCTTACTTAAAGTACCATGCTGAGTAAGTGCTCTGTACCGGGGTTGCAAAGATGATGTACTATTTGAGTCATCTCAAAATTATCACAAACAATACAGTTTCCAGCATTTTCATCTTGATTTGTTTTCTATTTGCCTCAAAGATATCAAATTACATTACTATCCCTCAAGAAAGTAAAATTAATTATCAAATTTGGAAAAGAAATGCACTTCATATATTGACTGTAGTCATTATTCTTTGAAGACATGTACTCTGCAAGCAAGCCAGATCCTTTTGAACCTTTCAAGAGTTTGAACTCTGCTCTTTAGGGTGGATGGTTTGCCACAGCCTGTGGCACTTTGGTTCATCATGTCATTGGCGTTTTTCATTTGATTAAAAGGAAATTATTTAATGACATAAAAAATAATTGAGATTCATGGCTAGAAAACAGCATTGAATTTGTGAGTTTACATAGACTAGAAACTTTGAATGTAGCATCTATGGTCTTAATTAATGAAATTCAGTTAAGTACAGGAAAGGAGAGGTCGCTTAAAAAAATGGTATCAATATCAAAAATAAAATAACCTTTCAATTCTCTTTAATCAATCTCAATATGATGATTACATGTACAAAATTGCCTTATAAAATATTCATACAATACAATTTAGATGCTGCTTAATGAGGTACCTACAATTAATGCTGGGAAGAATGACTGGAGAACTGTCCTTAAATTGCAAATAGAGAGTTGAATGGGATAGGAAATGTACAATAATTGTTTTTCACAACAACAAATTACATTCTACTCAGTTTCTCTACAAATCTTATTTTGTTTTTAATTAAAAACACTCAGGTTTTTTTAGTTATAATTCAGTCTTCTGAGTTTTTTGAGTTATACAAATAATTATAGGTTTGAGTCCATTATATATTCATTTTGCTTTTAGTGTTACTTGGGAATCTCCAGTACATCACCATAGAGCTCTTTCCTGGCTTCTCAGAAATCAGCATGTTTCTTATGTAACTCTGCTTACAGTTTAGTTGAAAAGCCTGTCCTGCAGACCCAGTGCCAGACCAAGCACTTTGGCCAGAAGTAAAGCACTGATTCATCTTCATTTCAACAATTTTGTCTCTCTGCTTATACCCTAGATTTATGAGGGTAAGAGGATATGAAGATAGAGGGCTCATAGACAAGGCCAAGACATAACTGTTTAGCCCATGGGAATCAGTGAGGGAGACCTGAATTTGTACATATATTTATATTCTATAAATTCAATGTTTGTTCTTTCTACTCATTTAACCAATTCAATTTAATGTAAGGTTTCTTGACAAATATATTCCGTTATTCTTTTTGTAGATATTTTTCCAATTTTGTTTTCACTTTTTGTCTAACTTTTTGAAGAGAAAGAGATAAATGCCTTGATGAATTTAACTTATAACTTCTCCATTTTTTTCCCTAAAGACAATACTCTTCAGGTTGTCCTCTAGGCTGCACATTATTTTCTCAGTCTGACTCAGATTCCTCTACCCTGAAATGGAGTGTGTTGCTTCCTTCCATTTTCTCCCTTAGCTGAGCTAGGGCCTCGCTTAGCACACACGGGTTAACAGACACTATTTATTATCTTGCATTCACAAAATTTATGCTACAACAACACACTAAGAAACTAAATTAATTTGTATTAATCCCCTGTCAATTCTATGATATTTTTCTTTTCATCAAAATTAAATTCATTATATAATCACCATAATCTGTGATAATAGTTGTACTCATACAAATGTTTACAGTATTTATGCTAAGTCTGTCAATTCTTCAAAACTCTTCCAAACTTGATGAATGTAAAGGAAAATACAAATTTAAAAGAAAGAGATCCAGTTATTCCTCTTTAAAATGAAGCAAAAAAACCTCCCCCACCATTTGTCTTTGTAGGATATTTAATTTAGAAATTTTCTACTGGTAAGTTATTTCTCTGTTTTATTAAGAAGTATGTCACTTCTTTTATAACGAAGAAAGCTTTATTGCATCTTAATGAGCTAGCAAAGTCTTTCTCAGAGTGTGGGGAGCCATTTGTTTACAATGTTTTGTCAAGGAAGACAAAGCCCTTTTCCCCCAGATCCTGTGGGAAGGCATGAGGCAACGTCAGTGGGCAACCTGCTCTAGCTAAAGACACCTCCTGTCATAAAAATGAAAAATTCATTTTTCCCTTAGAAAAGGCCAATTAGTCAACCAAAAATGATATCTAAGTGCAAGGTAAAGTTAGATTAGACTGTACATGACAAATGATGTCAAGTCTGCTTACTTCAGTGATAGTTATGATTTACCTTGAATATCTGTAAGCAGAAGATTACATCTGCTCAGCTATTTGAAAAGATGGCATTTTCTTCTGTCTTTGAGATCTCTTTAGTAGGTTGTCTGTAATATCCAACCTATTTTGTTGATGCTTATTTAATAATAAAACTGTTTTCTTTCTCTTCAGTCGTGGTGGAGTGGTTTTCTTGATTAGCAGATTTTTCAATTGTATTTCACGATAGAAGGTGTCATTATTATTGTTATTTTCCCATTTTATAGGTGAGGGAATTGATAAGGTAGACATACTTCTGGTAAATGACAAAGCAGGAAATTAGATTGCGTGGCTCTAGAGGCTATTACCTTATCCCACCCTACTGCCTAATGTGGTGTATCTTTTTAATGTATACATCTCTCAGATTTTCTTTGGGTAAGCTTTATATGAGAAAGGGCAAGGGTTATCCCTACCCTTTTAACTCCATATTGCCTGAGGACCAGAGGTCACATAAAGAATAAATAACTGATCATTAATCCATTTATGTATGTCATACTCAGAATTCAACTTAGTGAATTGTATGATAAGAATATGTCTTTAGCTCCATTTTTCTCAGAAGAATTTCTACTCACTTTTACTTAGATCTTTGCATGCATTCCTGTTTGCTCAAAAATTGAAAAGTAAAACAGCTGTGCTTATTCAGTGTCTATTCAAATCAAGTGGAAGAGAAACCCATCCCTCCGAAGAAACAATAAATATGTCAAATCTATATTCATAGAAAACTCATCCACAGCTTTCTTCATTCTAACCACATTCAGTTTCATTGTCAAAAGGATAAATTCAGCCCTTGATTTCTGTCATTAAGTTTTTCAGCATATTGTACTTTCACACTTTTTCATTAAAGCCCACTAAATTATAGCACAGAAATTAAACTATAGGCTTATAAATAGAAAGCATCTTGGTTCCCACTTATATCTGACATCTTAGGAGCTGTGTGATCATAGGAAAGACCTTTAACTTCAATTTGCTCACTGCTAATGGGAGTAGCGTTGGCAGGTTTAGGAAATGAACACAGCATTAATGAAAACAAAGCACTGGTAGAATGCCATGCATGTACTACCCAGAAATAATAATATTGATTATCATTATTACTGTTGCTTTCTGAACATTTTCTCATTATCTAACCTGATCTTTTGCAAGTCTTTCTGTATTTGTACTCATGCACCTTAATGTCCAATGTGAACAAAGAATTATATGGTGTTACCTAGGCAACCATAAAATTAACCCTAAATCTAGACAGTTATAAAATACATTATTTTCAGTCATCATCAAAATTCATGTTTAAGAGACTAAGTAAAATGCTTCCAAATTCTGTATTAAACTTAGGCAAATTTAAAATAATATGAGTAATATTATATAAAATAATGAAAGTAAAGAAATGTTATGAACCATTCCTCTCTCTGTTTTCACTTTAGGATGTTTGAAGGATGTGTTTTGTTTAGCAAATGGTTCACATCTTGTACTTGAACTCGACCAGCATTTTGTTTTCTGTGTCATTTTCCATCTGAACAGCGATGAAATTTTGAGACTCAATTATGGTGAGTAAAGAATGAACAATTTTCCTGAGAAAATTTTATTTTGCAGTCAACTATAGGCAAATCAAAGCAAATGTGGTATAAGAAAGACATTTCAATGACTGAAAACGTACTTCTTATTTCCTTACTAAAAGTAACTTTTGCAAAATGTGTACTCTTCTTTGTTAGCTTGTTCACATTAATTTATTTTCATCTCAGTTTGTAGCCATAGTCATGGTTTATTTTCTTGTCTGTCTTTGCTCATAAAAACATAGTACTCCTTTTCAGTTCACACCCATATAAAAAGCAAAGTGAGCATTGCACTGTAGGTCACTTAGACCTCTTCTCTTGGTGCAGAAACCACATTATAGGAGCAAATGCTACTGGGTCATCAGCGGCCTTGTGGCCATGTGAGGGAAGAGATAGTGACTCTGAGGTCTCTAACCTAAAGAATACATTACTGGCCACATGTTTATCAAACAAAGGTTAGGTGGATGCTTACATTGCTTGATCAATTTTTAATGCCTGTGTCTTGTGTTATGTGCAGCTACTTTGAAGATAACAATGAATGATATACTGAACATTGTTACCCTCCTACAAACTTGTTTTGAAAAGATATAACATTGTTTTTATCATTTAGTTTTTCTTTACTTTAAAATTGAAAAAAAAAAAAAAAGAAAGAAAGAAAGCAAAAGACATCTGTATTGTGAATGCTGTTTCCAGGAGTCAGGTTCTCTTAATAGGAAATGTTTTCCTTATATTTATGTTCTCCTCATCTGGGAAGTTTATTTCATGAATTTCATTCAAGTTCAAAACATTGCTGTCTGGAATTTCATTTGGCTTTACAAGTACCAAAAATTGTTAATTATTTCATTCTCTTTAATAATGAGAAGCTATTATTTTATTTTAAAATAATAGTGATATTTAAGTATAAACTTATTTCTTCACTGCCCCATTTCTCTACTTTTACATCTTTTGATACCTATTTTATTTCATAGAGATCGAAATTCACATTTGAAAGGCAAGGTTGTAGATTAAAGATGTGTGGTTTATTTCACCCCAAACACAGGGAAGTTCAGATTCTCTGGCATGTAGATTGTATCATTGGTTGTTTTGGATTGAATATTACATTTTGCATGCTATGTAAAAAGTGTACATTCAAACGTGACATTATTACCCTTCTGTATTTTTCTACCCATGAACATATGTTATGGTTTGTGTCTAATTGTCCCCCCAAAGCCTCATGCAGTCATGGGGCAGGGTGGGGACTTTTAGAGTTTGTGATTAACTCATGATCCACTGTGATTATGGGTGATCCAAGACTGGGATTATGGATCGTAGTACTGCTGAGATTTTGGGTGTGTGTATTTCTCCCAGCTTGGTGCAGATAGCCTGAATGCAATTTAAGTGAAACAGAGAGACAGACTTCCTCTCTGTTGACATTGTTGCTGCTTCTCCTCCTTTGGCTCCTCTTGCTCTTTGTTGCCACCATGAGCTTCTGCCCTCTGACATGTGCCAGTCTGCGTTGGAGCCAGCCAAGGATGGACTGAAACCCCATTAACCGTGAACTAAATAAACCTTTCTTTCCTTCATTTTGGGTGCCGGATATTTGTCCCAGCAGCAAGAGAAAAGTAACTAAGACAACATATTTGACTATTCTTGCAATAATTTGACAGAAGTGCTGCACATAACTATTGGAAAAATCTTCCTTAAGTGTTTCTCTTCCACATCTGGCAGAATCATTGATAGGATTTCTACTGCTACTAAAATTAAACTTGTCTTCTATTTACTTTAAGTCTATTCATAGTATAAAATAGCAGTGGCCTATGGAGTCTGAGAATTCAGGTTTGGGTTCATCCTAACTATCTTCATCTTGGAGTCAATTGCTAAGTTTAGGGGCATGGATTCTCAGCTGAAAATTAGAGAATTAGAAATATTCTTTCTCTATTATTTCAATTTCCCAGCCACCTACTTCTAATTGCAAATTGAACAAGCAATTTCTTTCCTCTCTGTGATGGCTACTTTTTCCTCTACTAAAAGCTGTTTCATGAGTGTATCTAAGTTTTTCTCTTCTCTATAATTACTGCACCATCACTGGACATACCTTCTCCTCCAAACAGTTCTTTCTTACTTCTCCAATAGGGAGCAAAATTTCCCTTCTTTGATTTTTTTATATGGTTTTAAATTACTCTCTTTTTATGTTTCAACTCCCAATTATCTCTGTAATCTGGTTTACCTTATTTCAAGTGTCCATACAACAGAATTTACTCTTCAATTATTTTAAAGTGTTATAACTTTGCAAAATAGGTCACATACATTGTATTATTTTAAGCCAAATTATATCATAAGATTGAATTATAAAGTATTTTAAGAGCTATCTACAAAATTATGAAAATATTTCAGGAAATCTGTTACTGAAAATATGTTTCAGGAATAGTTTGATATTTCCTATTTTTGTCCTTTTTAAAATGGATTCCTCAAATTTAGCAATTTATTTTTAAAATTAATTTGTTGGTATACTTTTGATATTTAGAGTGATCACATTCATCATAGGGAATTTATACCTGCAATAAGAAATTTGTAATTTTTCTCAAGAAAGTTCATATCAACACTAGCATTCATTTTTTTAAAATGGATATTGATTTTGGACTATTCTATGAACCTATAAATATGATCTTATTTTGAATTGTGGTCTTCTCCAATAGAAAATAACACATAAAAATTTTATAGTACCTGATCTTGAGCTAGCTTTATCGACAAATAGGTGTACTGTGTTCTACCCATAGTCTTTCCTATTCAGAAATATATTGAATAATTATGTCTTGATAACCAGAAATAATTCTTTGCATTCTCATTTCAAAATAAAACTACAAATTGTTTAGTATTGTGTCCGCTGAAACAATTTAATTACATTTTTGAAGAAGTAGATTTATGGGCAGCTACTCTGCTTATGTCATTTTCTGATTTTTAAATCTACAATGCTAATGAAAGTGAAAAACAAACCACTTTTAGTTTATTTCTAAAAACATTCTTCTGTGTAACTAGAAAAAGGTAGAGTTAAATTTGTTCTACTGTCTTATTTTATGTACAATTTTTAAAAGCTCATGAGATCCTTGGAACAAGATATATGTTCATATGATTTAAGAATTTCCGAGGGTCAAGTCTATTTCCTGAAACTGGAGAAGCAAAACAAATGACTTCAGATTGTTGTGCTGGGGTGCACGAGGTTTAATTGAGCGAGACACTTCCCTCCGGGGTTCAAGTCACCTCTATGCTATTGAGTTGTTTACCTGGGCACTTAGGAAAGAAGCTCCAGCCTCCAATTGAAAAAGTCTTTAAACTATGAGATACAGCATAAAGCAAACTTTTTAATCCATTAAGGGGGAGAAAAAAAAAAAGATCTGCTTGTAGAATTTGCATTTTTTTTTAAAATTTGGCCACAAGTATGAAGACTTGCAATGTTCTTATGCTACAAAGTAGCTTTATTCATAATAAGGACATGTTAATACGGCAAAAGTAAGCTGCAAGGCATATGCTCAGATGTTGGGTTGGAATTTTGCCACCATGGTGGCGGCTGTGGTCTCACTTCTTTTGGCCTCATCTTTTACACACCCCGTATATGGCACATCCCCAACACAACACACACCCTGTTGTCTCTTACAGCTTAATTAGGGTTCATATTCCCAGCATATGCTTCATAGTATAAACAAAAGAAAAAAAGCCTATTTCAATTTGGGCCAAATTTAGTGTCTTTAAAATATTCAAATATGCTGTTTTATAATAACATATGGCCATGAACAATGTTTTTCATTTTTTTCTTACAGTATGTCTCTTTAAGGATAAATCATGTGTTCCAAGATTAAATTAAATTGACCCTGCTGTTAGAGAAAAATGTTTTGTGCTACAGCTTGGATTTCCACATTAGTATTTATTAAATCCTTAAAAACTTAAATAAGCCTATGATAAAATTCAGGAAAATGAAAAATCACTTGCATTTATATTATAATGAATTTTAGTATATTAAAATGTGACCATAAACCAAATGATTTTTTAAACTATAATAAAAGAACTAGGATTTAGGTGGTATCATGTAGAACCAAATTGTATTATTAAAAAAGGTTCTTTGATCTGAAGTCATTCCCTGAGTATTTTTCTATCTTCTTTACTATCATCGCAATGGACGAATATTGGCTAAAATACTATACAATCCTCCAAGTAATGGGGAAGATAGTACTTCTTAAATATTCACAACATTATACATGTTTCATTTTTCCAGTTTTGTTTTTCTGTCTGATATTAATTTTGCTACAACTCCGAAAAGAATTTGATGAGGTACTAACATGTGCCATGGCTTTGGATTTGGCAGCACTTCCAGGTTCCCAATTCATCTCTTCTCAAAACAGAGTCTAAAATAGATCCACCATTTTTATTTTCTTTCATAACAACAAGTGTATTTCTTTGGTGACTCATAAACTTACAATAATCTCATTTTAATATGTCCTATGTCTTTTCCATCACCCTAATGAGAATTTCAGATCTATACAAACTCTGTTACTGTCGGGCACGGGCGCCCTGCTCCTCAGCCTTGCCCCTCCTGCTGGAGCTTCTGCTACGAGTCTTGTTTCCTGTATAGCTTTTGGTCCCTGCTGGCAAGATTTGATTGGTTCGCATAGCCCTATGAGGCAGCTGACTATTGGCCTATTGCCCACGTCAGGCGATGTACTTGGCGCCCACTGATAGGTCCGGGAAGGGGATATAAGGAGGGGTTAGAGGAAGGAGGAGGAAGGAAGAAGGAGAAGATGGAGGAGGACACGTGAAGATAAAGAGATCGAGAACTAAGAAGGAAGCTCCGTCTCGTCTTTTCCCAGCGCCAGTCATGTTACTTTAGCAGAGTCCTTGGCTATGACAAACGAATGAGCAAAGCTAGAGACACTGCTCTTCTTGTCCAAGATCATAAAATGAATTCCTCTCAAAATTATAGGTGGAAGACAGCACTCCCATGGGCTCCAGTCTGTGTACCCTTGTACCATGTCCTTTGCTGCACAATGAATCTGAGGACAACAGAATCATCTCATTGCTCCTACTAGTGTACTGCCATACTAAGGACCACCTATAGAAAATTTAACTCAATTTTAGTAGTGATTTTCCAAAAAGAAGAGTTGATAAAAGTTGTCAGTTTCAAATATGTGGCTGTATACAATCAACATTTTATCGCTCCAGAATGATTTCATTGTGTTTCAATTCACTTGCCCCTTCATATAACAGTAAGTAGAAAATAAGAGCTGGAAGCTACCTTGAGAAGTCATTGTATCCTTTCTCTGTCCTATTATTAGAGCCCTGCTGTGCTGAAAGAGAACAAATTGGAAACAAACATTGTATACTGGTCTATCTTTCTGCATATTTAAACACAAATCCCATCTCTAGGTTATAGAATACATCATACACTATTTATGAAAAATTACTCACTGCAGCAATTATGCCCTTAAGAACATCCTATAACTGAAGGAACAAAGACAACATTATGAACAAACACTTATAGTAGCAATGATTCTTGGAAAACTCATACAATTTGCTACAGAAAACCTAACTCATAACATGTCTTACATGCAGTAGTATTTGTCTGTTGTAAATACATTTTATTAAATAAAAACTTCAAATTTAATTATATTGATGGTAGAGTAATTGCAAATGCTATTAATATTTAGAGAGTATATAAATTTGTCTTTCAAAAGGATAATCATATATAAATAATGTCTATCAGGTCACCTATTTTTCTATATTCTGTCATTTACAGTTATTTTAAAGTGATTTATTGAAGACTTGTTGCACTATTAACCACACTATTATAAATAAAAAATGCAATAAATGTTTTGTTTAATACTAATCATAAAAATGTGTCACCTCTTTCAATTACTTTTCTCCAATCTTTACAGCCCTTGATTTAAAGGATAAATACAAATGTCTTCTTTAAAAGCGACATCTTTCCACTGAATTCAGATGAATTCTTCAGCTTGTGTCCCATCCACCATCTCTTCCCGGCAGACAATTTCACATGGTGTAAGTGAACTAACTCTGTGAGGGGTGAGACAGTTCACAGAAAAATACAAAATGGGCTTTCTGGGTTCCATGAAAAGTTTCCTATTGGTTTGTCACAGGGAATGAAATGTAAATAGTGGCCTAAAGTGCTGGTAACCTCAGAGTACTAAAGAGAACTGGATATGGACACTAATGCTTGGAAAATTATGGATTCTGTGCATTTAGAATCCCAGGACCCCGTCTATGTGGCCTCTAATTGCCATATTTCTCAACTGCACAGGATGAGCAATGGCTAGCATCATGGAGACATGTGAAAAAAAAATTGTGGCCTGGCACGTGCTGACCTGATATTTGAACTAACAGGACATTTTCCCCCTTACTGGACTGTCCCTTTCTGTTAAAAGGAAAAGAGAAAGACTGCTGAGAACATTTTAAAAGTAGTTTTATATGGCTTTTAATAGAATTAATTTATGTAAACTCATATTTGTTGTGCATGCATGAGTTTGTGCGCAGTAAATGAACCTCAAAAGCTGAGATGTCCCTCTTGAAGATGGACTTCAGGATACGGCTCTGTCTTTTATGGTTGAGGAATTATGAGGTATTGGTTGAACCTCCTCTCAAGCACAAATTCCTCTGCTTTGCTAGCTATTCATGTAGAAAGAAGCCTTTATACTCACTTGACTAAATAGTTGAACCTCAGTCTTACTAAAGGACCCATTACTGTACCACTGATGAGCTGTCATGATATCCAAACTGATTCCTGCATCTACTCCCATGTTCTGCAATTACCGAGTGCAAAGTGCCTGTGATGCTTTGTTATCTTCAATCCAAGAAGAGCAGAAAAATGTTTTGATCTGTTTCTTTTCTTTAACGGCTTTTAATATACTGTTCCTATACTGAATTTCTGGAATCTTGATCATTATATGTCTGGGTGTGGTTTTCATTGGATTGATATTATTTGGAGTTCTATATGCTTCGGTTACAGGAATATCAGATTGTTGCCCCATATTTGGGAAGTTTTCTGCTATTACTTCTGCCCATATTCTTTTTACATCATTTGTATTGACTCCTTCCTTCTCATTGATGCCTATTAGTCTCACATTGTTCATCTTTGCATCGTCTTGCAGG
>NW_004524733.1:1746972-1750403 GCF_000260255.1 Octodon degus
CATGACAAAAATTCACAGTTCTGCTCAATCAATAGGTCCAGTGTTTCACACAGCAGCGTTGGGATCGTCCCTCTATCCATCTGTTCTGTTCTACACACATTCTTCATTCTTTGGTAAACTCTTTAACTGATATCTCTTGTGTTCCTCTATGAACTTCCCTTCTATAGGTATAACCTATATTCTACTCACCCAAGTAAAAATTAAAAACAGATCATTTTTTCAGAGTTCCTGGGGAGTAGGGCCACACACTGAGGATACTTATCTCTGTTCACTTATTTACATGTAAAAGTATAATTAGTGATCCTATATTAAATTGATAAGCACTATAAGTTCTAACATTAGACTGGAATCAAGTACTGGTCCAAAACTCTACCACCTATATAATTTTGGAGGTTACTTGATTTACTTCAATAGTTTTATCAACAATAATACTGTGATTTAACATGATTTACAATTTAAATTGTCATCTTCTTAGTTACTAAGTGGTATAAAACTAAAAGTATGGGGCAGGGGAGATGGCTCAGTGGAATAAGTGCTTCCCTGGCAAGCACAAGGGCCTGAGTGTAATCCCTGGTTCCACCAAAAATAAATAAATACATAATAAAAAAAACCTAAAAGTATTTATTGCTAAGAATATTCTTTACAGTTTATCCAAGTCTATCCTATAACCAAGAAGCTTCATTAACTAAGGAGATAACATGGAAGGGAAAAAGACTAAATAATTCTAAAATATTAACCATCTTCATTATTCCTGAGTCTCAAACAATTATTAGCAAGATAGAACACCTGCCTCCTCTATAGAAAAACTATCACTATTTTTCAAGGCTAACTAGTTTAAAAAAAAAAAAAAAACTTTCAAGAACAAGTGTGATCATTTGGAAACATGGATGAGTATTCCAACAAATTCTCCAAAAGTGGTATAGTAACAAAGAAAACAGATTATCTGACTATGTGGGAGACTATTATGGAAGAAATACTACATGAGCTCCATCATGACATATGTTGTTTGAGATGAGGATGGGGCGAGGGCTGCACAAGCAGTAGTGATTGCCCTAGGACTGTGGCTGCTCATGGTAAGAGTCTGAGATCAGGCACCTCCTTTCCTCTGCTGATCTGGAGCACATGTGTTGAGAGAAGTTGAGTTCATCTCCAGCCCTTCCTCCTTTGCCAGGACTTAAGGCCAGAGACCTGAAGGAATGCCAGCAACACAGTAGGACACTGGCTAAGGAGCCCATGATGGACAGACAAGACTAGAGGCATGAGAACAGATTATGCAAGAGTAATAGTATGAACCAAAGGGTGGAAGGTTAGGAGAACCAGTGTTATGCTTGAAAACAAAGACAAGGAGTAGAAGTGGAAGGGTAGGGCTACCTCCTTCTCTTTTCTTTTCTCTCTTTTCTCCCATTTCTTTTCTTTCTCATCTTCTCTTTTCCTCTCTTTTCCTTTCTTTTCTTTACTTTTCTAAGTGACTGGAGGGAATTCCAGCCCCAGAAAATTATTCCCATATTTCAATTCCAGAGACAAAGATTGAATGTAGCACAAACTGAGCTGCAATCTTGTCCTGAACACACATTTCTGGGATCTGACTCAGACGTACACAGAACCATAGGCGTTTGAGGAATTTCACTACCTTCCGTTTTCTGATTGGTTTCCCTCCCAATCTGCATCTTGGTTAGTGTTTTGTTTTGCTTTGTTTTTGATTTTGTTTCTTCTTTTTTTCTTTATTTTGTCTTTTCAACCTTCTTTTCTCTTTCATTCATGATTTAAATTTCTAATCTTTATTTTGGTTCCTTCAACTTTTCTCTTCTTTTTTAACAGCTCTCTTGCTTGACATGACGATGCTCCCGTGTGAGTGAGCATTACCTCCTTTCAGTTCATCACAGATCTCCTAGGCCGTTTCCTCCAGTCTTTCTTTCCTGTGCCCCACGTTGTCCCAAACCTAGGTAATCCTCCTATGTCTTTCACATTGCTCCTACTATATTAAACTTCATTCATCTTTAGATCACACTCCCCATCCTCTTAAATCCTTTGCCCCTAAATCAAGTCAAATCACTCTTCTAAGTGGAAAATTATTGCACACAAGTTGGTAGTACAAGCTGGGTTGTATCATATATCTGTAGAACTTCCTCCTATGGTTATAGATATCATGCTTAGAGTTACCACAGTTTGTTAGTAGCGAGACTATAATTGATTCTGTTGTTATTGATAACTTTACTTTAAAGAGAATGCCATACATGCTATTGCCAGTTTTTCCCCTATGATTATAAGGTATCAAAATGATCATGATAGTTCAGTACCAAAGGTATACGCCCTAATTTAAATTGATAGCAACTCCTCAGACTGAATATATTGGCAAAGTACTTTTTGGGATAGACATAAAGATCAAGAACCACCTACATCTAGAAGACATCTAGAGGAACAGACATCTCTAAAAAATCTACAACTATCAACATAAAAATCAAATAAAATAGAAAAAATGGCTGGGGAGATGGCTCAGTAGCATAAGTACTTCCCTGTTAAGCGCAAGGGCCTGAATTCCATCCCTGGCTCAGAAAAAAAAATGATGAGAGCAAGAATCAACCTTAAATGTCCAGTCTACCCAGGACCATTCCAGAACACAGAGACAAAGGAAACAAGAAGCCAACAAATGGAATTCTCTGAAATGACAGCAGCAGAATGAAAAAAAGGAATGAGGCCATAGAAAATATAGTCACTTGAGAGAAAAAAAAATCAAAATTAAAGATATTAAAGCAGATGCAGATAAACAAATAAAAAAAGCTTAAAAAAATAGTGCAAACCATGAATGCCAAATATAGACAAGAAATGGAATCAATGAAAAAAATTCCAAACAAAATCCAAATCGGCTAGTTAGTTCATTTGTTTAAGCACCTGCTCATCCAAACACAGTCAGGAAAAGTATACTGAAGTTCAATCCCCACCTCCATCTGCCTTAGCAGACCCACCCTTAAGGCAGCCTGAGCCAGCTTAAAAAAAAATAAAATCCAGGAGATTAAAACTGCATTGCAGACTGGCCAAGTAGCCCAGTGGATTAAAGCACCTGCAAGCAGGCATAGAGGCTGGGTATTGAATCCCTGGGTGTGCTGTGCTGGTCATGCCCCTGGGGCATGCTGAGATGGCAATTGAGACTGGGCTTAGTGGCACACACCTGTAATTCCAGCTTTTGGGAGACTGTAAACAGGCAGATCACTATGAGTCTGTACTAGCAATGAGGCCATGAACACCCTGTAGACCCTTCCCTAAAAATACAAAAAAAAAAAAAAAAAAAAAAAGGCTGCACTGAAAGCACATTTGGCGGAATGAAGAAAGGAAAGGGTAGAACATCAGATCTAGAAGACAAGAATGTGACTGGTGACTGGGAAAAGAAAGTCATCTTAGGGGATATGGCTCAGTGGAATAAATGCTTCTCTGGC
>NW_004524733.1:1750914-1775779 GCF_000260255.1 Octodon degus
CAAACCAGATCTACACACTACTTTGTAGGGCACATTAAAAAGAGATACTAAAGATCAAAAATGCCCAAACATCAATAGGAACAAGCCACAAGGCAGGGCAAATAATTAAACAGAAGAGAAAGACAGGAAACAAAACAACAGAAAAACAACATGAAAAAGATAAGCCAATACATATCAGCTCTAACCATCAATGTAAATTGTCTGAATTTATCAATCAAAAGAAACAGACTGGCAGAATGGACCAGGAAGCAAAATCCAACAATATGCTGCATTTGATAAGTACATTTAACCCAAAAAGAAAATCAGAGACTAAAAGTCAAAGGATAGAAGACAATTCTCCATGCCACAGGAACCCAGAAAAGATTAGGGGTAGCTATTCAATTTGTAAACAATTTGAACTTTAAGCCAAAATTAATGAAAAGGGACAACTCCAAGAAAAAATATAATAATCATAAATATTTATGCATCAACATCAGTTCACCCAACTACATCAAACAAATATTAACAGACATGAGAAAGCAAATAAGTACTAACACAGTTGTAGTTCAAAACATTAATACTTCACTATCACAAATGGATAGATCAAGTGGATAGAAATTCAACAAAAATAATATTAGAATTAAACCAAGCTTGTGAACAAATGGACTTGGTAGATGTGTACAGAATGTTCTACCACAAAATGGAATACACATTTTCCTAAGCTGCACACAGAGATTCTCCAAATAAGAACAAATATTAGCCAACAAAACCTATTCAAGTAAACATGAGAACAAAAATCATCCCATGTGTATTGCCTGGCTATGACACAATGAAACTGGAATTCAGTGACAAAGAAAATTTAAAAAAAACTACATAAACAAATGGAAATTAAGCAATACCTCTCTGAACAACTAATGGTTTAGAGACAAAATAAAAAGTATATACAATTAAATAATAATGCTGACTAAAATTAGAAATCCTTTAATTTTGGTTTTTGGCTATTTTGTCTCAGCAATGGCATTCAAATAACAAACATCTGATTCTCATCCAAAAGAGGAAAGAAAAACACACATTTGAGTTATTAGGGATGAGATGGGAAAAAATCACAATGGATTCCACAGAAATCCAGGAAATCATCGATACCTACGATGAGAACCTATGGTCAAGTACTGAAAGCATTCACTGTAAAATCAGGATAAAGACAAGGATAGTTATTATCGTTACTTCTATTCAATATAGTTCTGGAAACAGAGGAATTAGACAGGATTAAAATACAAGTAACTGGAAATGAAAGAAAAGATAGGACAGGAAGATGTTAATTTAACACTGTTTTCAGATGTCATGATACAAAGAACACACCAACTACTAAACCAAAAGACTTGTAGATTTAATATCAAAATTCAGTAGTGTAATGGGATATAAATTCAACACTCAAAAATCAGTAGTGGGGCCAGGGAAATGGCTCAGTAGAACAAGTGCTTGTCTGGCAAGCACAAGGGCCTGAGTTCGATCCCTGGTCACACACACACACACACACACACACACACACACAAATCAGTAGCATTCCAGTCCACAAACAACAAACTCACAGAGAGAGAAGTTAGGGAAAGCACAATCTTTACAATAGTAACTAAAAAGTGAAACACTTAGGAATCAATCTAACAAAGGATATAAAAGATCTGTGCATTGAAAATTACAGTACTCCAAAGCTGGGGATCAAAAATTATATTAGAAATGGAAAGATATCCCTCTTTCATGGTTAAAAAGTACCAATATATTGAAAATGGCCATATTCCCAAAACTGCTATACATATTTAATGCGATTGCCTTCAAAATACTATCAGCAATCCTCACATGTCTAAAATGAGTTTACTGAAGAATCCATACTTGTACTATGTTATATTGATTGCTATTTTATTCAACTAGTAGGACACTAGCATTTATAAAACCTACCTAATTTAAATTAATAGATAAGTACACAATAGCTTACATTTAAAAACAAATGTACAGAGTTTGAAGTATAGTCCTATTTTCCCAGATGTTAGCTTGCTGGAGATTTCACAGTTCAGTGAGTAATTTCTATAATAATAATTAATTTCATTGAAATCATCAATCTATACCTGTATTGCTTAAAGGAGTATCAAATATGTAAGATTACATGGTATACCCACTGAAAACAAACTAGACTAAAACAAAGGGATAAAAATGACTGTTTTGAAAGTTCTTAAGTGTGAATTCCATTAATCAAATATTTTTTTAATATCACACATTCAGCACCACTGTCACAGCACATAAAGATATTTCCTTTGCTGTTGCTGTTTCCCTGACATTCATGGGAATGCATAAACCCTTCAAGCATCTGTTTGCATTTGAAGACTGCATAGGCATTAGCGAGAAACAGTGGCATTAGCCTCGCAGATCTGCTTGTCTGGACTGTAAGGCCCCATAGTGCTTACATTTTAAAGTAAAACAATAAGGTTGACATTTATTTCAGCAATTATAGGAAGAGAAGACTGAAACAGCATCTGAACCAGGAAATGAGACTCCAAGCAAATGCTAGCGTTGAGCAGTCATCACTCCATCAAGAATCCGGAAGTAGGAATGAGGAGGCAGCCCAGAGATCTAAGCACCTGCTTTACAAGCACTAGGTCTTGAATTTGATCCCCAGCCCTGAGTGCTGCGCAAGCCCCAGATCCACAGCCCTGCCATGCTGGCCCCCAAACCTGGCCTGGTAGCACACACCTGTAGTCCCAGCACTGGGGAGGCTGAGACAGGAGAATCACTACGAGTTCAAACTGTGTAGTGAGACCCTGTACCAATAAATTAAAGGAAAAATTCTGAAAGTATTGCTTGCTTCTATGCATAGCAGCAAAAGCCATTCTCCTTAAGTTAAATAGCAAGTCTGACAGATGCTGAAGGCATAAGAAGCACCTTCATAGTTGGGCAAAACACACCATTCTGAACAGGGCATGCACCTCAGAGAAAAGCAGCAAAATAACGCCAAGAGCCTGAGATGCCCTTCAGTGTTTGCCTTTTGACGTTTCACTGTAGAACTTGACAGCTGTCTTTGGAAACAGTAGGCAATGAGATAGATACTAACTCTATTTGCACCCTAGAAGGAGGGGCATATGATGCTTTTTAATTTAGCCTGCACAGAAGCAGCTAGTAGTATAATGAAGCTAATCACAAGAAACTAGTTTGGCTTTGTGTGTGACTTGCTGATTCGTTAGACTGCAAATTTTCCATAAAAAGTTATTTACATCTCACTAACCACCAGGTTCACACCTGGGGTTGGCAACACCTGGAAGTGCTCCTAATGAGTTCACCGCTGTTTCCAAAGAAAACGCTGACATTAATAATTGTAATGTTACCTTTACTGCGCGAGCAGTACAAACGTAAATGCGGTGGATTAGTAAAGGTCATTGCAATCTAACTCCTTTTGGTGCTAATGTAGCTTGACAGTATTTGCAAGCCAGGAAAGAGATGGAGAAAAAAAAAAAATCCCTCTGTGATAACGAGATCTTTCATGGCATTGCCTGATTGCATAAGGGCACCTGCTTAGGTGATTTTGCCCTCAACGATGCTGTTGGCATTTTCCAAAATGGCACCTGAGTTTTTGTCATATTCTATCCAGTCTGTCACTAAATACTACCAGCGCTTTCCCCCCCATATTTCTCAAGTCAGTGCCTTCATTTCCATTTTCATGGCCTGCCAGAGTCCTGGCCTGAACTGCTTGAAAAAAATTGCTGCAACTGCCTCCAGTAGCGAGCTAAGGAAAGAGGCAACAGTGAATACATTTGCCTG
Source organism: Octodon degus (assembly GCF_000260255.1). NCBI lineage: Eukaryota > Metazoa > Chordata > Mammalia > Rodentia > Octodontidae > Octodon > Octodon degus. Next base: position 1,754,698 of record NW_004524733.1, read on the forward strand.
ATGTTGGGACTAATCTTGAAATTCATAAATAATTACTGGATGCCTGCTAGGTACCCAACCCTTTTCTGGGTGCCTTGGGATCAGGCAAAGAAGAGCAGGGAGTTTCCACTCTCAAAACCTTATTTGATTAAGGTGACAAAATTTTAAATACAATTATTGAAGGAAGGCAGTGTGGAATTTGTATGAAATAAAATATATGGCATGTGGATGCAGAAAAAGGGGAACTATTAGGTGTCCCTTTACAATTTTTAGTTGACTCTTTAGAAATATTTTATTATTTAGCCTTTTAGCTTTTGCACTAGTACAGCAAATATGATTTGTATTTTCACAAACTGAACTCATTTTCTCATATCATGAGGTGGTATATGCTTGAAATATGTCATGTCCTTCCCTGAAAATTTATTTTTTCATGCCACACCTTCCTTTTCTACTTCAATCTGTCTACCGCTTAACCTTATCCATAGAAATGTTTTCTTCTTTCTTGCTTTAAGTTCTCTCAAGTTATAGCATGTGTTTTATATTATTACTTCCCTCTGTCTCTGTCTCTCTCACCTAGTATAATATAATGTAATATAATACCTTATTTAGAATAGAATAGGGCTGGGGAGATAGATAGGTGATATAAGCACCTGCCTAGTAAGCACATAGTCCCAAGTTCAATCCCTGGCACTGCATTCTGTGCAGGCCCCAAAACCAGGTATGGTGGCACACACCTGTAATTCCAGAGCTGGAGAGGCTGAGACAAGAGGGTCACAATGAGTCCATTTTTCTTGTAGTACTTGGGACTGGATCCAGTCTTGATCATCTCAGGCATGCTCTCTTCCACTTAGCTCTATCAATGGTCCACTGTTTATTTTTACATAGCTAACACTTTTTTTTTTAAATTTTGTAGTAATAATCTAGTAAATGTAAGTTGCTGATGTTGGGTTTGTGTCCATGTGTGTTTACTAAGTCAATGAAACTCTGTGGCTAGCAAAGCATTAACAGTTCACCAGGGCACTTCCACAAAGAATATGCAATTACTACTTCTGGTCATGTGATTCCTGAGGCAATAGCTCTGGTGCTAAGTGCCCAACTGTGCAAAGGTGGCTCCTTCAGGAGTGATTGCCAAGGAGGACTCCTGCCTGGCTATAGTGCTCTTCACAAGGTGTCTCAGTTTTGGACTTGCACACCTTTTAGCACAACTCCCCACGACAAGCTCATTTTAGAATGATCCAGACCATTGTGACTTTTGATGGTATCTTGTTTGCCTCTAAGACTCTGATCTCTGCACCATAGTGATGAGCCAGCGATTCTTTCCCTCTACCTTCTGTGGCCAAGAGCTATGACCACTCATCTGTAAACCAGATAAGGAGCTACACTGCATGCAACAGACTTGAACTGAGGCGATGGCAGCCTCACTCTTTCTCCTTTACTGGGACAGTAGGACAAACATACAAGCTACATTGATCCTAAAAGGCTCCTGAACTGTGATTTATGTCTTATTTCTCTGGTATATGATATATTTTTGTGTTTAACTTGAAACTTACAGACCAAAGTCATGGCACACTAACTTTATTAAATACAAATATCAAATGAACTAAATTCATTATAAAATAATACATTATTCTGAATGTAAAAGGAAGCCATTGGAGAAAGTTTCAAGTTTTTTTAAAGCAATGGTATAACTTTATTAAATATGAGTTTAGATAAAAACACTGCATGTGTGAGGCAAAAACTGTGGGATGAATTTTACAGTGTATTATACAGGATTCTAAACCAGGCTGGTAAGTTAGATGCCACCTTTTTCTGGAATGAGACAGAACTGAATGGTATTCATAGTCTCAATTAGTACCTAGATTGAATTCTCTAAATATTTAAGAGTGCCCCTCCTCTTTGGGACTTCACATTTTTCTTTGAAGAAATTCAATATCGAATTTGTTATGATTCTGACATAACAGCATTGGGCAGCTATAGTTCTCCACTGTAATCTTCATGTCTTTTTTGTGTAAAAAGGCAGCTTCAAATTTTTATTTTCTCGTTCAATGATTTACAATATTTACCTTAACATAGTGATATCTAGGATGTAGCCAATTAAAATTTAGCACCTACTGATTTGGAGTTGAATCTTAGTTTGTTTGGTAATATGTGCAGTAAATTACTAGCACTGAATAAATATCATTAGCTATAATAACCCAACAATTCCTACCAACTAGTTCAAAGCTTACATATTTTGCCATAATTGGTTTGTAGAATGCATGTATGATGTTAATTCCCTCTTTTAATAATTTTTTAAAACCATTATAGGATAACTATTACTACTGGACATTAATTTTTAACAAGGTATCTATAGTCACCTATCTATCATTTATAACATGGATGGCAAAAGCATTATCAAACATTTATTAAGCATTTATAAATAATTTTACCCTACTTCTAGCATGTGTTATAAATATATTATTAATTCTTTCTAAATTATTGATAAGAAATCCGTGGAACTGAACATGAGAGTAACATTTATTATGTAAATGACACTTTGTCACCCTTGAAATCCCAATGCCAGGATAGCTATATGTATATCAGGGGAAGCCAGAGAAAGGGGCGAAGAAATAATATTGTCTATGGAAAATTATGCTATTTATATTACTACTGGATGATAAAATTTACATTTTATTGAACAAGATCTTTCCAAAATGAAAATACTCTTAATGGGTCAGGTGCTTTGGCGCGTGACTGGATCCTTTCTCTTCACAAAACAAGCATTCCGAGAGTAGTAGAGCACCACTGAAATGCAGGCTGCACTTCCTCATGCTTCTTATTTGCCCATGTGCCATGTTACCATGCAAGAGAAAAATGCCTGTTTCCTAGTCACTAATGATGAAGTACTATTTTCCCAGCTATACACATTTTACTAATAAATGATCAATACCGTCTTCAATATTATCTGAAATACCTAAGCTATTTGGAGGAACTGCCTCAGCACTTGTCTCTGTCAACGGGCAGTACGATAAGACCTCAGAAAAAAATTCCACAGCTACTTAGGTCCAAGGGAGTATCGTAGGGGTGAGACTGGAGAAATATGGGCTTCTAGATCCCAAATCCTGCTGCGAGTTCAGTAATTGGAACTTAAGATCAAAGCCAGTTCTAAGATGGTTTTCTCCATATTTCACTGTAAGGAGCAGGTGTGGACGGCCTTTCTTTCCTTGACGTCTTCCTTGTGAACTCTAGAAAGCCATCCTGACATTCATTCAGGACAAGTCTCTGTGCAACCCAGAAGCAGATGACAGAACCCTAAATGTCTTACAACCCTAAAGTGAAAGTTTACCTCAAAGGAAAAGTGATCCATTATCTGACTCAGGTTTAGTTTTAAAAGGAAGCATCTTCTATGCTTTTCAAAAAGTGGTTTCTCTAGCAATTGTGCTTTCTAGTTGTTGATTTATTTCTGAAAATAATGTAGCCTGCCTTCTTTTTGTTGGTAGAGTATTGCCTTTATTTGCTTAACAAGTCTTCAGAACAAATGTAATTAGAGAAAAGGAACTTAAAGATCGCAGGAATTTACTAAGTAACCTTGACACTACACTGTGCTCAGGATGCTGTGAAATAAAATAAAATGGGAAAGGCTGCAAAATTATACAACAAAATGCTAGGTTGCACTTTGCTGCCAGCCAAAAGCGCTACATCAAGTATCAGAATTGTTCTGTTGCTTAGTTTTTTTTTTAAAAAAAATTAACTATGTTTTATGTGTTTTAGAAAATTTAGACAAGACTAATAGAGATCGTAAATTCCTCAACTATATCCTTATTGCCACCTCCACAACTGGACAAGCCATTCCTCAACAGCATGATTTCTGGATGAAAAGTAAGTATGACTTCATGAGTAAACTAATAGGATGTACAATGAAGTTAGCAAATAAGCCCTGAAGGGAACTGCATCAATATCTAAAATATATGCTCTGTTATTCTGGGAATTAACCTGGATTTCACTAGGGTCACTTTTAAACAGTGCAGTGAGTGAAGTGCTATGAAATTCTGAGCAGTGTTGTTTTCCTAGTGTGGTTAATCCAGATTGATGAATTATAAATGAATGGGGCCGAGTGTTTACTGAGAGCCACTTTATGCTTTGGAAGTCACTCTGCAAAGGACCACAAAAGCCTGGGCTCTGCCCAGCTGACACTGACCAAATCACCTAAATTCACTAACTTTTGGGTGCATTTTCAGGTTCCTACGAACACAAGGCTAGACACATAACTGGCACAGGCTACGAGACCTGTGCTTATCTGCCCTTTTCACATCCTTGGCATTGAACATAAAATTAGGGTAAATTTGAATAATTCTGGACTAGAAATAAAAAGAGTGGAAAAAGAGCAAACAATTTCACACTGGAAATAGGTGGCAATGCAGGAGAGAGAGTAATTGCAGCAGACATAGCTTTTGAAATTCTCTGACGTATGTGTTTTGGGGTTACTGGACATGGAGTGCTTTTGCTTTTACTCTATTAGTGATATTGTAAAGTAGGTGAAGACAAGCCTAAGTAGGTCATCTGCTGTCCACAGTTATCAATAATGCGACCTCCCGCTTCGGAAGACTCAGTCTTTACAGTATCATGCAGCTGTTAAAAGCTTCTTTTTGTCCAGTGTCAGTTTGTTCTGCTTGCTCTGAGGCATTAGATCCTGGCAAGGTAACTGTCCTGTAGGTCTCATGAAAATGTTTCTCTCCCAAAATTCTTAAACACAAAGTACATAAATAGAAAAACAAGCCTGTCTTGTTCTGGTGGTGTTACCTCTCCCACATACCATACTTACAGAAGCAAAGCCTTTAATTAGTAGGAAAAGAAAAAGGAAAGACTCAGTGGTGGATGAGCTGAACTTTCTGGAAGCCAAAATGCTACTGAGCAAAAAGAGAAATTTTATCTACTCTGTGGTAGTATATGTAATGTTCTGCTTGGCTTAGCAAAATGTTCATGTTATTTTACATTTTATGTATCCAGCTACTGTGTGTTGGACACAATGCCTTCCTCCCTGGGCCTAGGGTGAATGCAGACTCTATGTCACAAACTTCCTAACAAAATTTTAGCAGTTATCACTGACAAAATCCAAACATATATTTTGGTTTTTTGATTCTAAAAAGAGAATATAACTGGTTATTCACAAGTTAAATTGGATATAATAGTTACATTAAATGAAAATAGCCTAATTTGAAGAGAGATATGCTGTTCTCGCCTTATTGAAATCCACATTCTAGAAGATACAGACATGTTACTAGGATATATGCGAGACGCTCTTCAAACATAAGCTTTATAGTTAGCGTAGATGTGCCTCCCTACTGAAGCCTAGCAGGAATTCATTGATTTAGTGACTTAGGGAAAGCAGTTGGAAAATTCATGAAATACTTCTCTAAAGCAGTCTAACAAATCTAACATGTCTTATCCTCTCAATTTCCAAATTCCCTTTTTTTTTTTTTTTTTTCCAGGGCGGGGAAGGGTCTACAGGGTGTTCAGGGTCTCACCAGATCAGACTCATAGTAATCCGCTTGTTTACAGCCTCCCAAGAGCTAGGATTACAGGTGCACACCACCACACCCAGTCTCAAATGCTGTCTCAGTGCGCCCCAGGGATGGGGCCAGCAGAGTGGGCCTGGGGATTGAACCCCTGGCCCCTAAGCCTGCTGGTAGGCACTTTAATCCACTGAGTTATTTAGCCAGCCTTTCCAATTTCCTACATGTAGGGTTTATTATTACATATTCTTTCAGTATTCTAACCCAACTTATTTGAGAATAAATACACATTTCCATTACTTCTCTGCAAATAATCTGGAAATTTTGAGATTGTTCAAAAATAATTTTGGTACTGTGAAACCCTGCACATGAATTGCAAAAAAATCTAAGCTATATAAATTAATAAAAACATTTCTTCATTTAAGAGACAGAAAAATATAGAACATGTGTTCATTTTGATCAACTTTACATTGCATTAAAATTGTCTTCATAAAGTTTTCCGTGTATAGCTCAGAGGGTAGTAATTAATGTTTATAGTATTGCCCACATTGTAAAAGCAAGCCTTGGGTTTTGATAAAATGTATTGAGGTTTGGTTCCAGAAAATCAGTATTTTTTTTCTTTAGGTTGTAAAGTAAAAGGTTAATCTTTGGATATTAGTTCAGTAACGCAGCCTTCAAATAAGTAGGAGCAGGTCCAGAAGTGAAGGAAGCAAAATTCATAAATATATGACAGGAGTCCAATAACACTAATTAATTTGGATAAAATACAGCCAGATTTTGTTTATGGAGACTTAAATCTTTCAAAGGCTGGCAAAAGGATGGCAAAGGTCATCCAATCAATGCAGATAAATAATGAAAGTCTTTAGAAAAAGCCAAAATGTGACAAGTGAGAGGGTGGTCATGTCATGCAATTTGGGGAGAATTTAAATATTGAAAAGTCAATCATTTGGGCATTAAATTTAAATGACCAGAATAATGAAATACGGAGGCAAAAGAAAATCTATGTTTTGTTCCTCTACGTTGCTTACCAGAATCCCCCAGGTTCTAAATTGTTCTCCAGGGATTTTGGGTTGCACATGCTTTATGTTGCACCGTTACACGCCCACTAAGAACATCTCTAAGGGCAGAAGTGACCACGTCCCGTTCCCTGTGCGCTGGATGGCAGCCAGCGTCAGAAAGAGAGGACAGAGCATGTTTCCAAGGCTGCATTTTCCGAGTTGCCTCTACCTCCACCATTTGCCCGACAATGCTCGAGGCACAGATTTAATAATTAATCTTGCTCTCTGTAAAATTATAATATGTGTTATGATAAAGCCTATCTCCAATTTCATAAGAATAAGGCAGGTTATAATTCACTCATAGCAATAGAACATTGTTTCCGAAGGTATTCGAGTTATATCATTGGAGCCAAGAGTAGGCACTGCGACCAGAAAGGAGGCTTCATAATACGGAAGACCAGACAGTGAAAAGCTCCTCGGATTATTTGTGATTTCCATTTTTATCCTCCATGTTCCCATTCCCCGTCTGCAAAAAGGGGAGAGGGTGGATATCGGAAGGGGAAGAAAATAAACCAACTAAAACAAAAAACTAGAAGGGATGAAAAATGAAATCAGAGGCTTTTATAAAGCACAGAGCATCGAGGTTTTGAGAGAGCTAACTAAAGAAAAATTATTTTTATAGGTTTAACACTTTAACAATAACTCATTTATAACATTATAAACAATCAGTATCATAATACTGTTGGTGCAAATGGTGTTCTAAAAATATTCTAGCGACCCCAAGCAGGTACCGTTCTAGGATCTCCCCGTGATCTTTCTATGAGCTGCTTCTTTGTGAGGGATGCTTGCCTGATGAAGCAGCACGGGGCACAGAACACTTCTCCAGATTCTATGGACTGGACATGCTGGTGCCGAGGTGCGTGGAGCACAGGAAATGCATGCAACATCTGGCTCACACCTAAACCTGCAGCTGAGAAGCGTGTTGTCTCTTTGCCTGGTGCAAATGGAGTAGCAAAGAGTCCTTCCAACAGCTTCAGGGAGGCTTCTCTAGAAAGTACCAGAATTAGGCTGCATAGCCTGCTGAATAAATTAAAAAGTTGAGCATTGGCATATGCAAAAAGAAGTGCGGTCATTCAATATTGGCCTATTAAGCTTCGATTTGATTTTCTTTTATTTTGGCACAAGGAAAGTGATGAGACGCACGTAATAATTGTATTGATTTTTCTTCTGAATTGTAAACACTACATTTTTGTGTGTCAAAGGTGATTGGGACAGCCTACAACAAGGAAGTCTGCCAAAAATGTTCAAAATAGGCTGCTACCATGTTCAGCGCCTAGGAATCCAGAGGAAGAAGTTAGGCTATTTCTAGAGAAAAATGTGATGACCTTCCTAAACATTCCTGTTCCACTAAAAGAACAGTATCTAGTGCAATCTTCTAAGCGTGATTAGTTCCAGAAAGTAAAATACAAAGAAAATTTGAAATCACTATGCTAGTTAATTCACGCACTCATGACTTCTGTGATACTCTGAGATTTGAATCATTCCTGTTTACATAGTTTTAAAAAGTTCAAAAACGTAAAAGTAAGAATAAATCAGAAAATGTTTAGACATTTTACTGACACTAACTCAATTCACTCACCTACTTTTAAGTACATATACCTCCTTTAACTTAACTTCTCATTTATTGATATGAGCTTTGTAAAAGTTACCGGTGAATGCTAATATGTGTCATTGGTCCGTAAGTGTAAAAGCGAGGCTCAATTTAGAGCAGAGAAGATTGATACTCGCACATGAATAGCAGGAGCAGGGGCTGGACACTTGTGGTCTCCTCGAGTTTGTCATCCCATGTTCTACTAATTGTCTTCTCCACAAGCATTAGAACGGCGAATCTCTCCTGGCACTTTTGTGCATCTCCAGCGTGAGAGGAACAACAAAAACAAGAACAGAAACAGAGACACATTGAAGCCTTGTTTTTCTGAAAGTAGAATACATTTTACGAATAATGTATCTAATATTTCATTTCTCATATGCTCAGAAACACATTTTTTACACTGAGCATTTTAAACGGAAAATGACTTGAAGCACTGCATGCTACTTGTAATAAGTTGTTGAAAATTTATTCAAGTGTTTTCTTTGAAAATAAAAGTGAATATGAATGCTAATTTCACAGAACTTGATATGAAGAATAAATAATTTAAGCACAGATAGGTTTATGCTTTGAATAAGGAAGACATGAATATTTGGATGAAGGAGGTGTTTGGAAATGTTACCACGGAATCCTGAAATCTTGGAGATCAGGAGCGGAACTTGAATAATCATTAATATGTGACTCCACCGCCACCTAGTGGTGAGAAGAATCAGATTTCCAATACACAGGTGCATGGCTTGGAAGTCCTTAGTGATTTCTTAGACATTTGTTTGTTTGTTTGTTTTGTAAAAGTTAAAGTAAATACATAAAAAGAATGTACACCAAATGGCTGAAGAGGTACCAGGAGCACTTCTGTCCCATCTTTCTTTAAGGCTTCACGAGTCTCATTGATAAAAACCTCAGGCATCTGTAGAGCAGCTTTGCAAACTCCTCACCCCAGGCAGGTAGAGATAAAAACAGACTTCAAGTGTCTTTGCGTAAAGAATACTGTTATTTCTTACTGCTTGAGAGAAGTCACCCTTTTGTAAAGTCTGCTTACTATTTAAATCTGTTTTTCTGTTCTGGTTGGAAACAAAACCCAAAAATACTACACACTCATAAAACAAAAGCATAAAGCCCTCAGAGAATGTTTCAAGTGCATTGTTCATGCCCTCAACAGCTGGTCTTCTAGAAGCAAAATCATCCAACTTGTGATCAGTGCCGAATGCTAACTGTTGAAAGGACTATCTTCCAATACTGACTTCACTGTTGCAGGCTCTGAAGACGCCAGATTGTGTCTGCAGATTAAGGTCATTTTAAAGGCCTGCAGAAAAAGAAAATGTCTTGCAAGGCATGAAATTCTTCTTTCAGACAGGGTTAAGAGAACCATTGCTATTTACTCATTGTGGATTTGTTTTTCAGGGCATCATTATTACAGCAGGCATCAAACCATAGGGGGGAGAAAAGCTGCAAACAAAATTTCAAGGGAAATAACCACAATAAAGAATAAATAGCAGGCACAGAGTCCACAATGCTTGATATGAACTTAAGGACAGTAAGTTTACAAATCCCCCTGAACATGCTTTAAGTAGATATACAAAGGCCATTCATCCTCTTGTAGCAAAGCAAATTGTAGAATGCAGAAGCATTTGTCAGATCGAGAATATTACCTTAATATTCAAGTTCAGTGAAAGGCTTTCCTACTATATCTTTGTTTATAGGAAATGCACCTCTAATTAGTCATTTTTCAAAAATATTCTCCTACGTAGCATGGATGTATTTGGATTATGACATCTGAAAGAAACAAAGCAGTCATTTGATTTCATATCCATTTTCTTCATTGTCGTAGGAAGACGCTACACTGAAAGGTCCACTCGTGGTTATTTAATGCATTCTGTAATTTTATTAATAAAATAGCAAGACCACAGAAGTGAAAGTAATTCAGCCAGGCAGAAACTGTCTATATCCAATTCTCTTCTCCCCTGCAGCTCAATTTTCACTGCATCCTGTAAGTTTCCTACAAAAGACGAGTGTATTTTACAGGTTTCCAAGGGATGGTTTATAATGTTAATAGTCTGAAATTAAATGGCACAGCATATCACAAGGGGTGTTATTTTCAAGAGCTCAGAAGTTTGGCTAGTCACTATTACACTACACCATTTTAATAAATATAAAAGCAATGTTTATTCACTTTAAAGTCATGACATCTATGAAGTTAAAGGTTTTCACGGCAATGAGCAATTAGTTAAATATCACACATAGAAACAAAACAGCAATTTGTAGACTTCTGCTGCTCGGTGCCTTAATTACTTATATTGCAACTTGTTTCAGACCACTGAAGACAGGGCAATCTAAAAATCCCCAGGCAATTAAGGACAAAGCACGCTCAAACACGAACGGCTCTCGAAGAAATAAATTGAAAGAGCAGGTTTTATCTATAATGTTATTAGGTAGATAAATCACCGGGAGGAATAAACCACTGGAAAAAACAAAATGCAAACTAAGATTAGTCCTTTAAAAATCTCCTAAGAGATTATGCAATTTTCCCCAAGAAATCAGTATCAGTTCAATTGAAGATAAATTATAAGAGAAATCAAATGCAGACACCTCTTGAACAAGTAATAATCGCATTGTTCCCCTCCTTACAGCGCGAGATCAGATCACAAATCAATGGCTCAGGAAGGGGAAGCGGCATGTATTTGTGAGATATTTTTTACTAAATAGCTTAGATTTGGAGAAACAGCTGTCCACATGGAGTGTCGGCATTGCCCTGAGGTTTTGTTTTGTTTTTCAAACTCTAAATATTTCATAGCTAAAAGTTCAACTCGTATGTTAATGTCTTTTTACTTGTGTTGGAATATTTAGGCCATCTATTATTCATATTGAACATTGATAGAAAACTTTTAAATGTCAGCGTATGTCTAGAGATAATACGATAAATTAAAAAGTCTATTTTTCTTTGTAGCAGATACATCTATAAAACTCAAGCTAATAACACATAACAGTACTTCTCAAGCAATGAGAGGGTACTATGCCTGTCTGTCATTAAAATAGCACGCTTCTACAGGAGAAATTTGCTGCATGCAACCTAAGTGATTCGGAAACTTATCAAAGAAAGATTTAGTTGTTTCAGACTTTTATATATTGTCTTTACCATAAAATCACAGGTTATCGTGTAACAATTAATTTGTCTCTAGTACTACTCTACAGAAATTACATGCTACACTATGCTATTTTCACAGGTTATTAAAGGTGGCCTTTTCAATCTGTTTTATAAATACAGGATTGCAAATTGTCATAAGAAAATAACTGCCAAGAAAATTTGGATGTGAGCAGTGAAATACACCTATTTGATCTTCTCGTTATCAAGAGCACATTAAAGTTTGGGAGGTAAGAAGCCATAGCAAGCAATTTTTGAGCTGGCTCTCAGAAACGAAAGTCCGCGGCAAATGCCTGCACTTGGTTTCAGTAGAACTTGAACAAAGTAAAGTTATAATTCAAATCAATTTCTTGATCCTCTAGCATTGCAGATCAGTCAGATCCTGAGTTCTAGACAGTGTTGGATTCATGACAGAGGGATCCACAAATTTGCACCACACAATCATCCTTTGAGTTCCTGGGCATAAAATGAGAGCCTTCTGCATGGAGAACAGAATCTGTAAGTGCAGACATAGATGGAGATCATAAGGTGGATTAAATATGTAGAATATAGGAATTCTCATCATGGAACTTTTAGAAAACTCCTACTTGTATTTTCTGAAGAGAATTAATGGATCCTTTGAAAAGAAGAGAGCCCTTAAAAATGTGCAAGGCAAGGTCATACTTTTGAGTGTGGGGTGGTCAGGTTCTCCTCATGCATGTGGGTGAGCTGTAGCTGAGAAGCCACGTGAAGCACAGGTGGGAGCAAGCAGTATTTATACATTCAAAATTGAGTACTAATTAATACAGAATGTTAACTTTAATACTACTAACTACTTTAATCACTTATGTATTGGTATTTGTGTTCATAAGCTCTATATGCCATTATAACACTCTTTATGTACATCACATGCTGACATAAAAAGTTTTAGAAATATAATCTTAATACATAGCAAGAGTGATGAAAAAGAAACAGCAAACACTCTTGTGTAGGTGATTCCTGCCTCAGAGAAGGGAAGTTAGAGCAAAGACCTCTGACTATGGCTGAGGGCGTAAATGTGTTGTATGCCCTGCATTGTGGAGGACAGCATCACCAACAACACATCGTGTGTGTGTGTGTGTTTGTGTGTGTGTGTGTGTGTATTTGTGTGTGTCTGTGTGTGAAAAACAAGATACAGCACTTTAAATAATGGAAACAATATTTAAAAGTGAACTGTAGTTTTCATGTATAATAGAGTGAATAATCTTTAAACAAGGATAGAAAAGAAAGATTTTTTAAAATTTATTTTTATTTATTTATTTTTTTGTGGAACCAGGGGTTGAACTCAGGCCCTTGTGCTTGCCAGGGAAGTGCTTATTCCACTGAGCCATCTCTCCGGCCCCAAAATGGGGTATTAAGGAAGAGGAACGTTGGAGCAAAAGGTTTTCAAATTCAAAAATATGGAAGCCTGCTGTTCAGTAAAAATTCAGAAGGCACAGCACTAGAGAATGATTTGATTCAATGTGACAACACCTGTTTTTTCCAAAAACTGTAATGTTTCTTGTATTATACTTCCCAAAATTTCCAGTTGAACCCAAATATTCTTTCTGTGAGGCTGGAATTTCTGGACAAAAAAACTCCCCATGTGAGAAATGTCTAAGACATTGTCTTCTTGTCGAGACTTTATTTTAATATTCCTGAAAAAAACAGCAAATCTGAGCAATGTGCACGTTGTGTAGAAAATGTCAGCAGTCTCATGGAGGAGAGTGACTGTCAGTTCAACACCAGCCACAGTCTTAGTAACTAAAGCCATCACTCTGTATTCACCTGCCAGGAAACTTCTTTCACGAATTTCATCCAATCAATCACTGATTCTTACTCATTATGTTATATTAATACCTCTGGATTCTATCCACTTAGCACAATGTCATCCACCGACGCCCTTATGTAATAAGTACTGCATTTCACACTACCTCTTACAGGACCCTCCCAACCAATTGCTTTAAATTACCTCTAATCCAATCTTATGGGAAACAGAATTTTCATATTTAACAATATGTCTTCTCATTCCTTTCAGTCCTCTAAGATAATTTCTTTTCATCTTTTAGTTAAAAACATTTCTAAATTGCTTCATCTGTTTTGCTAGAGTTTATATGATCTGGTATCTACTTATCTGCCTAGAACTGTTTAAGCCAACTTCTGCTATCCTTTTAACATTTCAAGCCTACTGGACTTATTTGTATTTCCCAAAACATCTCACACTTTGCCGTTTCGTGGGCTTAGTTCTTGCTGCTGTGTCTCATTTCCTTTCCTCAAATATTAAGTGCTTTTAAATCTCTTCTGTGTTAGAATCAAGCATCACTGCCCTACAGAAGTCCTCTCTGACCTGGACAACTAGACGAGCTAAGCCAATCACATTGACAATGCCATCACCGTTGCCTTTATGATGCCCAGCATTGTTCAAATTCACTATTTATTTTCAGTGAGGATTATTGGTGAATGGATTAATGACACAACAGTTTGGAAGCTTCTAGTGGACTGGCAAATTAGGTTTTTTTAAGGTTCATTGGAATAGATCACTTAGCTACTGTGAAAACCCAGACAATATAATGACCACCATTTATATTTTAATCATACTTTTGGCTTCACAAGTGTTCTCAGAAAGTCTGTTTAAATATTGAGAATATGGTGAACTTAGAGTACCTACAGAATATGATGAAAAAACCTTTAAAAATTAAAATATATTTTAAAAATAGGCATAAAGAAATATATAATTCTTATGTTTACACATACATTCAGAAATCTAACCATATACAACCTTATACCAGGACAGTCCTGCAACATTCCTTTTCCTGTCTCCTGCCTTCATTCACCATCTCCTTCTTTTTGATGAAAAATACCTGTTCCATGTTACGCCTAAAATGTTTGATATTCAGACAGATAGTGAGGTTAAGCTTAACAGCCTAGGTTCTATGGTAAAACAATAAGCTTTTCTTCTGGATGGGTAACAACCTAAGTTTGCAGACCAAAATTAGAGAAAAAGAAGGGCTGCAAGGAAAGCCAACATTTTGGCCCTAGCCTTCCAAGGTCAATTAAGACTCAGGACATATGAGAACTTGTACTGTAACATCATGTAACTCAGTAGTGTCCCAAATTTTCTAATCAAGGAGATTATGGGACCAAAGAGGAAAGTGATCGATGATGTAGACTGTGCCTAAGGAGAATCACATGGAGAGAAAACATTCTCTTAGGCTTTCACAGAGAGTACACTGGCCAAGCAATGGCTATGACTCATCCACATGGCTGACACTGACCAAGGTTCTAGAATCTGAGGTACAGGATCTCAGGATAAATCCTGAGGGTAATTGCCTGACATCAGATCCAAAAGCTACAACTCTTGTTGCATAGGTCCTGCTTTACCTTGGTCTTAACAATCCAGCAGAAAAGTATACAAATGAAGTATAAGAAGTAAAGCCATGGTTTTATGTTGAGCTGAGGGGACTCATGTCAACAGTTTCTGACACTGCCAGTCAAGCAGAAGACCCAATACTATTATGGACTACTGGACTCTTTTAGAGTATTTTGCTGAGTTAACACACCTATAATATTCAAATGACAGAACTATAACAAAAAAGGGGATACAGATGAATATCCATTTTGTATCTGTGTATTCAAAGAGGTTAGGATAAATATATAATTACATTCTCTTAATGAATAGAGGGATTTGTTCTAATAGTGTTTGTAAATAGGATATCAAGTCTGCATCTTGTACAGCAAATAACCACTAGGAAGAAAGTATGCAATGTGTTAATTATTGAAACTGTCCTACCAATTTGATTTGAAACTGTCTCATTGCTATTTGTTTCTCAATAAAATTATGGAAAAGTTATAAATAAATAAATAAATAAATAAATAAATAAATAAATAAATATTGGGAATATATTGGCATTTGGAAAAAAAGATAAAGTGAACGATATAAAGGAAATCTCCTATTATTCTATTCTATTATTCTATTGTCTTAGTCTTGCTTTACGTTTCTTCATAGTACTTAGTATTTGTCTTTCACCACAATGAAGATAATTCAATAAATTACATTTGGCATCTCCAGTTCCTTGAACAGTTTTTGTCACAAAAGAACTGAGTAAATACATTACAATGAATTAATATATGAATAGACGTTTAATAACTGAGTGCTTCATAAATGAGGAAACCGTGATGATTGTGTGACCACTTGGTTTCTACATTGTTGGGGGGGGAAATGGGCTGGGATGAAGGACAGCGTGAAAATTGGCACATGGCAGTAATGAGGAGGAGGAACCCAGAGGTAAGTGGCCTAGCATTCATGGAACTCTGGCTGAATTACTGGTCGGCATGCAGCTCCAGGGTGAGAGCACTGGGGAATGAAGCTGCCATCCCTGGTGTAAGGCAAAATCCAGGAGAGAAGAGATTGTAAGACTGAGACTAGCTGATCTTGGACACTGAGGAGTTCACTTCATTGATGAGCACTCACTGTGGTGAAGGACAACACAAGATTCATCTAAGGTTTTTTTCTGGTATGAAGTTAAAGGTATTTCTCTTTCCCATCAGAGACAGAAGTAGGACAACATTACTGCAAAACTTGCCTTGGACACAGGAGTGCCATTAAATTTGTGTGGCCCTCCACTTACCTCAGGCCCCGTCCTGTGCCCAGTGCCTGGAGTTGATGAGCAGCAGGTTATAAAGCACACCTGTGTAGAGGCACATATTCTCCTTGTAGAAAAGAATGCAGAACAGCAGCAGGGGCCAGAGGCAGAAAGTTGCTTTCTCAGGGCCCGAGGGAAGACCCAACAGAGAAGTCATGCAGCCCCTCTCTGAGTGAGGACTTGGGGACTGTGACATGGAGAAAAGGCTGGGAGGGGATACTCACTCTGACTGGGTCAGTGTTCTTAGAATCCGTGAAGATGAACTGAAAGGTAACAACTTGTTTGGATTTTACCCAATTATCAGTGAAGAAAGTAAAGCCATATTTTCTCTAATGTCCTGTGTCATTAAAAAAAATTGATCTCAGGCAAGCAAGTGAATGATGTACTCCATCTTCTTATTTTAGTTTGCCTTCCTTAAATGAATTGTAAAATGGATGTCTCAGGTTCTTATTTGGCTTGGGGTAGCTCAAAGAATGGATGTGTGTTTGTTTCCATCTTTATGGTCACCATTCCACTCCCCAGATTACATAACTTCATCTTTTGGATATTATAATTACTGTTGTTATCATTATTAACTATTTTTACATGTGAAAATTTGGGAATTGACCTCAATGCCCTGGTCATGCTAAATATGTACTCTATCACTGAGATACATTTCTCACATCTCTTTTATTTTATTTTAAAATCAGATTGTTGGCTAGGGATAGTTCGGCTGTCTAATTGTCTGTCTGGCAAGTGCAAGGACCTGGGTTTGATCCCTGGTACTACATGTCATGCCGGCCTCAGAACCCCAGTTGCCCAGTGCTGGCCACTGAAACCTGGCTTGTTGGCACACACCTATAATCCCAGCATTATGGAGGTTAAGGCAGAAGGATCAAAAAAACAAACAAACAGAAAAAAATAACCAGGTTTTGCTACATTGCCTAGGCTGGGCTCAAACTTGCAGTTTTCCTGTCTTGTGCTCCCAAGTAGCTGGGATTACAGGTGTGGGTCACTGCATGCAGTTTATGAACTTTTCTATAAAATATCCTACTTAGTTACATAATCTATATTTTCTTTTATGCCAGTTGGAATTGCAGTAGCTGAACCTGTAGCAGATCATCTGAAGGTAGAAGAGACAGACTGTAAGTGTAAATTCCTCTTCAGTGTTCTTGGGTTCAACACCTGAACAGAGTGCTACAGTAGGAAGATGTGTCTGCATAGTATTGTTAGAGAAGGTATTTGCTGTTAATAATTCATTCAGAACTACTCCTTTCTTTGTCAAGATGTTGTCTCCATTTCATTCATTTTCATCAACCTTGGTAACTGGATGTGGAGAAGGGCACACATGATTTTATGAGCAATAGAAACTAACATTTGTACAGCACTGTACATGCTGCAGAGCAGCATTCTTAAACATAATTCACTCTTGAGCGTTACACTCACTGTTAGGTATTATTAGTAGGTCTACATTTTACTGATGAGGGACTTGTACTGGCAAGATTGTAAATCTGGTACGTGGCTAAATGAGCAAACCCACACAAAATGTCTTCAGATTCCACAGCTTTGTATTTTACTTAATGGATAGTATGACCTTGGTCAGTACTAATGCTGGTTCCTTCACCAGTTCAAAATCAGCACCGATGTTACAGAACTAACTTTCTTTCTTTCTTTCTTTCTTTCTTTCTTTCTTTCTTTCTTTCTTGCTTCTTTCTTTCTTTCTTTCTTTCTTTCTTTCTTTCTTTCTTTCTTTCTTTCTTTCTTTTTCTTTCTTTTGTACTTGGTACAGGGTCTCACTATGCAGCTTAACCTTATAGAGATCCTCCAGTTTTCAGCCTCACAGGAGCTGGGGTCACAGGTGTGTGCTGTCATGCCTGGTCTAGGTGGCCAGCTCAGGGAGTCCAAGGGCAGGGCTGGCACAACCTGTGGTGCCGGAGATCGAACCCTGGTCCCTGTGCTTGCCTAAGCAGGTGCTTAGTCCTGCTGAGCTACCTCACTGGCTCTCATTTCACTGTTTTAAATCCATGGAATGATTACATACCAGTGCAAAGGACACAGAAGGAGCCAAAAGGGCAGTGACACTGCATCCAATAAAGAAAAGTCTGCTGAGTACTGCAGGCTTTGCCCATGTCTTGTACAACAGGCTGCATCATGTGGGTACCCTGCTGCCTGGATGGAAGCAAGTAAAGGGAGTGCATAAGAGAGGCTGTGTGACTCGGTCCCCATTTCCTACAGTAGTAAAAAGAAGTTCTCACATATGCTTTGCTGTTCCAGAGCTCTTTCACCTCAACGTACATCAGAAAGCATGTTCATGGAGAGGCAGTATGGGCTGCAAATCACCGTGATGTCTATGCCCTAAAGAGGATATATTAATATTTCCCTTGAAACTGAAAGCAGTATCTAAATACATGGTCTGTAAACATTATTCACATAGTTTTAAACAATTAAGTTTTTGAAGACTAATTTGCCTCAAGACTTCAAATAGCAGAGCTGGCAGACTAAAGCGCATCATTTAACTCAGTTGCATCCCAAATTTTCTGATCAAGGAGATTATGGGGCCACAGAAGAAAGTGATGAATGATGTATAGTGTGCCTCAGGAGAGTCACATGGAGAGAAAACATTCTCTCAGGCTTTCACAGAGAGCACATTGGCCAAGCAATGGCCGTGACTCATCCACATGGCTGACACTGACAAAGGATCTGCAAACTGCAGTGCAGGGTTTCGGGATAAGTCCTGAGGGGACTTGACTGACCTTTTCAGAAACAAAAGTTACATTTCTTGATATATGGGTCTTGCTTTATCTTGGTCTTATCCATCCAACAGAAAAGTATAGAAATGAGGTATTAAAAGTGAAGCCATGTTAATATACAGAGCTGTGGAAGGCTCAAGTCACAGATTTGGACATTGCCAGGCCTGTAGATGACCCACTGCTATTGTGGACTACTGGACTATATTGGAATATTTTGATGAATTCATGTACCTACAAAATTTGGATGGCAACAGAATACCCATCTGACAAAACTAAACAAAAAAGGAGATATAAATGAAGGACAATTTTGTATCTGAGCATACAAAATTGTTAGAATAGATATATAGCCATTTTCTCTTAATTCAATAAGAAGAAAGATTTGTACTAATAGTGTTTGGACAGAATATCATGTTGGCATCTTGAGCTATGAATGACTACTACAAAGACAACAACATGCAATATATTAATTGTTGTAACTCTCCTACCAATTTGTTTTGAAACTGTCTCATTGCAATTTTTTCTCAATAAAATTAATTTAAAAATAGAAAAGGAAAGACAAATGTTACTTGCAAAATGCATGTTTGGACTTATGCTGTTATTTTTAATAAATTGGGCTGGCGAGATGGCTCAGTGGTCTAAAGCACCTACTTAGAACAAGCTAAACTAAGCAAAGCACAGGGACCACGGTTCAATCCCCCAGCACCACATGCCAGCCAGCACCGCCCCCTTGTGGGCTGAGCTGGCCACACACACACACACACACACACACACACACACACACACACTAAATAAATAAACAAATTAATAAATGATGTTATGAATATAAAAAAAAGAAAATAAATAAAGCTCCTGTTTAGGCATACACAGTTGGCAGGATTTGATCCCTGGTGTGCCCTGCTGGCCCTGCCCCTGGGGCACAATGAGATGTCGATTGAGATTGGACGTAGTGGTGTGCGCCTGTAATTCCAGCACTTGGGAAGCTGAAAACAGGAGGATCGCTAGGAGCCCGACCTGTGTAGTGAGACCCTGTAGACACTGTAGATCCTTACTGATGAAAAAAATACTTCAAATACCATAACCATGACTTCATCACTGAGGCAGTGTGTGGCTGTCACTGGTACTAACTGTACCTCAATACCATAGTCTCCACTGGCTGGAAAACATTTACAATTGGTTTGTTTACTGCTTCAAATTTAATGTATTTGAAATTATGTCCTTGGTTATCTAAAGTTTCATTTCCAACCTTCAAAAAAATATGTCCATGACACTATTACTCTCATACTTTTTTATCTAGCAATGAAGTCACATTTGTTTAATATCCAAGCAGTGTGCTCTTCTGCATGTGTATTTATTGGTTATGGACCAGGCGTTGTGCTTGTTGCTACAGCTACAGTGAGAGGCTGACTTGACATCACAGATTTAATACATGTTCCCTGTTTGGGTCCCTGTTTCATTAATTCTATAGAATTGAAAATATTTCATTTTCTTTTCCTATTCCACATACTAATAATGCAATCAACTTTATAAAAGATTGCATGTATTATACTTTTTTCAATTTAAGTGAATTACAATGCTTCCACAGTATCAAATGCCTTGATTTGGAACTTTTATGTCATTTTGAGCAAGAGATACATAAGCTGATCTAGAAATGGTGTGTCTTTTGTGTAGAAGTTATTTGAGGAGTATCTCCAGGGTGCTGGAATGTTCTACCTGCTACAGACATCATATCCCTGGAAGTTTTGACTACAGGATTCTTAGCAATGTAACTCCAATTTCTGGCAGAACTAGAAGGAAAAGGCAATAACTCAGATCTGCAGGAAGGACTGGAAGCTAAAAGTTATCCAGCATGCAATGTGTTGTGGAACCTTAGGAAGAGAAGTGAAGAAGCCTTAGAAAAGAACACAATGGCAGGGGGATTCCCGTGATTGACAGCCTCTGTGTGCGGCTATAACTCACGGCTAGGAAGAAGTAATAGCATCCTTGACTCAAGGGGCAAGATAACTGGAAGCTTCAAGTTTGGGGAACACTCCCCCCCACACACACTTGACTCTAACATCTTTTTCTTTGAACTAAATGTGACCGTGCCTATATTCTATCAGTGCCTCTATTACACTAGCAGAATTCAGGGCAGCAGTAGAAATTCTTGAATATATAGCCATCTGGCATGGAGTGAGGGTAGAACTAAGCCCTCTGAACCTGAAGTCGAAGCTGACAGAATGGGTGTCTTCTGGGAACTCGTCCTTCCAGCTGTGCCGTGTGTCTAACTCAATGCAAATCACTTCTGTAAACTCACAGCTTTCCAGTCCAGGCTCACCACGGCCTGTATGGTTTTCTCTTTCTTACTGATGCTCTCTCCTCACATTGGGTTACCTGTAACCCTCCATATCTTCAAAAAAACAGTCAAACCCTGAATCCAGTCTACTTCTTTTCACCAGAGTTCCACATGGGTTGTTTGCT
>NW_004524733.1:1776254-1793154 GCF_000260255.1 Octodon degus
TTTTTCGGAACCGGGAGTTGAACTCAGATCCTTACGTTTGCCAGTCAAGCACTTATCCTACTGAGCCATCTCCCCAGCCCCAACATATCTTAATCAAGACTGTAGCCCTCTTCTCTATCCTTATTGCAATGCTGGCTCATGCACTACCATAATAATCACCAAATTCTACATTTATAAGTATAGACTGAAGGCACTGCCAAAGGAATTTACTCAGATGTGTACTAATTTCCTTCCATAGATAATTACGACCAATGATAATAACAATAAGCTAGTTTTATAAAGGCAAGATATTGTCCAGCCACCATCCATGATTGCAGAATATTCACAGGGTTGTTTTACATGTTCTTCCAAGGCTTGTTTTAAGGAAGGTATCAATTCACTTGCCTTCTGAGGTTGAACTGTATGAAATCTTATGATTCCCTTTGTTACAGGCACACAATGAGCAGGAACAATGCTCACACTGATTGACCAATCAATGAAACCTGATAACTCACTTCTCAAGCTTCAGCTGACATGTACAACACACTCCTCAAAATGCCTCAGATAGGGGTGTGAATGCTGTGTTTGTGTAGTTGTAAGACTATCCAATTTTCACAAAACTCTGAAGTGCTACCCTCTTCTACAGTTTATGTATGTGGAAATCAAGCGCAGAGAGTTTAAATAAAAAGAAGTAACTCAAGGTCAACTAGTTAGTAAATAGAGTTGAGCTTATAACCCAGAAGTCCAGACATATAACCTGTGTGTCAATTGCTATTACTTCCTCACTCCTGCATATTTGCTGGAGTGCAGCTGGACCGTGCTCCTATGTAAGCCTGCCATTCTAGTAAATCTCATTGCCACTTACCATGAAAACTTCACAAGGATAACTCACTCCTGGAAATATTCAATCTTCCTGTGCAGAAGCAACACAATGAACTCATCATTAACAGAATGAATATGACATCCTTCTCTCCTGGACCATGTGCTTGGCCTAGTGTTGGAGGAGGAATATATCTGCTATCAACAGATTACATCATTTCATTTCAATTAAGAAAAACAAAACAAAAAAACCCCTAAAATTTTGAATGGAAATCTATGATTGAATTTTTGAAGCCAACATTTAATCTTTTCACTGATGCTATCCACAATATATTGGTAAGTGGATAGAAACATGAATATATAATGTGTAATTATTAGCTTACTTTTTACACACATTAGTTTATAAGTAGCTCATCAAGGAAAGGTTTTGAAAAATGTTAACAAAATTAATATCTTTGCGCTAATATGGCAGATATATTTTTATGATTGCTGCTCATATTTGCCACATCCATTGTCTAGAGCTAATGCAGATTGTTTTGACAAAAAAGTAATTGTTAAAGTTTGTCCATTTTCTGAACAGATAAAGCCCACATTTTTAAAAAGAAGCTTTCCCAATGTAATTCAATAGACTTAATACAGAAATGTGTTAAAATAAAAATGCAGAAAATTCTGTATTTTTACAGCATTTAATTGCTTTTTAACTATGTACAAATTATTCCATACAATGATCTCCACAGTTAACGATATGAGTCTTCTAATACCAAA
Source organism: Octodon degus (assembly GCF_000260255.1). Taxonomy (NCBI): domain Eukaryota; kingdom Metazoa; phylum Chordata; class Mammalia; order Rodentia; family Octodontidae; genus Octodon; species Octodon degus. Next base: position 1,777,818 of record NW_004524733.1, read on the forward strand.
GTTTTGGAAGTTATTTTCATATGGAAATCAAAAGAAAAAATTTCATCAATATACCATAATGAAGCCATTCAACATAATCTTAAAAATTTCCATCAGTCTGTCTAAAAGTTATTGTCTTTATAGTTTGTTCTTTGATGCCATATTCATAAAAAGCAACAAAAAGACATAAAATATATCACTTCTGGGGCATATTTTCAAAGACAAAGAAAAGAGCCTTATAGATGTTGGCTTCAAACTAATCAACAATTTATAAGTTAAAGTTATATGTTTTCTCCTTCAGATAAGAAACCCAATTATGTAGCTACACTCAGTTTAAATTCATGATCAAGCTGTATTGCTCAATAAATAGTCTCAGAAAATAAATTAAGAAGGCTGTCATAAAAGGGAGTGTTGATTAAAAAAGAAAGGATACCAAATAAAAGAGAATGCAAGGAGGATAAGGAAGGGGAGAAAGCTGAATGGCCATTACTTATGTAGTACAATTTAATATGTGTAGAAAACCTAACTCCTGGGCTGACAAGATAGCTCAGTGGACTAAGCACCTGCTTTAGCATGTGCAAGGACCACAGTTCAATCCCTAGTTTGGCATGCCACACAGGGCCCGCCCCTGCCAGCTCCGCTGAGCAGCCAAGGAGTCTAGATGTGGTCGCGCACGCCTGTAATCCCAGCCCTGGGGAGACTGAAAACAGGAGGATCACTGTGAGTCTGAGCTGCTTAGTGAGACCCTGAACCAAATAGATAAATGGAAGGAAAAAAAAAAGAGAAAAAAGAAAACCTAACTCCCACATCCAAAGCAAGTCAAAATCAAAATAATTCTCTTTCCCCTTAGCAGTTCCCTGTATAAATAAGCCTTTGGTGGTAAGGAAGTTTTGTGTTTATTTGCTGTTTTTGTTTTTTGTGGTGTTTTCTTTAAAATTCTACCTCAAAAATATGTTACAGACTTATAAATTATGGTTTTTGCTGCATAAATTAATGAGCTTAAAATCCAGCTCACCTAATAAGAAAGCACCTAGTACAAAAGTTTACGTAGTGAATGAAAATGTCTGCAAAGGAGAAAAATTTAATGCACTTGAAAATTGTGCTTGGATTTTGTTGTCCCCAATGTCTCAGTGGCACTGTGTGTGTGTCACAATTCTGTGGGGACACAGTCACTGTCAAAATCCCATTTGGACATGCACAAATTCATTTCTATGATTTACTCGGAGCCCAAAGTCAGGAACTTGTTTTCTACTGAGTGTTGCTGACACCTGGGAGAAAGACAGATCCTGGGGCTCACACTACATAGACGCTGCCAGTCCAAGGGTAAAAAGAGGCAAAACCCAAGAAGCAGGCACAGAAACAGCAGGTGGACACTGATACTCAGGGCAAGCTCCTGTCCTGTGGTCTGTTATTTATAGCAGCTATGAACAATTTGGCAATCACTTGAAGTAAGACGTTCTCATCTGGATTTTATCCTTTGATTGTTTTAGCAGATTGTTTACAACTTAAATTGTTCATCTTTCTAAAATATTTTAAAAACTTTAGTCTGTAATTGGTGTCACTATAAGTAGCATTTCTCATTTTAATCCTAAGAGAGAGACTACTTGTGAAACATTTAACAAATGAAAATAGACATCTTAATTACTTATCATTATTGCTGGTTAAACATCATCAGTTATAAAATTTTCATGTAAAAAGTATTTTATCTGTTTATAATGGAAAAATCAATGACTGACTTAGTTATATTTTTGTCCCTGCGACAAAATATCTGACGCCCAAAAGTCAAAGAAGGACAAGTATATTGTCATTCACAGTCTGGGCAAGCTTCAACCCATAGTCAGCTGGCTCCACCACAGGCAGAAGGGCAGGGGACAGCCCGGGTGGCAAATGGCTTATAGCAGAGCAGGCAGAAGGCAGTGAACAGGCCTCCCTTTCCCTTTTATCCTGCTCAGCCTGCGTTATTTCTGGAGGTACCACCCAAAACTATGCCAACCCTGATCAGTGCAATAATTGAGTACCATACACCCTTGACTCCAGCATCACATGGCTCTGACCCAGCCAGCACCAAAGCCCCAACTATGCTTACATGAGGGTTTCAAGGACATCTAGATTCCAGCTATAACAATAACAAAAACAAACTCCTGATTTTTTTCTGTATAATGGGGAAGTGGGAAGCCTAGAAAAAAGTTTAATCCTCTATAGTCATTAAATTGCTAAAATAAATTGTAATATAGCCCATCCAGGTTAATAGCATGCCTGCTGGGAAATTTTTTTTTTCTTTTTGTATTTTAGGGAAGGATCTACAGGGTGTTCAGGGTCTCAATACTACATCAGACTCATAGTGATCTGTCTGTTTGCAGCCTCCCATGTGCTGGGATCATGGGGTGCCACCATGCCCAGTCTCAATTGCTGTCTCAGCATGCCCCAGGGCGGGGCCAGCACCACAGGCCAGGGGATCCCCGGGACTCTGCACCTGCTTGCAGGTGCTTTAATCTGCTGAGCTATTTGGCCGGCCTTTCTGCTAAGAATTTAATACAATAGACACTATGTGTGGCTTTGTGTTTGAACACTTTAAGCTCTCCATTTCTTAATCTGAGTGCCTTTGCATAAATTCTAACTTAATTGGGAATTATTTGTGAATTTTTATGCAATTAATTGGATTGCAAATCACAAGAAGAACATATTTTAAAATGCATACATAATATTAAAATCTGTAATGATGATAGAAAAGGTTGTCATTTATTCAGATAACAGAACATATAAGCAAAATTCTGAATTTTCTTTATATTTATTTTATTTATTTATTTTTTTGGTGGAACCAGGGATTGAACTCAGGCCCTTGCACTTGCCAGGGCAGTGCTTATTCCACTGAGCCATCTCCCCAGCCCCCCTTTATATTTAAAGTTTGAAATTTTCATTGAATATGGACTTGGAATGTGTTGTTCTTACTGACTGAAACTTATTATCTGTTGAATTGCATTATACAATAATTACTTACTTACTTAATTTTTTTCAGGTACCAGGGATTGATCTCAGGGCGGGCACTTCTACAGCTGAGCTATATCCCCAGCCTCCTAACATCTTACTATATCTCTACTGCATGACAAGATTACTGATGGCAGACATTTTTAGTTCAAATGCCTTTTAGTAATAAGTACTAAAATATAATACCTAAAATTCATTATAATTTTAATGACATCAAACAACATTTAAAGTGTTCTGCAGCTTATGTTTTCACACACTTTTTTACCTTTTAATCCATATGTAATTGATAGAAAATTTGGTGAGGGCCCAGGGAGATAGCTCAGTAGAATAAGTGCTTGCCTGGCAAACACAGGGTCCTGAGTTCTACCACTCATACCACAAAACAAAACAAAAGAAGGAAAGAAAATTTTAGCTGGTGGAGCTATGTGCTCTATTTCCTTTCGCCTAACCAGATGAATATTTTTAAAGGATGCAGTGCTTTGAAAATGCTAATATTATTCATGTGTAATTTCTTTCCTGAGATCTCCAAAGAAGAAATGTACCTAGGCATATGGAAAAAATATCAATGGACTTTCACTTAGAGTAGAAATCTTTCAAACACTGCCTAATATTCTAATACTCAAATAGCATTCATCAATTCATATTAAGCAACATTTAAGGTCCAAGTAAAATGAAATTATTAGAATGGTTCTCATTAAGCCATCTTGACTAATTCTCATAATATTAAGAGTAATTTAGTTGCTCAATTAAAATAGTAATTGTATTCTATAATGACTCTTATTCAAAACAATTTATTCAATTTAGTAATAATTTTAAAAAATAGCAATACACTGTACTAAAAATGATTTAAGATGGAGGAAGATGATTACTTTTGTGAATAGAAAGAACATTTTCCTTTACTCCAAGGAAAAAATTCTCCATTGTCTTACATTGTTTTTTAAGAAAAAAAAATGTATCTGTCTTGCCATTTCAATAATAATATATGAAGACTGAATGTACATTGTAAAAAGAAACACTTCTAGAAGAATACTGCTTCCCTTTTTCTCTTGTCACATACAATAAAATTAAAATTCTTCTGTGTTCAGAGTCCAGATGCTTAATATTTGATTCCATGAAGAATGCTTATCTCCTTTGTAGTACCCAATTTCTTTGAAGAAAACTTTGATTAATAAATGCAAACAATTTTATTCCTTGTGCTATAGTCCACACAGGCCATATTCAACTTAAATAACACATTTCAGGGTTAGAAGGGAGTGATTCGCTGCTAATTCTCAATGGTGGCTTTCTCGGTAAGAGATTTAAGCCTTTCCCCTTCCTCACAGTGCTAATTGGGACACTTTCTGCTCATACTTTCTGAGACAGCATGTTTTCCTTCAGCAGTAGCTAGGACTTAACACAACATCCTTCTTTCAAATGTCCCAGATCTAGAGAAGGGCTTATATGGACCCTTATAAAAGGTTCTGTTTGTTAAATAATGGTAAAAAGTTAGAAAAAACAAAGTTAAAAGCAATATCCCATATTTGTCTGTCAAATGATTTCTCATTTAGTTGGTGCAAAATTTTTGAGGAAAAAGCTTAATGTGACTAATTAATACTTGCCCTTGAGAAGGCTTTATAGAAATAAATAAATGAACAACATCATAACAAATATTTGACACCACAGACATAATGTTAAACCAAAAGAAACAGAGACCAAGATGTATAATTTTTATTAAAATTTAGCTTGAGATGTAAGACACAGTTTTAAACCAGAGTCAATTATTCTTCTAATTTGTACTGAAAAACAATGAAAAATAAGTAATAACTATCACATGAAACCAATGAACAGCACAGCTATGACTTTTGTCCTTACAGCTCTGTTTTGTAAGCTTCTAAAATAATAAAATGTGCAAAAATCTACCTCCTTCCAAGATGTACCAAAATATTCATGACTGATTAAAGGCAAATTTTCCTTAATCATGTGGCTACACTTATCATCATGAAGTCTGTACCATACACAGTGCATCTAGACCAGAAAGCAAACATGAAAAGCTCCCCTGCACACTGAGAGATGATGTTTGCTGAGTGGTAATTCAGATATTTGATGTATATTCTTTATTCTGCCTAAATAACTTTGATTCTCTGCCAGCCAAGATATAGCCCTGAAAAAAATAACTTCAAAGCACTAAAATTTTGTAAGAATCTCCAGAGTTAAGTACAAAAGAAAAATCATACCCATGTGCCAAAACATAATTTTTGTTTCAGATTCAAGGAAAATACAAAACCTTGGTTTCATTAAACTCTTCAGATGTGCAGCTGCTTGTTGGTGTTTTATATATGAACACTGCTTAATGGAACTTCATTCACTTTTAATATATTTTTACATTGAAACACATGTAAAGAAGTCACAGAAAGATAATTCATCAAGATTTATGGTTTTCTTGCTTTCACAATGTACTCAGATTTTTAAAAAGTGTTAAGTATTACAAATAAAAAGAAGAAGATGCTCTGGAAAGAAGTAGTGTGAATTGTTCTAGTTTCATATTGCAGACAGTTGAATTTTACATATTTCATTGCAGAAAAGGCAGGATATTTTATAATAATTTACTATGTATCGCTGGAGCTGACCCTGCCTCCAGGAAGCGCTGAGGCAGCAATTGAGACTGGGGTGGTGGCGCTCGCCTGTAATTCCAACACTTGGGAGGCTGTAAACAGGAGGATCACTACGAGTCCAATCTAGTAGTGAGACCCTAAGCACCCTGTAGACCCTTCCCTAAAATACAGAAAATATAATAATAATTTACTAGATATTTCAGGAAAACATATCTAAGTATCTAAATCTTTTTTTTTTTTTTTTTTTGGTGTATACTAACTGAAACCACATTGTTTATTATGTTGCAGGCTATCTCACATAGCAAAATAGATTGTGCAGGATTTACCTTTTTTTTCCCTAATCCTATCTCACCCTTAAAAAAATGAAGATGTGTTTGGAAAAATAATTTAAAATGTAGAGAGGGCTTTCAGCATTTAAGTGCTAAAACAGTCTTTAAACATGGCGATTCCCATCTCTCCCCAATTGACTTTTGATGATAAACAAACTATTATTCTACTTAGCTGGTAAATTTTCAAAACCCATTAATTTATGGCAGGCTTTACAATAAAAGTAAATATCTGGGGCTATCCTTTCTAAAACAAATGGTGACACCAATTTTTTGCTAATTCTTTGCATTTCTTTGTAAGCAAAACAACAGGGAATGCAAACAGAATGCTTTTGGGTGATTTATTAATCCAGGTGCATACAGTTCAAAGAAGCAAAGTCAGCCTAAAAGGGAAAAAGAGACTATTTTTGGTGTCACTAATATACTGATATAAGAGGACAAAAGGCATATTTTTTGACAAACATTATGCATATATTTCTGATATAAACAGATAACGTCAAGCTATAAAGTGTTTCATAAAATATTTCATGTTCCTATTTTAAGTCCTTTTAATGATTAAAGGAGGTACATATTTTTATATTTATAGTTTCATAGTTAGCATTTGTTATAATGATTTAAAATATATTTATAGGTTAGGAACTAGAATGTTGCTTAGTTGGACCTAATGCAGAATTTATATTTGCTACTTAGTATTTGTATTTGATTGGGTTAACATCTGGATGGAAATCTTGTTCCTCATAACATTTTCTATTGCAAGAGAGTTAGAAAACTAGTCTTCATTTCATTTTTATTTAACTCTTTGATTCAATTATCTCCATTTATGAAATTACTTTTTCTACTCCTACTTCACTGCTGTGCTGTTATTACTGCCAAATATTCATTACCTGAAAAGTTTCAGCCTATCTACAGAACATTTTCATCGCAAAACATCATACAAACAACAGAGACTCTGTATGCAACCTTGCACTAAAGGCGAACTCTTCAGAGGTTTTAGCCTGCCAATCAGTGGCACCCGAAAGTGCAGAGGGCTTGTGGAATTCATATCAAACCTGGATACAAAACCGTTGTATGTAGCTGCAGTTTTTAAAACAGCATGTGTAAATGAAAGCATGAGGAGCTTTAGTAGTTCAGTTTTTGAATCCTTTATTCCACTGATTATTTAACAACATGAACAAATTTTATAAACGATTATTTTTATTGAGTAAAAGGAAACACTACCAGTACATATTGTTTTTAAAAAGTTTAAATCATCATAGACTATTGTTTTATTTTGCCGAGATCACATGGGGTCTGTCTTAGATATTGTCTTTTTATTATTGCTGAAACAATATGTATGAAATTGTTCTGAATTTTGTAGGTAAGGTTTTGCAGGTATACGAAAAAGTTAGAGAAATGTATATAGTCGTCTCAGGGTCATTTGCATCTCAGAAATCAATTACTTATATAGGAACTTATAATCTTACACATTAAAAACTACAATAAAATGATGAACAGTATATTTTTATTAAAATTCTAGTATTTCTTCACATGGAGTTTGTTTGATCCATCAATAAAACACACTGAATCATTTTTTTCATGAGAACTGAGTTATATCCTGTATACAGAATTATTTAGGAACTACCTGTATCTTAAATAAATAAATTTTTCTATCTTAAAACTTTAACAAGTCCCTAAAATTTCTCATTTCTGTGCATACTCCAACTATAGCTTTAAGGTTTGTGTAATTTTTAAAGTGAATTAAAGAGGCAAGAAACAAAAATAAATTTAAATAAAAAACTAAAACTCCTTAAAAGTCACTGTTGCAAAGGACAATTTGAAATCTGCTAGCAATATAGCTGTGTCCAAATTAATGTGTAGCAAAAAAAGGAGATAGAAACTGTTACCAACAGGTAGGCCAAGTTAGAATTTCACCCCAATGCATTTTTCTTTGTAGTTCTTTGTGGCTGCTGCTGCTGGCATGTCCCAAGAAGTCTGCTGGGACAGCAACCTCCCTGCCACGTGTAGAAGCAAATGTGGCTGTAGGAGCTCCCCTAAGCAATATAATCAGTAGAGGAGGAGATCACAGGATTTAGGATCTTGGCCGCAAAATGATTGCCGGTGATTCAAGTTCACAGAACTTATTCGGAAGTAGCATTGGTTTCTGTGTCCAGGGACAATGACCCTCTGAAGGGAGAAACACTCACTCCTAGGATGATGGTCATGTTCATTTTTTTTTTTTTTTAATTTTTGTTAGGACGTAGTAGTCACAATAGATAATGACTACATTCATATAGGAGTTGACACGTGTACACTATGCATGTTAATTCTTTTTGGCCTTCTCCTTGGGATATGAGTTTGAAGTCATCTTATGACCTAGACAAGAAAAGTTGGTCTCACAGGTTTAAGGCTATGCCCCACACAGAGGAGAAAGTGCAGTCTCTTAAACCCTACTGATTTTAACCAGAAATACCTCCCCATAACTTTGAACTCCTTGCCCTGTTTGCCTTGGTTAGAAATAACATGCAAACCAGTCAGGCATGGCCTGGAAAGCATTATTTTTTCCCTTCAATTTATACCAGAACTGTAAACACTCTGCAGATAAAAACTGGCCATCATAATATTTCAAATTAATGGATAAATAAGTTATAATTTTAGGCATAATGGAAGCCACAGCTCAAAAATAATATATATTCTTTCCAAATTTAAATAATATAGTTACATTAACCATGGAGTTCTAGCATATTTTACTGTGAAAAATTAACAATAATTATTTGCAACTCCATAATCTCACCAAATGGTGGCACATGTACCATGTCTTCCTTAGGCTGAGACTGTTAGTTGTGATTCCTGTAGGATGCGGCACTAGCAGCTTCAGTGCCTGCCAGCAGATTCCTTTTCCATTTATCAAATCAGCGATTAAAGGTGTATTGCCATTAAATTTAAGGTTTGTGAGTCTTCAACAATAAATTTTATGCTTTATTTTAGTCATCAATGACTAGTTATCTTTTCTGAATTTTGTAGCAAATTTTGAATTGAATTTGACAGAATATATTCAGTTTTATCACAAGCATAATAATAATATTTTTTGCAGATTAATGAAATTGAAAATGAATGATTTTTCTCTATTTGAGGAATGATATCTATCTGTTAACTTATTCATCAAAGAATTCCTCAGAGCTTACAATGTGTCATACAGCATGCTAGTTTGGGTATGCAATAAAATCATGACAGAGTAACTACCTCTTACAGCTCCAGGAAAGACAGCAGTTATGTAATGGCATTTCTGATACGTGTACAAATTTACAAAGGATAAAATGAAAAAATAGGCTCTGCAGAATATCAGGAATGACTCCTCTCAGACTGTGAGCTTTTGTCTGCAACCTGGATTACAACACTTGCTCTGCCTTCACAAATTTTCAGTGTCATCCTGGTAATGTGAAATTTCTTATACATGGTTTCATTTACATTTCTTCTGCTCTTTCATTTTTGTGTATGTTAAAAAAGAAATTATATAGTCTAATAACCTCTCACCATCACTCTATGAATATTTTTGTTGGTAAAGCACTATCATTTTCCAGAGCCTATGTACATTTTATGTATAAGATCTACTCAGAGCTAGGATTTTCAACCCTGTTGCATAGATGAGGAAACAGTCTTAGAAAGAGATTTGCCTCAGAGGAAGAATTCAATCAACCAAGGTTTTATCACGGCAAGTTTTTCTTAATATGCTGCTTCTTTGTGTTTGTTTGTTTCTTAATGTATTTGGTACAGGGTCTTACTACATGGCTCAGACTCAGTGATCCTCCTGTTTTTAGCCTCCCTAGTGCTGGGATTACAGGAGTGGGGCCTGCACAGCATGTGACTTTATATGCTATTTCTTCATGAAACAAGAGGTCAGACCTTCTGAAATCAAGCAAAACATACTTTCAGATAAAGAAATAGTTACCAAAAGGTTGAGTGTGACAGAGTGACTGCAGACGAGCTTCAATAGTCTTATCTTTCCTTAATTCAATACTGCACCACTGATGCCATTTACCTACAATATTAACATCACAGTTACTTGTCTTTTGAAATAAACTTTAAAAAGTCTCTTCAGACTGCCTATTCCACAAAGACTGTCCATGGGTCTGTAGCACAAAGGACAAGGACGGAACCTGCTATGTCCATCTGGGTCAGGAAACAACATTCTGCAAATGTCCTTTCTTAGTTCCTTAGAAGACAGGGGACCAAGATGGCAGGGAATGGTGAGGCAGTCCTTGGCTTCTACCCTTCTGCCCTTCCCTTGCAACCTGATTTCCTTCACTTAATTTTCTTGCTAATGATTTTGCATCAAATTCATGGAACCTGCTGTAGTGTGCATGTCTCGTGTCTCTCCCACAGCCCTCTGAGAAAGGCTTGTTTTGGGGTCAGGTGCTATTGGGAGGTGGTGAGCACTCAACAAGGCAAGGCTTTATGGGAGGTCCTCAGACCCTTATTAGAACATTCTAGCCTTAGGTCTTTATTTTTTCTTCCTACCTATAAGGTAGGCAGTTTCTCTCTGCCACATCCTCCCTCCATGATGTGCTTCTCAGGAGAGTCCCATAGCAATAGATCCAACTTATGGTTGCCTGGTCCACCCATCACTGTGGGCCAAAAGAAACCTTTTCCCCTGTGAGCTGATTATCTCAAGTACTTCATTCTAGTGATAGAAAGCTAACTAATACAGGAAGCACTGACTAATAGTGTGGTTAAAGTATCTCCATAAACATTTTCTTCCAATAAGTAGGAAATAAAGCACAGTGTGTAGATAATAAAGCCTTTGGAACTTCATCTGACCTTGAGCAGGTTTTCTAGACCCTCAACTTCAGTACAGTCACTTGTATATTGCACATTTGTCACACTGTCAGGATTTCATAAGACTGTATATGTTAAAATATTGAGTGTGAAGAACCATGGCATCGTTCAATGCACATTTGGCCCTCTAAAACTTGTAGCTACACAATGCCACTTTGGTCCTTTCCACCCTTTACCTGGAACACCAAGCATCTAACAATTTGCTCACTCAAGGATATCTGCAAACCTGAAAGTCACTGCGGAGCAAAATTTATTAGCTTATGGAAAAAGCCCTTTAGTTATGTGGATGTGTATCTATTAAACTCCACATTTGCTGTAGGCTTTCTACTTATCTTAGAGGCTTTCTGAATGTCCTGATCCTTTTTAGATCCAATCATCCTCGCTAAGGCAATCACTCCCTTTGAAAAAAAATTAATGGAAGATAGGATTAATAGTTATCGGTTCAGGTCCACATGTACCCTGATGCTGGCAAAAGGGTTTATTGGAATCAACATTCCTCTTCCTACTCTAAGTGAATTTAAATGTTTCACTTCTTCAATGCCAGTGACAGTCTTACTGCACACTTTTCAAATGCCCTTTAAAAACCATTCACTAAAAAAATGTCAACAGGAGCATAAGACCCTACGCAGTGAGAGTGCCCCTGAATCAATGCCATGGTACATTCAATGGGAAATAGCAAGCTCACACACAGCTCTCAGGCAAGACATATCACTGCAAATGATACTGAATCTGCAAGACTCAGAACAGGAATTGCTGAGTCAGAACATGTACTTCTCATACCTCATTTTACTGCTGTAATAGCAACTTACCATCATCTAATTCTTTTGTAGCATTTGCATATTCAAGGTCTCACAGCCACTATATTTCTCATTACTTCCTTTAGTTCTGTCATTTTGCCTTTTCCATGACATAATTTGGTTTCTAGTGAATTATGTTAACTACTTCAGATCTTGAGAATATTTTCTACATTCTTGATTTAAATCATCCGTAGAAAAAAATCTTATGCATCTGGTATATTTATTTAAATTAGTAATAAGTAATTTCAATCAAGCTAGAATCACTGCCTATTTCTTGCATGCACTATTGTGTAATTTTTTATGTAATTAAAATACAATTTTTCTCTATTTACCGCTTAAGCACTTCATGATTCAGTATTAGAAAAGTACCGTGAGTATTAATACTGAGAAACATTGCATCAAATGCTACAAACACTTTTCTTACACAGCTTGAGAGTAGCTTTTGTGTTGTCTCTTGATGAAGTTTGGTGAGCTCACTATTAAGCCATGGAAAGCATTTTTCCTCAGCAGCTCTACTGTCTTGTCTCTAAACTGTACTGTACATCGAGATAAGCTTGTCTGTATATCACAAAATCTCTCAGAAATATGACTAACCCAGGAAAAGCACTGTCTTTCTGTATTATGTTATAATTAATCACAGAGTTCAGAATGATGAAGATTATTTTGAAAAATAAAATAAAGAAGTTAAGATTCAATAATAAATTGATACTCTAGAGGAGTTTATAGTTTTTCCTTTTCTGATATTTCTTAATCTGGAAGCCTAGAGAATACTGCTGTAATCACTAACGGAATTTGATTCTTCCTGCTAGAACTGTTTCTCCCAGCAAAACAATTAGGTGATTAAAGAGGTTTACACAGTGCATCATTGTGGTCTAATAAGGATTTGTACTTGACATTACCAGTAAATGAAATTCACAAGGGAAAATCTGACTCATATGAGCTTTTATACAAAGCCAAAACAGTCAATCAGTGTAGGGGGAGAAGGAAAGAGGGGAAGTGCTGGTCATGCCAGATATCAAGAAGCAAAATTATCCTTCTGATGATTTTTTTTTCTTCTGGTTTTCCAAATGTTGTTTGACAAGCACATGCATTATTGTCCAAGAAAACAAAATAGAGTGGGCGGTTGCTTTAATGTGCTTCCCAACAGTCTTTCCAATCTCCTCAGCTAGAGCAGACTCCAACAATATAAATGATGCAGAAAATTTAAATTGCGATCAGAAAGATGGGGATATATACTCATATGACTAAGATTTGACTAGTACTCTATAGTCTGGAAATTATGTAGAAATTAACTGATTGCACCGTTCCAAAGGTGAACAGTTCCTTACATGTCATTGATACTGCTTGAATACAAGAAAAGCCTTAGCACTCAGTGTGATCCAAGTCCCCGAGAGCAGAATTCATCTTAAGTCTTACAGTTTTTCAAAACATTTTATCACACTCTTATATTATCACATGTACATACAATATTCATTTTACCTTTTCTTTTAAACTGTAAAATCCTGGAGAGAAAGGTGTGGGAGGCACAATAACTCCAGTCCTCCAATCCTATTGCAAGTGCTTTTCGGGTTCCTCTTCCCCTACCTCTGCTGAGCTAAGTTCCTAGTTGTTTTTACCCCGCCTATTTCCCATAAGTCTCCTGCTATGCCCCGGAGGTGGGACTTCCTTCATAGCCCGGTTGCCTAGTTACTCATGCCTTTTACCCACCGAGGTCATTTCCCTATGCCTCCACTATATATACCCAGCCCCTCCCCTGAATAAACCAGACTTGATCAGAATCCTGTCTTGTCTCCATTTCTCGCGTCTCCTGTCCTTTGTTCCCTCTTCAATTGCCTGCTCCTCCCCCAGGTGACCTTCCTTGACTAACCCACTGGTCGGGATAAATGGCGCACAGCGAATGGGGCATCTGGTAGGGAGGATTCAGTGACAGAACCATCTGAGGGAGCGGGCGCAAGAGTGAAAGTAAAAGGGGCCTGCACTGCAGTGCTGCGACGTCTGTACCTCGGTAAGCGGACGGCACCCCCTTTCCCTTTCCCTTTGACAAAGGGACAGGCATTAAGTGAACATGAGATATTTGTAGAAAGTTTGAGGAAAGCATTAAAGGCGTGAGGAGTAAAGGTTAAAATTAAGGATTTGTGTCAATATTTTGAATATATTAAACAAGTTTGCCCATGGTTCCCTATTGAAGAAACTATTGATCAGAGGCCATAGAAAAGGATTGGTGATGCCCTAAAGGATTATTATGAGACTTTTAGATCTAAAAAGGTCCCAGTGGTACAGGGAAGTAAAACTCCCGACCTGATCTAAATGATTTCGTGTTCTCTAAAACCAAAAAATAAATTTTAGGAACAAACAGAGGTTGAGAATAAAATATTTTATTGGGAAAAAAAGCTTCTGTCTCACAGAGGACAGAAGGGGGATCTGAGCGGGTTGCCCAGGAAGCTGTCTTTTTCGGTTTATTTTTATGGAGCAATACCATGTGGGGTTAAGGTAGAGAAAAAGGGGTCTCACTTAGGTGGATGTGGGGTGGGATGAAACTATGGTCAACCAATGGGATTGCAAGCACCATTGCTCAGGTAAAGTTGATAATGCCCAGGGCCAAATGGGGAAATGAGTCACAGAGTAAGTGGGCATGAATATGGGACAGGGTCTCTTTTTGTTGGGGGCTGGGCTAATGACTCACTTGGGTCTTTTTAGGTGATTGATACCTATTTAGAATATCAATCCCAGGTGCTACTCTTTTAGCATGTGTTTGGTCTTTAGGTCTTTTAGGTCTGGCTCATAGCAAAAGCATCCATCCCTCCCACAGTTGCAAGATAACTTGTTTTTTGTGCTGTCTCCTTCAGGAGCCTTGCCCTGTCTGACTGCCTATTAATATTTCTATCTGATTTGGCTACCTATAACACCAGTTACAGTCTTTTCCTACTGGAATTTAATTGATGAAATCTTATCCCAGAGACACTGTGACCCAGTGTTGCTAATGTGATAAAAAAAAAAAAAAGGGTGAAAATATACTACAGGGACAAAAAGGTAAAACCCATCTTAAAGGACAAAGAACCCCCTAAGGGTGTGTGCCCTCCTGTAAGGGAACAGAATCTTGAAATTGAAACCAGGAAGCTGCTCGGTATCATGACCAAGAGGACTGCCCGTGGTTCAGCGCCCTAGGCCATATAGCACTGATCCCAGCACGCGTCCTTCGGCATGTTTGGCTTCTGACCCCAGAAAGGAATTAAAAGGCAAAATTGAACTTCTCAAACAACAGATTAAATTAGACAAACAGCACCAAGACCTATAATCCAATTAGAAAGATTAAAATCAGGAAAACCCAAAAATAAAAATATAACCAGACCAAAGGCCCCCTGTGTTCAAAGGCCACCTATGAGGGGTGCTATCCCCAAACGCTTCCTTTTGTTAGACCCACCCATAGATCTAGATAAGGCAGGCATTTCCAGTATCAGAAATAACAGGTGCTCAAGGACAGATTTGGCACCACTACACTAGTTTCAATTTTAAAGTACTAAAGGAACTAAAAGCGGCGGTTGCCCAATATGGAGCCATGGCTCCATACACCACAGCCATTTTAGAAACTGGCTGACAATTGACTTACTCCTGAGGACTGGCGGGCATTAGCCAGAGCCACCCTCTCTGTGGGGGGATTATTTCCTATGGAATTCTTCCTGTATACAAGGAAGCTTCCACAATGATAGCTTCACTGTTGATGTTGGATTTGTTACCTTCATCAGCTGTAATCAAATACTTAACTACAGTAGGCCTATTTGCCCAAAAAAGGGACATGTGTTTGTATGTGGGGGAAGTTTAGCCTTCACATATTTACCTACCAACTGGA
>NW_004524733.1:1794419-1796056 GCF_000260255.1 Octodon degus
TGAGACTTGATCAGAATCCTGTCTTGTCTTCATTTCTCGTGTCTCCTGTCCTTTGTCCCCTCTTCATTTGCCCACTCCTCCCCCAGGTGACCTTCGTTGACTAACTCGCGGTTCGGGACAGAAAGGTGTCCATAACTATTAGAATATGTCTTCTTTGTATTCTAGGCATCAGATTTCGTTGAAAAAAATGAGTGAATGGTCTGATGATGTTTAACTCAAAACACTAAATTTGAATCCTACCTTAAGAAAAACAAGTCTCTATGTAGTTGTAATTATGGGTGGAATGGAACCTTTTCATTCATTCTTTATACTTTGCCTTTTTTCTTCAGGCTCCAATAATTGAAAGGTTGTAACTTGACTCCTACTTCTATTAATATATTCTTGATAGCATTCTAAATGGTACACTCTCCTATTTGACTGTAAGATCTGGACATAAGTTAATCACTTATGTTTATGATTAATTTCAATGTGTAACTTAGAGCTGGGACCATGTGGCTCAGTGGCATAGTGCCTGCCTGTCAAGAGAGAAGTCATGAGTTCAAGTCCTAATATCAGAAAGAAAAAAGAAAGAAGAATCCAATCAACATGTATCCTCATAAACTTATATCAGGCATATAATAAATGAATATTTGTAAAGAAAAGAAGTCTTAACATATTAGCTAGTTATAAGTTAAAGGAAGCAAGAACTGCTCAACAAATTATCCAAACTAAGATCCTGTTGCAAACTGGTTCCATATCAGGTGCAGTGAAGTCAGGCATGAGAAGTCCAGAGACGTTATAAAAGCTGCCGTTACAAGTTACAGGACCATGGAGTTGGCACAGTACTGCGGAAACTTCTTAGAACAGAAGCAGGGCTCGTGGGGTCCTGCATTGTCGGGCTGCTCCTGCAGTGCCTCAGATCTCTCGGTCTGATCCTGAGGCACGTGAGTCCAGCCAGGAGCAGAGAGCCATTCAAATGAGCCTGCTGGTGTGTGGAAGATCAGTGAGTGTACCTTTGAATTCTGCCCTCCCACCTGCCTCCACCAGAAGGCAGAGATCAGAGGCACCATATGATCAGTGAATAGCACCCCACATTGCGGGAAAGTCAGGGTCTCCGGGAGGGTGCCTGGTGGCGGAGCCATTCAAGAAGATATGCACTCTGGAGGTGGGAAAGTAGGAACGGGGTGCTGAGTCTGCTTCCTTATTTAAAGTGGAACTTGGAGACATAAATAGTTTGGGAAGTGAACAAATTGACCGGTATTATTAAGGAAGTATTTGGTGGAGCTCAGACAGATGAACACTAGATGAATGCCTGGATTCAAAGCCCTGCTCTGCCACTGGTGAGCTGAGTGACCAATGCAGCTTCTTTCCCTTGTGGTACCTTTTTCATTTGTAAAACGGAGATCATGACTCAGAACTGTTGTGCGAGTGCAGTAAGTCAAAATGTGTACATTGCATGAAACAATTATGTCATTATTAATGTCACCACTATCATTTTTATTGGAGCTGTGACAAAAGGAGGTGAAGGACTGGTATATTAAGGGCTGGCAGGATAGCTCAGCAAACTTAGCACCTGGTTAGGCAAGCGTTGGGCCTGGGGTTCCATCCCCAGCACCACATGCTGCACTGGCCTTGCCCCTAGGCATGCTGAGCTGCTC
>NW_004524733.1:1796766-1797908 GCF_000260255.1 Octodon degus
AGTGCCTTTTTAAATGATTTTCAAACATTTTGAGCATATGTAAAAGTAGAAACAATGGTAATCAAACCTTATGCCCTTATCATCCACCATGAATTATAAATCACTCATGGCCAACCTTGTTTCCTTTGTATCCTGTTCTCCTTTGTCAAACAAGGACAGGATTGTGTTATGCATCCTAATTGAACCGCTCTTAAAATGTGAAAAGATGACCCTTAAAACAACTAAAATTAAATAATTCTTTTTACTATCAAACACATAGAGACATTTCAAAACAGTATTTTATAAATGGGAGGAGTAAGGGACCCTCTGATGCTCTGATGATTTACTCTTTAACTTCAGGGGTTAATATTTCCAGCTCTTTCTGTTTTCTAGGACAGCACAGCTGTTGATGTGCATCAACTTAAGTGCCTAGTCAATTTGGAGAGAAGAGATGGACTTGATCTAAAGAAGAGAAGTGAAAAATCAACAGACTAATGAAGAGGTAGGGCAGCAAGTGAAAGCGGAATGAAAAGACACCGCAGGGGGCAGAGGTGGGCTAGCATGCAGCAGTCAGAGCTAACAGAGAGGAATCGAAGTGTCATTTGAGATGACCTGAGCAATTCAAGGAAGTCTGACGTTGGGAGAACCTGCCTGTACTCAACTGGGGGAAAGTTAGCAAGGCTTCTGCAAGTGAGAAGACAAGTGTTTTCGTCACTCGAATAAGAAAAAGGACAAAAGTCATGATTTATTACCACGAATATGATAGTCATGCTTTTTGTTACAGAAATTATCAGGGAGCAAAATGGCATTGTATTATGTATGTCATAGAGATGGACAAGACTAACACAGGTGATGTGATCTAAAAGTACAATGAATGATTATACTGAAAAAGCTTTACAGCAACAGACACATTGCCGCTAACGCCCCGCTAACTCCTGCCCTTGCATCAACCACAGTTACCACACAGTTCTTGCCACTCCTCTTTCATGAGTGTCTTCACTTGCACTGTCTTTCTTGCTTGATATCCTGCAGCAGTTCAAAATATTTGCATTTTGCCGTCACTTTGCCTTTGGAGAAGTAGCGGACAGTGTGTGGAGCTACAGCTGTGAGTAAGTGCAAGGAGGCCACACTCTAGTGTTTTCAGAACCTTTCTGGGTTGCACT
>NW_004524733.1:1799253-1815669 GCF_000260255.1 Octodon degus
AAGTCCTCCTTTGATAAAAACTGCCTCTAAAGATGGAAGTGTTGCCAACAGACATTAATGAAATCTTTCTTGAGCATACTTTCTATTTGGGCAGACTAAGTGCAAGTAACTGCATTAAATAAAACAGTGTGTGCTTTCACTTTACAGTCTACAGAGCACCTGGGACTTAGGTAGCAATTGTGCTAAAGTTTATAAAAGCTAGCAGAAGGTGAGATATTTATGACAGCAAGCTCACTAAACGGGGCTTTCTTTGTGCTTATAATATCCTTGGTATTTAGAAAAGTGATTAATTTAAAAAGATCAGGAATGCCGTCCATATAAAATGATGTAGTTAGCAGAGGATTCATTTGGAACCTGTTAAACTTTGAGAGACATTCACTGAAAAGAAAATCTCATGAACATGCCTTAATAGTTCATTAAAGCTCTGGGGCCGGCTGAAAGATCCATTCATATTATAGTACCCATAATATCAAGCAGCGGAAGAGAAAATGCAATGACCTTGAAAAACCTCAAATAAATTGGGTCTATAAACTTTGATGTCTCCTTCATGGCAGTTGCAGATTTTTTTCATCATTCCTTTTTCTTTTTAAATACAGGTCCAAGTTGTAGAACAAAACATAAAATGGCTGTCTTACCACATTTTTTAAGGAAGGGTAATTGAATCCCTTGGTGAAAAAGATTTGATATGATGCACATAGACCAATATTAATTGCTAATTTTAGAGGAAATGACATGCCAAATTAATTACTGAAGATCTATTTTTGTGAAAATATGCCAGAATTCAGATGGTTTTGGAGGAGTGGCTCAGTAATAAATATTGAACACTCAGGGGGATATATTAGGTGCCCTGGTCAGCTGTTCATTTCTTTTGATCCCTGGAAACTAATTTTTGTTGCAGTCAACTGTAACTGATTGGAGACAGTATTTTTTTTTAAACCAGGCACCTAATATACATTTTCCTATTTGATTTTCATCTGATTGTACTTCTATCCCAGAAAGCAATAAGATGTAGTACCTGATTTGGTTGCCAGATACTATCTGCTAATCATTTCATGCTTTAGATTTTAATCTTATCTGCCTGATATTTCTAATTCTTTTTAAAAATAAGACATTCCTACAGAGAAAAATAACTAGTGTAAGTAATGAGTTACTGTATTATAACCTCCCCCCACAAGCCACGAATTTGTTTTATTCCAGTATACGGCATATTATAAACCAATAACATGATCGTTCTCTTGCAATCTTATCCTAACATTTTTTAATGAGAAAAATGGAGGTTAAAATAATAATGATCTGGATAAATTGTAAATTTTATTGTGAATCAGAGTTTGTCAGTATAGTACATTAATTATTCAAATGGTCTTCTGCTTCTAACATAGTTCTATCATGGGTGAGACTTTTTAAAAAGCAGACTTTTTGTAAGAGTAGGAAAATTCATTGGAGAAAATAAATAGGGAATAGGAGTGGGGGAATGGAGTGTAACAATAGCTCCTGAAAGACAAAAGGTCTCATATAATTTGCCCCAGAATTGTCAAGTTAGAATAAATTTTAAAACAATAAAATATCACTCTTACTATTTTTTGACTTTATACAAAATACTATGAACAATAAAATTGTATCACATAATCAGTTTACTCAATACAAATTCAAATGAATTTCTCAGACTGAATAATACTTTTAGAGATGTAAACCAAATGTGCAGATCTTATGCTAAATTAAACGAATACATTTTCAGGATATTTTAGATTTGCAATATCAAATATTAGTCACTAATTACATGCAGTTATTGATTAAATTCCAATTAATTAAATTAAGTTGAAAATTGAAATTTTTTAGTTATAGTTTCCACATTTAAGCACTCCATGGCCAAAAGTCAAAATGGTTGCCTTACTGAACTGGGTAAATTTATAAAACAGTTCCATCAGTGGAGATGATTCCACCAAAAAGTTTCTTTCTTTCTTTCTTTCTTTCTTTCTTTCTTTCTTTCTTTCTTTCTTTCTTGTTAGCCATATTGGAAATTGAAGAATTAAAGCCCAGAGACCTGACTCCTTTCTTTAAATTTTATTTTATTATTATTAATTTAAATGTATTTGGTACAGGGTCTACAGGGTCTACAGGGTGTCACTACATAGATTGGACTCATAGTGATTCTCTTATTTTCAGCCTCCCAAGAGCTGGGATTATAGGTGTGGGCCACCATGCCTGGTCTCATTTGCCATCTCAGTGAACCCTGAGGGCAGGCCTGCATGGCATGTTGGGGATCAAACCCAATCCCTGTGCTTGCCTAAACAGGTGCTTTAGTCTGCTGAGCTATCTGGCTGGTCCCTCCTTTTTTTAAATTCCCAAAATTATACTTATTTATTTTCCTTTGTTCCTTAGAGAGGTATGTTTTTCATTTTAAAACATTTTTATTATCACATGTTTATAGCACATGATCACATTCACGGTGAGAATCTTGTACATCCTCAGAATGCATCTGAATTCCTTTGCCATTTATTTTCCCCTTCCTCCGCTCAAACCATCATCTCCTGGTCCCCTTCACTTCTACAAAATATCTACCCCCCTATCCCTAGTGTCTTGCTCTTTATTTTATTTATGATTTGTCTTTCTTATATAACAAAAGCCATACTATGTTTAAACTTCTGTGTCCGATTTATTGAGCTTAACATAATGACTTAAATCTACATCTATCCTTCTTTGTGGCAGAGTATTATTCCACTCTGTATAAATAGCATACTTTCTTCAATCATTTGTTTATCTATGAACATATACAGACACTTCCAATATGTAACTGTTACAAACTGTGCTGCTAGAGCCACGAGTGTGCTTGTGTCATTGTAACATGATGTCTTTAGATCATTTGTGAAGATGCCTAGGAGAATGCATGGGTCACACAGGATTTCCAGTTTCAGGAATATTCATGCTGATTTCCATGACTTCTATTCCTAATAACAGTGTAGAAGGTTCTTTTCTGCCATCACCTCATCAGCATTTGTCATTATCTGATCTCCTGATCATGGCCTTTACTCCAGGGGAAGTCTCAGCGCTGCTTTAATTTGCACTTCTCCAATGTCCTGTAATGGTAAGGATTTTTTTCACATACTTATTGGCCAATTTTTTTTCTTTGAAGTGTGTATTTGCTCTATTTGCTCAGTTATGATGGTGTAATTTATTTCAGGAGATCTAACTTTTTGAGTTTCTTATAGATTTTATTTATTAGTTTTCTGTCTTTGGTTTAGAGCAGATAAATTTTCCTGCGCTGTAGGTTGTGTCTTCACTATGTTGGTTTTTCTTAGCTTTGAAGAATCCTTTAAACTTCTGTAAGCCAATGTATATTATTTCTTATGCAATTGGTGTTCTTTTGATAAAGTCCTTTCCTATGCCTATGTCTTCAAGAATTTTACACTTTCCAGTAAATTGTTCCTGTTTTAATATTTAAATCAAAGATGTGTATTCCATTGCCTTTCATATATTGTAGGTGCACGAATTCAGCGGAGTAATCCAATATTGTCCAGTAGTCTATAATAGTAGTGGGTTATTTGCATGACTGGCAGTGTCAGAAGTTGTTGACTTGAGCCTTTTACAGCTCAGCATATATAATATGGATTTACTTTTTATACTTTTCTGCTGGATGTTTAAGACCAAGATAAAGCAAGAATCATATAACAAAAAATGTAACTTTTGTATCTGACAAGGTCAGTCAAATCCCCTCAGGACTTACCCTTAAACCCTGTACAACAATTTGTAGACCTTTTGTCAGTGTCAGCCGTGTGGATGAATCATGGCCATTGCTTGACCAATTTGCTCTCTGTGAAAGTCTGAGAGAATGTTTTCTCTCCAGGTGACTCTCCTTAGGCACACTCTACATCGTCAATCACTTTCCTCTGTGGTCCCATAATCTCCATGAAAATTTGGGACACCACTGAGTTACAGGATACTATAGTACAGGTTCACTTAGGTCCTGAGCCCTCACTAACCTTCAAGGGCAAGGGCCAAAATGTTGGCTAAAGTAAACAAAGAAGGGGATACAAATGAAGGATCATTTTGTAGTGGAAAAAATATATCTGTATATACAAAATAACGTAGATATATAGCTACTTTCTCTTAGTTCAATGAGAAGAAAGTTTTGAACTAACAGTGTTTAGACAAGACATCATGTCTTCATCTTGTACTAGGAATAACTACTACAAAGACCACAATATGCAACATATTAATTATTTTAACTGCACTACTAACCTGTTTTGAAAATATCTCAGTGCCACTTCTTTCTCAATAAAATTACTAAAAACATTAATATTTAAATTATTGATATAGCTTGATTTTATTCCAGCACATGTGGTAGATAGCGGTCTAGAGTAAATCACATATGAATTTGAGTAGAGAACAATATAAGAAATACAATATCTCAATATAAAAGTTCAACTTTGGTTGAATATTGTATGATTAATACTCATCTTCTTTTGTTTTGCATTTTAGGGAAGGGTCTACAGGATATTCAGGGTCTCAATACTAGATCAGACTCTCAGTGATCTGCCTATTTACAGCATCCCAGGTGCTGGGATTACAGGCGCACACCACCACAGCCAGTCTCAATCACTGTCTCAGCACGCCCCAGGGGCTGGGCTGGCATGGCAGCCGCTAGGATCAAATCCCCAGCCCCTGCGCCTGCTTGCAGGCACCTTAATCTGCTCAGCTATTTGGGCATTAATACTCTTCTTGATGAGTGTAACAATGTATAGCCAAAGTAATAAGTGAATGGACAAGTTTTGGTATTAAGAACTTGATTAATATTTAAACATTATTACACTTTGAGATTTTACATTTTTGACAATCCTTAGAAATATGCTATTGAATATAGATTATTCAATAAAAATGATCATGCTGAATCTACCAGTTATGAAGACTGTGGGATAGTTTCTCCTTTGTGTATTTATGTGATTTCCAAATGGTTATAAAAATTTCAAATCTAAAACTATGTAAAAAAAATTGTAAAATGAGATGAAGTGAGTAAAATACTCTGCAAGAATCAATTAATTTTGTGTAATATATATTGAGGAAAAGCAGTAGATTTTCATCTATTGTATTTCAACCTTCATGTTCAGAAACTGGCTTATCCTAGTTTCCTGTTTCGCCTTGTTGCTTTAAGCATTCATAGCATCTCATACATCTCCACATCTTCTCATGCTACCTACCTCCTTGCAAACAATACATGACACATAAAATAGATTTGTAAAGTAAAATTAAAATTTACACTAATTGCCTTTGATACGCAATTTTTATACTGTAATGCCTTAGAGTATCTATAATCTTCATTAAAACTATGTTGCATTCATAAGAATTATTCTATATATAATAAAGTTAAAATGTTTACATGATTAAGGCCTCCCTAGTTCTTCAGGCTGTGCTAGTGTGTGGGAGAGCTTCTGTGCTCCCCTGCACGTCCTAGGCCAAGGACACACCAGAGGGGCACAACAG
Source organism: Octodon degus (assembly GCF_000260255.1). Classification (NCBI taxonomy): domain Eukaryota; kingdom Metazoa; phylum Chordata; class Mammalia; order Rodentia; family Octodontidae; genus Octodon; species Octodon degus. The sequence goes on from NW_004524733.1 coordinate 1,804,729, forward strand.
GCTCACTTCCAAGGACTGAAGGAGCTGGGCACAACATCTAGAACCAAACCAGGTACAACTGGATAAATTCAAAAGATCTGCACCCAAATTTCAGGAGGTGCTAATGTTATAACTGCACCAAAGCTCTACACCAAAGGTCAGAAGTCAGTGCTATATGAAATGACAAAGAGAAGGAGCAAAATGCAATCTCAGGCCTTGAGCCCACCCGGAACAAGTGCAGAAGATGCTAGTTCAACTGCAATGTATGAATTCATAGCATCTGAAGTAAAGAAACAACAGCAGAAACATATGGGAGGAACCCAATGCTAACCAAGAACAAGTGCAGAAGATGCTAGTTCAACTGCAATGTATGAATTCATAGCATCTGAAGTAAAGAAACAACAGCAGAAAGGTATAGAGGAACTCAGATCAGAATTAATCTCTGAAATAAAAAAAAAGACATCTCTTTGGGTTGTCATTGTGTGACAGCATGACTGATGCACAGGATGCCTCCCAGAGGGGTGCACTGTGAAGTTGACACTGATATAACCTTTGTACCCAACCACGGAAAGCCTGCCGTGTTTTCCTTTTATGTTATTTGTTGAGCATTTTTGAAGATTATTTGGTAATCTTATGGCAAGTGTTAAGAATAAAACATGCTCACAAAAAAGAGAAAACCAGGTTCTGTCTCTGAAACTAAAAGTCTTTTTCAGGTGAATTTCCATGTCTGCAATAGGACTACATGGAACTTAACATCATGGAATATCTAGGAACAACCTTGTTTATTTGTACCTTGATTGACCTGTTTCTGAAGCATATAGAAACTGTCTCATTGCTATCTCTTTTTCAATAAAACTTGAAAAAAAAAAAAAAAAAAAAAAAAAAAAAAAAAAACACTTACCTAAGTGTAATTAGAAGAGAATAGAGCTATGGAAGATGTAATTGAAAGACATCATTATAAATGCAATGAAATGGACATGCACCGATATTACAGAAGTACAGTGCATGATTATCTGAGGGATGCTTCAATATTAATGGGGGTTTCTTCCAGAACTATTACCTTAGGGAAACTCCAGTGTTTGAGCAAGAAGTAACTAGGTAGAAATGAAAAGAAAGAAAACAATCCATACAGATGTCTAAGCATAAATGTATAAGAGAAATACACCAATTTTCCGAGCTTATTTTTTACCATGATAGTATATAAAATTTTTGAATAATATGTCTGACTTCTGTCAGAAGAGAAAAACCATTGCCTCTTCAATATTCATTCTTCTCCTTTCTTAAAAATGGATTCTCAGAGCTCTATCTTGGGTTTTGAATCACCATTTTAATTATATTTATTTATTTATTTGGTATAGGATCTCACCAAGCAGCATGGACTCATAGTGTTCCTTCTGTCAGCCTCCACAGTGCTGGGATTACAGGCATGTTCCACCATACCCAGTCTCAGTGGACAGTTCAGTGCTCCCAAGGGTAGGGCTGGCATGCCATGTGGTGTCTGGATTGAATCCCAGTACCCAAGCTTAGCCTTAGAAGATGCTTAGTCTGCTGAGCTGTCTTGTGGCCCTCCAACAATATATTTTATTCTTATTTTCAACCTTCTTTCACATATATTTATAGATACCTTTTATGAAGACACAATTTGATATGAAATTTGCTTTTTTTTTTACTTGAAAGAAATGCATGTACTATCTGCTATTCATTGAAAAGGAAAATACATACACACGCACATACACATGCACACACACACACACACACACACACACACACACACATTAGATTGAAGTAGCCTGAAATACAGTTAAAACCATTGATCGTTTGCTTGGTAACCACTTGTATGTGTTTTTAATTAGGAAAATAATACATTTTAATGACAAATGCCACAGTTCATTGTTTCAAGTATGGTTGTGTCTATTTTACTGGTTATTTTGTCAAAGAAATTGAGGCACCAAACTTTGTGACTGCTTGCAAATATTATGCTGAACACTACATATCAAAATAATATCATTTTAAATATGAACAAAATGCATTAGCCAGGCAGATAGCTCAGTGGCTTAGGTGCCTGCCTGGCAAGTGCAAAGTCCAGAGTTTAGTCCCCAACACCCTGCCCCCTGGAAAAAAAAAAGAAGAAGAACTGCAGTCTCTTAGATGAAGCTGAAATTTCACCAAGTTGGATACAATGTAGGCAGAGCACTTACATCCTTTGACAGCCTGTTCATTTTTCAAAATTAAGCAGTGTATATTAAAGCATTATTTTGAATTTTCGATTATTACATTCATATGTAAAAAAATTCTACTTTACTGAGAGTTAGTTTTTATACCAAGACATGGCCTTATTTTGTAGTAAGATTCACAATACTTTTTTTTTGTTAATTTTTAGGGAAGGGTCTACAGGGTGTTCAGGGTCTCACTACTAGATCGGACTCATAGTAATCTGCCTGTTTACAGCCTCCCAAGAGCTGGGATTACAGGCGTGCACCAGGCCCAGTCTCAACTACCATTTCACACGCCCTGGGAGTCAGGCCAGCACAGCAGGAGATTGAACCCCAAGCCTTTGGGCCTACTTGTAGGTACTTTATTCTGCTGAGCTATTTGGCCTGCCCTAAAATTCATAATACTAATAATAAATGATTAATGACAAAAATTGGTTACAAAAATAATTGCTTCTGTTCTTTTATCAATACATTTTATGTCAGTACATTTGGCTTATTTATTGAAAATATAAATACTTTTTTAGAAACCATTTAATATTCTGTTGCTTTGACTGAGTTAACTCCAATCACAGAAACAAAATCAGGTGTCATTTGATTAAAACATCAGAAACTGAGAAAAGACATTCCCTATTTGTTGGTACATGGACCATAGTTTAAATTTCATAGGACATCACTTCCATGCCAAACTGAAATCCTACATGATCAAATGTTTCTCTAAGAGTTACACTATAAATCTAAATATTACTCTATCTCAGAGATCTTATGATAGGAGCAAAAGAAAGGAGAAACAGCACTAGAAGGTTTGAATGGGCCCTAGAAGTCCTCAGTGGGAGCCTGAAATGAGAGACGGCTTCTAACTAACTTGTTCCTGAAAAGATCTGTGTAACTTCATTCTCTGGCCAATCCCAAAGCGTTTCTCCTGTTCTGAGCCTTCCCATATATTGAATACTATTCTTAACTTCATTATTTATATTTCTATCAAGAAATATCATGGTTTGTGAGCTAACAAATGTAAATTCAGTGGGCAGGATATCATGCCTACATCTTGTACTATGAATAACCACTATGAAGACAAAAATATACAATGTTTTAATTATTGAAACTGTCCTATTAATCAGTTTTGAAATTGTCTCATTGCTGTTTGTTTCTCAATAAAATTAATTACAAAAAAGAAAATTCAGAATGTGAGAAAGCATTCCTTGTTATTTCTTTGAATCATCCTTATGTCCAAAGCAAAGTCAAGCTAAGTGACGAGCATGAATGATTGGAGCCTGTTGGCAACAAATCCACTCTTCTGATCCGTAAGCCTTATGACAGTACGGAAGCCCTGCATGTGATGTGTTTGAACTAGAGAGGACAGTGTAATACCCAGGCAAGCATTCTGGGCTGAGCTGAAGGCTGACTGTAAACAGAGCAGGCACCAGAAATACTGTGAAGCACAAATTCAAATATGACATGGCAGAGCTATGAAGTGCCAGCAATCAACTGCAGCGGTCAGCCTCCTGCCCTCACAATTGGAGTGGAAGTCTGTGCCACAGAGCAACAAATAGTTATTGGTTTTGAAACTTGGACCGTGGTTACAATAAATGGTCTTTACATAAAGGGAAAGTGGATACAACTGTAAGGCATCTTAGTTCAGCAGAGATGTATTTTCTGAAACACCACTTACAAACTGGAGTGGGAAGAGATTTGTTTCTTTCTGTGAATGTTAAATGATGCTTATGCTTCTATTGACTACCTGTGAATTCAATGTGAATTATTTGTTGTTACTTGGAAATAGAATGTATTGACAGAATGATGGCTTGAAATATACTAAATATTCATGAAAGCTTATATCCTCAGGTCAGCATAGAAGGACAACATTGGCTAACATTCTCTCTTCCCTTGTTTCAGAGTAGGATTAAAAACACTAACCCAAATAATCCTACAGTTAGGCATGTTAAACTTTAGGTAACATCACAAAACCTACCAATTTGGCAGTTAAAATGTAAAGTATTCCATAAAAAAAGAGTGCTAGTCCATACTCTTGAAATAGTTAAGAGCCCTTTATTCAGATTTTGTAAACTAAAGTAAGAAATGTCAATTTAAGACTCTTAATTCCGTCAAGCAAATACTTGTCGAAAGCAAAAATATTTACCAGGCACAGGACTAGACAATGAGCGTTTGAAGATAAATTATGCACTGTGGTAGTTTATTTTATAGATCTTTTCAAATTACCCCAATAAAAATGTACATTTTATTTTAGTATAAATAAGTACTCTCAAAACACGTTGAAATATTCAACAAGTCATTCTAAAACTGAATTGTGCATGGCTCCTCCTTTATTATTATTATTATTATTATTATTATTAATTTTTTTTTGCTCTTTCAGCTTCTACTTTTTCTGGGACTATATACTGTTGCCCTCTGCCAAGTTAAAGCCTGCCTTGGACCCAGCCGAGTATGGATTGAAACCTCCACAAGCTGTGAGATAAATGAACCTTTTATTTCAGAAAAGAGAAAAAACACAAAAATCTAAATTTTGTACATATATATGTTCTCCTGTATAGATTTGCAGGTGTGTGTGTGTGTGTGTGTGTGTGCATTTGTATGTCTCTCTCTTGTGTCTCTCTCTGTGTGTGTTCACCTTATTAATACTCACAAGGCTGTAGAAAGCCCCATAAGTTAAAACATCGCAATGTTTGAATCAGACATTTTATATATTCCAATTACTTTTTATCAATGTTGTCTGCATCTGAACTCCTAAAATATTATCACAAATAATTCATGTTCATTATTTGCAGCCATGAATATCTTTTGTTACTAGATGTGATATGAGTTCTTCTGAAATTTCATTTAATTTTACTTTGAAGAAAGAAACAAAAATAGAAGCAAAAACAAATAGCAGAAATAAAGACAGAAACAGTAACATACAATACATGTTACAGATTTTCAAACAAGAATAGCAAATTAACAATGGTTGTTATATTATGTATTTTTATCATTAATTTTGTGCTCAGGTTAACAGATACAGCTATGCAAGATAGGAAAAATAATTGAAAATAAAGTCTTTCAAAAAACCTTAATTTTTTATTGTCTTTCTTATTTTTTCCTTATAATTTATTTTAAAGAGAATATAACAATGAGTTCATGTGGACAGATAAGAATGGACAATAGTCAATTGGGGAGAAAAAAAATGGAAAGATTTAGGTCAAAATTATTCCATTCAAGTACTGCAATTCTCAGATCTCTCATTTTCTTAATGTTAATCTCTTTAGTATGGCTTGACAATATTTTGCATAAGAGAAATCAAAATTTGAGTCTTGTTTAATTTGTTATTATCTCTATGATCTTGGATAATTTCACTACAGAGCCTTTAAATTTAAATTTCTTCATGCTCTTACTGTGTGGATTTCTTGTTTTGATTTTTTTTTCTATACTGGAAATTGAATTCTGGACCTGGAACTTTCCAGGCAGGTACTTATGCTGCTGAGCTATAGCCCCAGCCCCTCATATTGATGTTGCCATTAAATTCTAAACTATTCTCCATCTAATCTACTGAGATTGTTTTTTTTTTGTTGTTGTTGTTGTTTTTTGTTTTTGTTTTTTGTTTTTGTTTTTTTGTTTTTTTTCGGTGGAGGGGAACCGGGGATTGAACTCAGGCCCTTGTGCTTGCCAGAGAAGCGCTTATTCCACTGAGCCATCTCCCCCAGGCCCTGTTTTTGTTTGTGTTTGTTTTTTTACTATCTTATTTGCTCAGTTAGTTTGGGAAGACAATACTGGTGCCTTCTTTTACTAAATAAAACAATGAAATAAAGTTTTGAAAAATGTCTATGAGAAACCAACACAAATTTATTTTTTCAAGGATAAATCTCAGGAAAGTCACATAAAGATAAAAACAATATGGATTCAGTTCTTGGTCTTACCAAATCATCTTGTACAAAATAATGACGGAAAGAAAGAAAGAAAGAAAGAAAGAAAGAAAGAAAGAAAGAAAGAAAGAAAGAAAGAAAGAAAGAAAGAAAATACCCCAGCATCCCTGAAGAAGCACAGAAGATAGAATTTTGAAGTCAAAATTCTTGGGATCACCTTAAAATATGTTATGCACTACAAAGATGAAGAGAAAAAGAATGGTATCCTCTTTGGAGGGGAAAGAGAAGCTAGAGAAGAGAAATAAGGAGAAAAAAACAACCCAGGACTGAAGACATGCTATGTATACATAGCGACGCCCTACAAGGGATGTAAACACTGTGTGATACATCCATGAACTAAAAAAATAAAGTATCTGATATACTCCAGTTTAAAAGAGAGACAAACTCCTTTTAGGTTTTATTCCTTACATTAATAATCAAAGGCCTCAAATACTTTCTAACAGGGGACTAGTCCTTTGATTTGGGGTCCTTATGGATTTCTATAATGATGAAATAACAAGAGTTCTCATTTAAGCATAGTATTCTCCTGCTGTTTTTTTTTAATACAATAAATATTTTCTTTATGTGTCTTTGGCAGCATTGGCATCTTATGCTACAGCTAAGATTACTTCCCCATCATTAGAAATACGGAACACATGGCATTAGTCTATCTAATTATAAGCAAATGCTGTTCATTTAACCACCTATTGTTTCACAAAGAAATCATTGAAAACTTCAAAATAAATTCACAAGGTAACGCTACTTAAAAAATAAATGCATAATATATTGATTTTTAATTTTTTGAATTTATTTTTAAGTATGAATGTGAAACAATACCTTATAATTCTTTGCCTATATAATTCTCACTACTCTCCCATTCATTTTTATTTCCAGGACTGATCACAGTTCATAACATAGCTCACTTTGCATGGGCTATACATTTCTACATCTTTTCTGTAAACAGATCAATGAATGGAAAAGAACAAATTTAATTATCAAAATGTTACATTGACATTTCAGAGACATGTATAGGCTTTATCTTCAGATGAGAATTATATGTTGGTTCTAAAACCTGATCTACCACGTTACATTCTTTGGATTGGTTGCATTGGACACATTTAGGATAGAGGCAATGAAGCATGTATTAAATTAGGTCTGATAGTAAATCACATCCCACTATGCTGTTACCCAAATCATCATTAACCATTAGAAGTTTAATCCTTTTAAGTAAATTGATGGATATCAAAATGAAAGAATGTTCCCAGCAGCACTGTAGCATTTCCAAATTACTTACAAGGCTGATACTAATTCTAGAGAAATAGATACTGCTATTAACTGAATTGTGTACCTGCCAAATTTGTGTGTTAAATTCTTAATCCTTAATGTGATATTTGCACTCGGGGTCTATGGGAGTTAAGGCATGAAAGTAGATCTCTTGTGCTAGAATTACAAGCTTTATGAAAAGAAAGAGTCCTCTGTTCTATCCCTTCCCAGCTAAGTGAGAACATAGCAAAAAGGTTGCCAGCAAGAGGGTCCTCGGCAGGGACTGTCTCCACTGGCACCCTTATCTGGGGGCTCCCCAGCTTCCAGACCAAGAGAAGTAAACGAGTTTATTCATTGAAATCTTTAGTCCATGGTATGTTGTAATTGTAACCCAACAAAACTAAGAAAGATAAATCAGAAATCCCAGAGAAAACTGCAAGTTTGTTTGAGATGCTGTAATTCAGGAGAGGTCTCTCCAGGGTACACGTTCAAGAACATGAACAAAGGTGGAAAATATAATTGGATTCAGATAAGGGATTGGTTGGAGTCCTCCACAGGAAAAGAATCATATGTGACAGAGACAGAAGACTCGACCCCACCCCTCTAAATCAATGAAATCAATGCTATGTGATGTGTGCGTGTGTATGAGAGAGAGAGAGAGAGAGAGAGAGAGAGAGAGAGAGAGAGAGAGAGGTAAATAGATCAGAAAATACAGAGAGATCACCTTTCATTTGAGAAACAATCAATTTTTCAGTTCACTAAACTTGCTATTTAAACTTTATGTTTTCCAGTACACAACAGATGTCTGTTGTACATGGAAATATTAAAAGTGACTCATAGGAAGACAATGAATGCCAAGCTACTTGAGGACGTTGAACATCTAGGGTAGAAATTTAGGATCATATTCTTTTATGTGTTTCAGAGACTAAAAAAAAATACTATTTCTGCTTTTTCATACAAAACAAGTTCTTTGAACTATGGATTTCTAAGAATGTTGCTAACTGGTAACCTGGGAAATAAGTTTCTTATATAGATATATTAGAATTTCGAGCGCAGTGCACGGGATGTGCATCCATACCATCATGAGACAGGAAAAATGCACTATGGCATGGGTGTTTTATCATCAGGGAGGGACTTGCCCTAAAACCTCTTAAAATACCCTGAGAAAGAAGAATTCTGAGCCACCATGCACACTTAGCAAGCTTCTTGTGCCTCCCAGAGTAACTTACAAGCAGTTCAAAATATGGAGATCTTTCCTTTTCTTGACCTATAAAGTTAGTAGTGGCCAAAGAAAACAAAATAAAAGATTTTGTTTTCAAAAATCAATCATAATGGAGGCAGCCTGAAGGTCACAGTGCAGAAAAGTATTTTAAGTGTTGAATAATAAAAATCATATATTTCACCAAATGAAATAATATGCTTGACTCTAATTTATTTCAAGAATAATAGAGATATATATGTAGGTAACTAGAGATGGATACAAGTTTAATATCTTATGGAAATGTCATGTTCATATGATTTGGCTTCCTAGTCAAGTTAGAGATGATTATATTAAACTATCACTATAAAAAAGACAGCATACCAATGGGAAATAAGAGTTCTTCCTGCAGTCTCTTTGGAAGCTCTTTATAATATGGCAGGCAAGTATGAATTCGATCCAAAGATGTCAAATCTCAACAGACAATGGTAAAACTTTGTATTTTTAACTGGATGAAATAATATAATTTGCTAGTGTTAAGAACATGCATATTTTTCAACACTTAAATGGCGAAAAAAACATTTTCAAATAGTTACAGTGCATACAGTTTATTCTTTCAAGTTCTACAATAGCAAAACTATTAATAAGGAGAAAAGCATAAGACACATACATATGTTTGATGAATTATGAAATATTTCATATATACATCCCAGTGAATTTTCAGTACAAGATAATGCTTCTCCTCAAAAAATTTCCACACATGCCTGTGTCTTCAGAATAGTTGTATGAGGTGCTCATTCCTGTTGTGTAAGTGTCCAAAACATTTTATAAAGGAGCGCGTCACAGTCATGAGACATTTATCCTGGTTTCCACAATAAATGAAATTCTATTACTTATACTATAATATTTATTGGAACTATGATTGGGTTCTGAACTACTAATTATTTACATAGTTTGTATTAAAGTCAGCATCATTCATCTAACAATTGCTAAGTAAATCTGAAAATCCCTTGAACATATCTAATTTCTAATTTATACTATGATCCCGTCATTTTGAACTCTGGCATTATCAAGAAGATAGTCTAGTTTTCTATATGTTTTCTGATTTGATCAGTGCCTATCGAAGGTCTTTAAAAATGAGTATTTTTTAATGACTTCTCCTTTCCATATCATCCTTTTTTAGGAGTTATGATTTTTCTACTTATATGTCATTTTCTTGTTACGCCCCCTGCAAATATATCCAAATAAGCATGACTGTTTTTTCTTTATTCTATTTATTTTATTTTATTTTACTGGGCCAAGGAGACAGCTCAGTGGAATAAGCGCAAGGTCCAGAGTTCAATTCCCAGTACTGAAAAATAAATAATTAAATCCCCCTACTTTTTTACTTTATTATTTATTTACTTTCTGTATTTTAGGGAATGGTCTACAGGGTGTTCAGGTCTCTCTACTAGATCAGACTCATGGTGATTCTCCTATTTACAGCCTCCCAAGTACTGGGATCACAGGCATGCACCACCACACCCAGTCTCAATTGCCATCTCAGTGCGTCCCGGGGTCAGGGCTGGCGCAGCAGACCCAGGAATCAAACCTCTGGCCTCTGCATCTCCTTGCAGGCACTTTAATGTGTTGAGCTATTTGGCTGGTCCTCTTTATTCTATTTTTTTAGTTTTTCATTAGTCATTAAATATTTATTCACTGTTGCGGCAAATCTAAAGATGCCTGCAATGGTGTCTGGTGTTGAAACAGTGTGCAGGTGAATTCAGACCTATGAGGTTACTTGTTATGCTAGTGCAGGGTCAATAAGCACTTTCAGCATGATTCAATAGAAAATCCTGTAATAAACTCATGAAGGATAAAAAGATCACTCTCTTTAATATGCTGCTCATGGTCTAATTCTTAAGTAATCTCTCACATAAACAATTTAAATTTGAATGTCAGGGCATGATCATCATATTAGCAACTGCAGAACTGCTTTCCCTTCCTACTTGTCTTCCTTGCCTCTCATGGCTTCCTGTGAAATCATTTCAGATAAGCTTTAAAACTTTTAGTATTGAAACATCGACCTTTGAGTTTTTAAGTTATCAGTTACAGTTCTCACAGTGAACTCATAAAAGTGAGTTTTGACCAGTGCATGATGTTTTCTGTGTTTACCCGTGTATTAAATACTGTGGTGCTTAAGCATCTTTGTGTCATTTTGATTGACTTGGGAGCTGCCCAGTGATCAGTTACACACAATTCTGGGTGCGTCTGGGTTGGCAATGGAGGTGTGACCAACCGTACTATATGTGGTCCCTGGTCCCATTCTCTCTGGCACTATTCCCTTCCCTGATTCCTACCTTTCATGAATGGAATCTTTGCTGTGCCACAGCCATGTGCTATGATGTTTTCCTTTGAA
>NW_004524733.1:1815819-1818838 GCF_000260255.1 Octodon degus
ATTAATTTTCAAATTGGCGAGCACAATTCATCAATTCCTGAAATCTTCAACAAAGATGTGAATGTCATAACATGTTAAAAACATACTTCTTGAATACTTCTTAATGAATCTTACTCATAGTGTTTTTTTTTCTTCAGTGGCAATAATGGATCAGAGAATACCCAGTTTTCTAGTGCTAAGACTCTAACTTAAACATAGGAAGCATAAAACTTATTTTTAAAATTCTGGAGCATACAGAGACATGGAATTGAAGAAAGAAATAAAATAAAATAATTTCTAAAAGGAAAAAGAAACAATATTGATAGGAATAATTCTGGCCAATTTGAGTACCATATTTAGCATCTATGGGAAAGAGATGGATAGGATGATCTTAATACAGTAAGAAAGTAGGTGACTACCAGTCATTCAGGAGACTTTGGAGTTGGTTTAGACATGGCCCAGTAGTAGGTAATAAAATATCAGTGTGGAGACATCAATCTTGATACTGAAAATGTACTAGGAAAATCTATTCATGGAAATTCCTAGTTGAGGACAAATTCATAACATTTCATTAATCAAACTGTGAATAGGGCAATATCTTCTTCATACAAGGTGTTGGAAGAATGGGTAGTATTCTAGTTACTGCTGAAATAAATGAGTCATGACAGAAAAAGACCAAGAATTAGACCTGCTAAGCATCAAGGCAATGATCTGTAGAGTCTGATTTGTGTTAAAGTTTGTTTCTAGAATTGCTTCCAGGTGGCAGAATTATATTGCTCAGGCTTTTATAAAAACTCACTCTCTAAAAAACTCATAACAGGAGACTGACATCCTCTAAGTGTAGTGCTTCCATTTGCTAACATCTTCCCCCTCTAACCTGCTCTTAGAGGTTCCCTGACATTTCCATGTGTCACACAGGGCCTAAGACTCCAACTCATGTACTTTTAGGGTATATTCCAACTATATCTAAAGTGTAGCAACAGAGAAATGAGTACTGCTCACCAAAGTCCTATATTCTACTAAACATTCATTCATTTGTTACTCATTGAGACTCTGCATGGAGTATAATGCTCACTCTTGTTTTGTAATTCATAAAACAGATTCCAGTATCAGAAATGAAGTGCTATAATGAAGCCTCAATTTATTTATCTACTTGTAACATTTTCTTTTTTGTCGTCTTCAGGATTGAACCCAGGGCCGCATGCATTCCACGCAGGCTACAGAACTATATATCCTGTTTGGAACCCAGATTAAAATATAAATCCCATGGAATCTTTACATATCAGTATACTTTCTCCCAATTTTAAGAATAGTGAATACATTTACACTAATGTATACTCATCTGTAATTCCACTGGAGCTTTAAGATGATTACCTTACCTTTTCAGGCAGAAAAAACTTTATAAGCAATATGAATTCACATTAAAATAGGCTATTTTATAATTATGTGATAAATCTAACTTAAACATTTATTATCATATATGAAGCCAAGTTCAAATTTTTCCATATATAAGTATGGTATATGTTTTAATAGTTGTTATTCTGGTCTCATAATTTGAAGAGATTATTTTTCAATAAATCTCTAAAAAGTGAAATATTCATTTTAGAAGTGCATTTAATTCAACTACATGCTATTTTGTTGTATAGAAGTTGACTTTATATTTGACATATTGACTTTTATCATATAAATGCAACTTAATAATTTAATGTGAATTATATTGTATTAGTTTTTGAATTTTCCAGAATCATCATTTTAGTATTAACTTTAACTTGCTAATTTTCTTCTTTTGTCACCTGATAGTGTATTAGGCATATAAACAAAGCTATAAAAATCTAAGGAAAGAACTATTTTTAAAGGAATAACTGCAACAACAACGCAAAGTAAAACTCTCTGAAGTGATAAAGTAGGTGACATAATAAATAAAAAGCAGAGTTATCAAAACTGTGATAACCACCATGGCATTTTGTCTTCTAAATAAATTCATGGATTTTCATGCTACTGAATTTTGAAAGTGAACATATTAAAATGATTTTTCTGATTTCAAAACATGGAAATTGATACACATATATAAAATGCATACCTGAAGAATATCATTGTAAACTGAAAGTTCTCAAGCTACAGATAAGAATTATTCTCTAAACCCATCTACAAGCATGATAGCGGAGAACAGCTGAGGCAATTACGGCACTATGGTCACATGAGGCTATCCAGAGTCAGAAGCTCAACTATGATTTTGAGCTTATATGGTTTATTCAACCATTGAGCTTTTGCTGACAATAATGCAATTATTCCAGCTATTACTTGAATAGGCTTACATAATGTTGGCTTCATAGGTGACAATAGAGTTTATAGATTTATTGATGTGACTTTCAATCACTCAAACATACAAATTCATTTAGCCATGATTAAAGTTAGCATCTATCATTTGAAACATTATAAAGCATGAATTATAATTTTGAGATAATTACAGTAAATTATAAATCATTTTTTTATTTTTTGTATTTTTTAGGGAAGGGTCTACAGGGTGTTCAGGGTCTCACTACTATATTAGACTCATAGTGATCTGCCTGTTTACAGCCTCCCCAGATCTGGGATTATAGGTGTGCACTACCATGCCCAGACTCAATTGCTGTCTCAGCCAGTGCACCCTGGGAGGTGGGGCCAGCACTGCAGGCCCAGGGATTGAATCCCTGGCCCTTGTGCCTGCTTGCAGGTGCTTTAATCTGCTGAGCTATTTGGCCAGCCCAAACCATGTATCATTATGGATAACAAACAGGGATAAAATTTCTCAGATGAATTATTTTGTGTTAAAACCTTACCTACACTATATATATAGGAAATATATCAGCTTTTATAAAAATAATTGGAAGCATTTGATAAATTAAATGTAAAAGTTTTGTCTAAGATCTATGATTTGCTCAAGCTATCCCACTAATATGACTTCTCCAACATTTGTCAGCAGTTGTGAGATTTATTAATATTTTAAATTAAAATCATCAGATGGGCAGAAATGATTTTCTAAATTCTCAAGGATGTGATT
>NW_004524733.1:1818938-1838939 GCF_000260255.1 Octodon degus
TCTCATCATAAAAGTCAAGAACTGTTTGTTATCTTCTTGCAACTCATTCCTGATAACTTCATGTCATTTCAAAGAAAATTGTGCAGTCTCTGTCTCTAAAAATGTTCTGCAATTCAATTTACAGTGTGGGTTCTCTAGTAGTATTTGCATAAACTTGCTCTTCAATGAAAAATGACAACTAGTAAATGTTAGTGTTTCTTCAGGCTATAGGGTAGCATGAAAATAAACTTTAAGGAATTAGGTTTTGGTTTTTTTTTTTTTTTCATTTGCCACTATTACTGGAGGAGTTGGCCTTTGTTTTCTCCACTAGATAAGGAAAAATTTTGAAAGACAAAAGCATTTACTTGGAAAACTTTCAATCAGCAAAAATGAAGGAATAAAACAGATTTGAAACCTCTTTTTTCACTTACATCTCAGGTGTTCATCATTCTTTTCTATATTCTCATTTAGAAGTGTGGGCCATTTTAATTTCAACTCATTGTGTCCAAGAAAATAATTCTACTTTATCAGATCCTTCCACCCTTGTTTTATGCCAGTGTACCCGCAAACAGGAAAGACCTGTTCAACCATATCTACAGGCACTAGTTCTCAAACTTCAGTTACCTTTGCAAAGAGAGAGACAAGTTTATTCTCAAATAGCATCAGAGACTTTATTGAAATGGTACAGGCTCAGGACATAGCTCTGTGTTTCAGACACCTGTCTGGAAAATACAAGATCTTGAGTTCAATTCTTGATAAGGAAGGAAGGAAGGAAGGAAGGAAGGAAGGAAGGAAGGAAGGAAGGAAGGAAGGAAAGAAAGAAAGAAAGAAAGAAAGAAAGAAAGAAAGAAAGAAAGAAAGAAAGAAAGAAAGGGAAAGGGAAAGAGAAAGAAAGGAAGGAAGGGAAAAAAGTAATGATAAAAATGTAATTCCTTTTTAATCTAGTGAAATAATAATTAAATTTCACAAACTTATGAACTAAAAGATGAGATAAACAGCATGACATGACAAGCATTGTGTAAATGTGCATTGACTGAATTTTTTCCATGTCTATTTACTGGTAAACAAGTTTCAAGTAGTAAAATCGAACCATTGCTGCGATCTACCATTTAGAGTTACAAAACCTACATGCTTCTTCATCGCATAGCTTATTGAATTAGCAGACTTACAGAACCCCAGTAGTTGAAACACAACTAGACAGCTAGCATAATTTTTCCATTCTCTATCATGGACGAATAAATGAATGCCTGTAACATTCACT
Organism: Octodon degus; assembly: GCF_000260255.1. Taxonomy (NCBI): domain Eukaryota; kingdom Metazoa; phylum Chordata; class Mammalia; order Rodentia; family Octodontidae; genus Octodon; species Octodon degus. The sequence continues at coordinate 1,820,179 of NW_004524733.1, forward strand.
TCTGGCCTGGCTCTTAAAATCCCTGTCCTTCATGGGTTGGGGATTTTCCAAGTGAAACACTAGCTTTAGAGTCTTCAATGAGGTGCACTGGATCAGATATTTTTGTACAACATACTAAAGTATAAAAACTGAAAATTTACTGAAACATTACTATGAACCACGTGAGGCAAGAAAGAAGAGTTTTATGCTTTCTGCAACATCATTTTTTTTTCTTTTTTTTGCCTCTTTTTAAATAATTTTATTGAGAAACAAATAATGAGACAGTTTCACAACTGATTACTGGCACATTTTCAATAATTAATACATTGCCTATTGTTGTCTTAGTGGTTATTCATTGTACAAGATGCAGACATGATATTCTGTCTCAAACACTATTATAACAAATCTCTCTATTCATTGAATTAAGAGAATGGAGCTGTATATCTATCCTAACTATTTTGAGTATACAGATGCAAAAGGGTCGTTCATTTCTATCCCACTTTTTTGTTAGTTTTGTCAGAGATGGGCATTCCATTGTCATTTAAACATTGTACGTGCTTGAATTCAGCAAAATCTCCCAACAGAGTACAGTAGTCCATCATAGTAGTGGGTTTTCTGTAAGACTGGCAATGTCCAAAGTTGTTGACTTGATCTTTTTACAGCTCAGCATATTAAGGTGGCTTTACTTTTTATACTTCGTTTTCATACTTTTCTGCTGGCTGATTAAGACCAAGATAAAGCAAGACCTAGTAACAAGAAATGTAACTTTTGTATCTGGTAAGGTCAGTCAAATCCCCTCAGGATTTAACTTGAAACCCTGTACCTCAATTTGTAGATCCTTTGTGAGTGTCAGCCATGTGGATGAGTCACAGCCATTGTTTGGCCAATTTGCTCTCTGTGAAAGCCTGAAAGAATGTTTTCTCTCCATATGACTCTTCTTAGGCACACTCTACATCATAGATCACATTCCTCTGTGGCCGAATAATCTCCTTGATCAGAAAATTTGGGACACAACTGAGTTACAGGATGTACAGTACAGGTTCTCCCATTTCCTGAGTCCTCACTGATCTTATTTTTATATGTTCCTTCATAGACTGACCAAAATGCTTCACAGCAGGACCTGCCTGCATCAGACACCCAAACTTTTGGAAAACATTTGCTTTTGCTTCAACAAGCTGTCGTCAGTCACTGCTCCATTCTAGGTTACTCAAACAGCTTTTCTCCTCTTGTCATCCATCCTCAAGAAGCTCTGGAAGGAGTCCCTCCTCTACCCATGGCAATGCACAAAGTGTTAACATGCTTTAGTTTTCTTTATTTTTCTATAAAGGCAATCTCATATGTGCAATTGCTCAGCCTACAGGCTATTTCCCCTTGTACTGCACTTTAAATCTTAGTAAAGCTAGTAGGGCTATTGCTATTCCTGATTTCTGTCCAACTTGGGCAAAAGAAGCCTCAAAGCACTGTTTTGTTTTGTGTTTTTGTTTGTTTGTTTTGTTTTTCAGTACCAGGGATTGAACTCAGGACCCTGCGCTTGCCAGGCAAGCACTTATTCTACTGAGCTATCTCCCCAGCCCCTCAATGCATTGTTAACAAAAACTATATTCTTAAAAAGTACATGTGAATACTTCATTAAACCTGATGGTAGCTCATGATTAAAGTGCTACTTCTACTTTGTTTTACTGATAAGAAAAAAGAGGCAGAAAATACTGAGAAGACCTTCTCACTGCAGATGTAATCTCGGCCACCTGACTCGGTTTGCCTCATTCACTCAGCTCTGCTTTTGTCACTGGACTGGCAGGTAACTCTTTCACTCGAAAGCCCTTTCACCTGCTTGCACAGATGGAGTGCAGGGATGGGCAAAACTTCTGGGTTATTCTGTACTCATTTTAATTGCCTGGTTTTATGATGGGAAAGGGAAGACTTTGATAATTGACAATCCAAGTCTTCTGTTATAAAACATCTAAGCTTGTCATTACCACAAAATGCAACCCTTTTCCCCAAATTTGTATTTGTCTATAAAGATGGGTTAGGGAGAGAGTTTTTTATTTTTTACTTTTTGGTTTGCTTCCTTAATTAGTAAAGCCAGTCTTAAAATTGCACACACATTTATTTTGTTACTCTTCTTTTGATTTTTTTTTATAATTGTGCTCAAAATAATACTTGAGGAAGAGACAAATTGGTATTTTGAATTGCAAATAGATTTATGCCCTAAAAAACTTGTTACACTCATCAATTTGCTTATATTTATCAAATGTTATTTTAAAATTTCATTACATAATTAAGTGTATGAATACTAGCCTAATTTTCTTAGTTTGTCTTGGATGTTCTTTCCACATGCATCTTGCTACATGTATATCTATGAACATCTATAACTATATATATATATATATATATCCATAAAGAAGGAAATTATTTGAAGACAAGTACAAAACTCATTTGAGGCATAGTGACACCATCAAGACAAAGTTTATATAAATTGAAATAAATTACCCTGAATTTTTTTTTTTTTATGTACAAGGTGATTGGACTCTTATCATGGTCATTAGAATTTGTATAAAGTTAAAATCAGAGTTGACTTCTTTTAACGAGTCATACTGTATTGGCATTTTTCCAGCTAAAGTATATAGACGAAATTTATAGCTGCATTGGCTTATAAGGCATGCCTTAATATTATTTATGTAGTATTTAATTTTGTTGCTTCTGACTTGGTCTTTATATTATGTAACTAAATTTAAGAAAATAACTAATATTTTTGTTTGTTTTGGGGGGTACCAGGGATTGAACTCAGGATCTTGCACTTGCCAGGCAAGGTTTTATTCCACTGAGCTATCTACCCATCCCACCAAGACCAGTTTTTAGAAGACAGTCCTTTCCCAAAGCTTATGACAAAGATGCTAGTTACAACAATGTTATTGATAATTGCAGCCATTTTACTGTGGTTTGTATAGTTAACTACTATATACACATTATTTAATCTTTTCAGAAGCTGTGTGTACTAGGCATTATTATGCTTTCACACAGGTAAAGAGAATGAAGCTTAGGGAGGCTAATTTAATTACCAAAGATGGCTCAGGAACACTGGTTGAGCAAGCCTTTGTACCAGTCTTTATGATGCTAAGGTCTTTTTATTTTGCTACACAAACACTATCCATAATGTAAACTCCATATTATTTCATTCCAATAAAGTGCAAAATGAAATGAAAGATTTTCAGCTATAACTGAAAACATTTTATCATATATTCAAATAAAGAAATGGAAGCCCCATGCTTCGATTTCATTGCAGTCAACAATAGGTTTATTTTTTAATTTAAAGGAAATCTTTGATGAGTTATAATAAAAAGCACAAGGTGTTCCTGAAATTTTTTGTGCCAAGCACTATGGTATAGTTTTGTGCCTAATTTGTATCTTCTGTTTCTATACATGACATACAACATATAAAATTTTAAATATGAGAAACTGACACTGTTTGCAAAACCTGAATGTTATATGAAGAGGCTATCACTACAAAACAAAACTTGAAGGTACATCCTTTTATTTTCCTGTCTTCTTGATTTAAATTAATTTGTATTCATAGATAATGTGTGAATCAATCATCTTATTAAGATTTTATATTATTCATTAAAAAATTAATTTGCATTGCTGAAGGACAATATATTTGTTGCAATATAATTTTCCTTTTCAACACATATTGTCAGATGCAAAGGAAAATTTCCAGTTACTCAGGAACTGTAGAAGGACCTCCAAGCCTGCCACTGGGGAGCACTGCTGCTGGGTGGCCAAAGACTTTTGGTGTTTATGACAGAGTTCTTCACTGAAACTTGTTTTCTGTTTTAGCTATTGGCTCTGAAGCAGAGCTGCTGGCTCTGATTGATTTTTATAACTCAGTCTGTTGTTTTTACACAAGGCGTGTGAAAAAAAATATTCTAATAAATCTAAATACCATATAAAAAGAGGTCATTGTCAGGTTAAACACAGCCATGTCAATTTTAGCATGCAATATATGCATAATTAATGCAAAATGGGAAAAGGAATTGGCAAAGAATCACACATTGGTTTTATCTTTCAGGGGCAGATGGGATTTTCAATACTTTTATAATGTTTTGAAAAGAATATAAAAATAAGCAGTAATGTGATAAAAAATTCAGTAATCATAAAAAAGTAATTTTGACTACTGATTACTATTTCTGAAGTTATTTTCTTGAGCAAATTTCCCATCAGTGTTCGTGAAGAACAGAGTGTAAAATTTAAAGGAATATATAATATGTGTTATGAGTGTAAATTTACAGAAAATTTAGGACTAATTTTGGTTTCCATTCTTGACTTCTATTAGAAACTAAAAAGAAAATAATATCCTTAGCTTTTTTGATTTTTGGTTTAAAAGATTACAGAAAATTAATTGGTAAGGTTTGTTTTGGTTTGGTCTTGACAAATGAAAAGTGTATTTTCCATATTATTTAAGAAAAGGAATTATAGGAAATTCTAAGAACATAGGCAAAAGCAAACTAAAACTAGGACATGTAAGTAAACTAAAATGCGAGATGCAAATCTTGACGAACAGTAAATAGAAATGTAAGAAACTAGGAATGCAATTAATGTATGAGTGCATCACAAAGTAATAAAGCCAGAATCATCAGTGTAGCTTCTGGAAAATTCTCTATTTAGCTACTTAATTTAATGCTCCAGGTCTCTGTCTCTTTCGCTGTCTCTCTGTCTGTGTGTCTGTGTGTCTGTCTGTCTCTCTCTCTGTCTCTCTGTCTCTCTGTCTCTCTCTCTCTCTCTCTCACACACACACACACACACACACACACACACACACACACACACACACACAAGGTTCAGACCAGAATTCAGTCAGTCAGATTACCTAGCCTGAATCCCAACCAGCTGTTAGCATTGCTAATCCATTCAGGGTCTGAATCGCGGTGCTCTGAGATACCTTTTCAAATAAACTTTTGTTCACACCATTTTATTACTCAGAATCTCTCATAGAATCTCCATAATTAAGAAGAAAGTTTAAAACAGAGCCATGGCACAGAAGCATCGTGATCCTGGAAAGTTTTCAATTATGAGATATCTCAAAGTAATAATCTTCACTCCATGCGTGTTTTGATAGTTTTTTTTTTCTTTCTTTTCTTTTTTTTTTTCTTTCATTTTATGTGTTTAGTGCAGGGTCTCACTACGCAGCTCAGACTCATAGTGATCCTCCTCTTTCAGTCTCCCAAGCACTGGGATTACAGGCATGCTCCACCAGGCCCGGAGTTGGTCACCAGCTCCGCTCACCCTGGGTGTGGGGTCGGCGCGGCATGTGGGACCAGGGATCGAACCCTGGTCCCTGCGTTTGCCAAGCAGGTGCTTGGTCATCTGAGCTATCACGTCGGCCCTTAATAGTTTTCTTATAGGGAATGACTTTACCTCTTTGGGTGACGTTGTTTCTGCATTGTGCCTGTAATCTACCATTTTTATTGTTCTACTTTTCTCTCCTTGTGTCCATTTAAATTTACCCTTGAAGGGCCAAATGATGCTCCCCTAACCCTGTTCTTGGCTCCAAACTCTGGAGATGGAGCTCATGTGCCTTGTGTTGCCTACACACAGTGTGCACATAGCACAAGGAGAAGTTTCTGGATATCTTTTCCAAATTTATTAAAGTTTAAAATATATATCTCAAAAGGATTTTTTAATAAAAAAATCACTGCAGCTTAAGTATTTCAATCATATAGTACAAAATATTATTTAACTTGCATGCAGAAAGCAACTACTCAGTTTAATACCTGGAAAAATGTTTTTATGATAACTGTCCAGATCATCTCTTCAAAACATGATTATGAAGAAAGGAAAAAAGAAACATTACTGTAACACTATGATAAACATTTAAGAGAGGGATATGACAACTGTTAGTATCTTTTTTATAGGCTGGAGAGACAGATCAGTGGTCTAAGGGCCTTCCTGACAAGAGCAAGGACCTGGGTTCAATCCCTGGTAGCATATGCTTGACGGCCCCATGTCAAGCCGACCACTGAAACCAGGCATGGTGGTGCATGCCTGTAATCCCAGTTCTGTGGAGGCTGAGACATAGAAGTATCACTCTGAGTCCAAGCTGAGTAGTGAGACCCTGTTCCAAATCAATAAAGAAATGATTTTTTAAAAATCTAAAAGAAATAATCAAAAATATAATAAATAAAATAAAAAAAAATAAAAAATTTTTAAATAATCCAAAATACAGCATCAGATCACTTGGCCAATATGATATAATAATTTTAAAAACTCTCCATTCTAAATTCCTGGAATACAACTGAAGCACTTGTTGGGACCTCAGCAGTGATACAGTTGATGATTGTTGGCATATTTGATGGCTGTTGATTAAAGGCTATAAAAAAACCTTAGGGACTGAGTTTGGTCACTAGGAAGACAACGAAATGATGAGATGATGCTGACCTTCAGTTCAACATTCTGACGTTGGAAGAGGGAAGAGTGGCTGCAGATGGAGTGGATCACTAACTCCCAGTGATCTAGCCAGTCATGCATGTGTAGTTAAGCTTCCATGAAATTCCGAAGGTGCTGTGATTAGAAAATTGATCCATTGCTGACTCACGGATCCCTTCAGGGTGACGTGTCCAGAGCAGACTCAGGAGAGCTGCATGCCTTTTCATGCCTCTTCCCGTGCTCTCTTCCAATGGGCCATTCACCTGTATTCTTTGTAATGACCTTTGTCACAAACCAATAGATGTCAGTAAAATGTTTTCCTGAATTCTGTGAGATACTCTAACTAAACCTAAACCCACTGAGGTTGTGGGAACCTCAGTGTATAACTTGTCAGTCAGACGCACAGGTCATAATTGGATCTGATGATCACATTTGGTGGGGACAGAGGGAAGAATGACCCCTTTGACTCTGAGGTCTGGTGCCAACTCTAGGTAGGTGAGGCCAGAACTTACTTGAATCAGAGTTCACGTGTCTCCTCAAGGATTTCTTGGTATTTGGGGGGAAATACCACATATCTATTTTAGCAAGTATGGTGTTGAATGATTGAGAGTTGAAAAAATCTTTAGTTATTCTTACCTCTTAATAATCAACAAAACTGTTTTCTTAAGGTGGTTATTCACAAATTCAAATATTTGATATGAATTATAAAATATTATGTAGTTTTTTTAATTTTCCAAATTTAAAATGGGTCGATGTTCAATATTATGTACATGGAGTCAATTCTCTCCCTCCTCTGAAACATGTTTTATATCCATAATCCAGTAGAGAAAGATGAAGTTTTTCTTTTATTTTTTAAAATTTCTTTTACCCTTACTTGCATTATTAGAGATGTTGCAGATGACAAATAGTTCATTTAGCTCCATGTCTGTCACATAACACCATGGTTTATTTTCAGCATCTAACTACTGTGCACTGGTTTAAAAAGACAGAGCCTGTGAGTTTTGAGTACCATGACAGAATGTGACTTTTGTAAGTCTAAAGATTTTAGAAAGTAAACATTGTGCTAAAGTTTAGCAAAAAGCTAATTCAACTCATTTTCTTTCATTGATTGCCAATAGCCTGCAGTTAGGTCTTAACACCCATGTTCAGTTTATTTCCCAAATCCTTGCCTGCCAGTTAATTGGGGTATGCCCCAGACATTGACAAAAAGGCTCTTTATGTTTCTCCAGTCATGTACTTAGCCTAGGACACACAATGTTTCTTTCACATTCTACTAAGGAATTTAATTCTGCCCTAGGAGTCCATTTGATATACCAACTTGTCTCTGATGGCACATTTCTGCCAAAATCATATACTGACTACAATTCTTTAGGTAATAATAATAAAAAAGTTAGTTGATCATAACACTGTGATCCCTCAAGTGGAATTAATAGCGATGGTTTGAAGCCATAATTCATAACTTACATAGCAATGGTGCCTGTAACACTGAGTTATGAAAGAGATGGCTTCTCATGCAGAAATAAAGTAGCACTTAAATATTGAAAATCTCCCCTGTCTACTACAATGTGAATATTCTGAGTATTTTCTCCGGCAAAATTACTGATGGAGTCAATGAGAAATTTCCTTTAGTACATAGTACAGAATTAGCTCACTTAATTTTTCATGAGCTATCTCATGCTTCTGCAGCAAAGAAAAATATACACACCTAATAATATTTATTAAGACTGAGCTAAGGGATCTGTACTTGCTCTTTCATTCTATAAAAAATAAATGTCGGTATAGATTTTTACTTCTTTAATATATATTGTTATTTCATGTCTTGACATAGGAACTGTTCTATGAAGGTTTTGATAAATACAGTGAAGCTAAGCAACCATTCACTGGAGCTCAGCACTCCAGTGAATTTGCATCTGTGTTTCTTGTGATGATGCTGCATTTTGTACTCTTTCATATTTCAGAGCAAGAATGTCATATTCATCAATAGTTAAGAATTGCGCTTGCTATGAAGCAGAGCCCTAACACATAGATGTGCCAAACTGATGAAAAAAATGAATTGAAAAGAAATGAAGCAATCGCTAATGAACAGGCGAGCACGACTTGTTGAGCACTGCAGAATCAATGAGGTGAAACAGTTTCTCCCACCAAGTGAATAACATGAAAATCAACCTACCACTGAACCCTGTAATTTCTCATCCTTATACCAGCCATGCACATGGTATCACCCTTCTGATGTGCCTGTCACCGTTGAAGGTAGGATAAAGTAAGTGTGTTTCTCTAACTGCTCCCATTTCCCCCTTAACTCTTTACAGTCTGAATTTGTGAACACTCTCTAAAGGATCTCACTATGCAGCTTGGACTCATAGTGATCCTCCTGTTATGAGCCTCCCCAGGACTGGGATTACAGGCATGCACTACCATGCCTGGTCTCCGTGGCAGGTTCAGTATGCTCTGCGGCAGGGTGTGCATTGCATGTGGTGCTAGGGATCAAACCCTGGTCCCTGCGCTTGCCTACGCAGGCACTTAGTCACTGAGCTATCTTACCAGCCCTTTTGAGTACTCTTAAATTGAAATTCCTTTGCAAACAGAATTGTAGCAAGAATTAAGCTCGTGAACTGAAGTACTACTGTACTTAGTAATGACTGTGTGGTCATGAAAACAGAACTCTACATACTGTCCCATGAGGGTTCCTGTGTGGGACTCCACTGGTCTCTCCCTACTGGATCTTTTCTTCAAAATCATCTACGATGTCACTTTCTTGCCCCTCACCTTCGTCTGACCCCAACTGCTTTCCTACTTTATCTCTTCTGATTCTTCCTCACCACGTTGTTCTCCTTTTTATTCTCCTTACCACTCAACTACTATTGCCTGAATTTCAATGATGATCTCTATGTGCTGTGCTCCCAAGGTATACCTGCAGTTTCATTTCTTTTCTAAGAACAAGCTCTGAATTTCAACTTGCATATCCTCTGGGTAGTTTTGCTCTTTGGCCTCAGACTGGCTTTGGCATCCTTTGTTCACACACTTACTGTGATCCACACACTGCTCTTCGCAGAGGGCCCGAGCCTAAGCAGGGCACAGCACCTCCCATTGTGCCACCCACAACGTAGAGACAGATTCATAGATTAAAAGCGACAAATATAGTAACAATCTGTGAGCAGATAGGGTAGGTTTTGTTTGTTTATATTTGCTTCATTGCTTCTGTTGTGTCAGGACTTTCCCATGCCTCCCCGCTGGAAACCTCAGGTTTACCGTTCATTCCTCTAGCTGACAGTTCCTTTTGGTTTTACTTCCCACCAGAACAAGGGGAATTAGAATAAGCTCTTGCCTTGTACATCTATCTTCCCAGTGTCTTTCCTGTTGTAATACTATAATCAGCCGGGATGCGCCTTTGTGATAGAGCACTTGGCTAGTGTGTGCAAGGCCTTATGGTCAATACCCAGCACTGCAGTAGGAAAACAAAGAGAGCGTTGCCAGGGCCAGTATGCACACTAGTGATCCCAGCACTCGGCAAGCTGACACAGAAGGTCACCGGAGTTCAAGACTAGCCAGAACTTCATAACGAAACACTGTCTCAAAACACAAAAACAGGGCCTAGGGAGATAGCTGAGTAGTCTATATGCCAGGACGTAGGCTCAATGCCCAGGACCACTTGCCATGCCAGCTGGGAACCCTGGGTGCACTGTGGTGGCCACTGAAACCCAGCAGAGTGCACAGGCCTGTAATCGCCACGCTGGGGAGGCTGAGACAGAAGGATCACTATGAGTCGGAGCTGCGTAGTGAGATCCAGTAACAAACAAACAATAAATAAATCAATTTTTAAAATTAAAAAGAATAACAAAAATACTGAAATCATTTCACTTCTTCTACCTTTGGCTCTCTACGTGGGACTATATGAGACTGATACCAATTTATTTTCTAATTCTCCTTAATCTACATGCATATTCAATAAATTAGGACATGTTACATTTTTTAAATATATTTTTTCCTATTTTTTCTACCTGAATTATTCTTGTCCTTATCTGAGAAGATTGAATTACTGTAGTAGATTTTATTAAGCTTTAGGGCAAATTTCAATTTCCAAGAAGCATATTCTAATCCTATTTAAAAACAAATTTTATTTTTGAAATTTCTAGGAAAGTTTGCTCGCATAGCTTTTAAACTTAGATTTTGTCCTCTGTCTCTGTCTCTGTCTCTGTCTCTGTCTCTCTCTCTCTCTCTCTCTCTCTCTCTCTCTCTCTCTCTCTCTGTTTCTGTCGCTGTCGCTCTCTTTCTCTGTCTCTGTCTCTCTCTGTCTCTCTCTCTCCCCCACCTCTCTGGTTGTCTCTTTCTGTTTCTCTGTCTCTGACACACATACACACACACTCATACACACACACCCCTTATAGCCTTATTAGATTCACAGTTGGCATAGCGTGGAGTCTAAGGCTCTGAAATAAGATAGATGGGCCATTTACAAACTGCAACAGCTTGCTCGAGTTACTTAACCTCTCTGAGCCTTCATTATTCTCATCTGTAAAACTGAATGTGATAAATACTATAAAGCACCTACCAAAGAACAGGGCACATTGCAAGTGCTGAATGAAGGTTAGCTATGACAGTAATGAATACTGTAAGTAAAAACTTATTCTGGAAAGAATTATGTTCTTTTATTTCATTATTTTTGACAGGGGCTAGCACAGGCTAACACTTTGCTTATAGTACTTGACCTTCAAAAGAGGTCAAGTACTATGAATGAATGGAAAGATGTGCCATACTTCCTAAGATAATTTTCACTCTAAGAAGTCTTCAGTGATCCCTCAGATTATCTTCTGTGCCTGCTATTACTTCCAGTAGAACCTGAATTCCTTCTCCATTACACTTACTTGCTGTCTTCTAACTAGAGTTTCTATGACAACCATCCTATTAGACGCATATTCTTTAATCCTTCCAAAATTCTCTTTTTCAGATATTTTTCTCCATTTGCTAGAATTCTTAATTATCAGATAGTTGATAAGACAGCAAAAGACAATTCACCCCTTAAAATTCTCCCATCTAATTTTGTCCTTGTTTCTCAGTTACCCGTCAATTGTTGTTGAGGAAAATCCCTGACACCCAAAATTAGAGAAGGAAAAATTTATTTAGTCCACTGTTACTGGAAGTTTCAGTCCATACTCAGCTGGCTTTAGGCAGATGGCACATGGCAGACCTTTCATGACAACTGCAAAGAGCACAAAGCAAAAGGGAGGAGTAGCAGCAACAAGGGCGACAGAGAGCAAGCCTGCCTCCCTTTAGTTGCATTCAGGCTATTCGTCCCAGGCTGGGTGTAGCACTCACACCCGTAATCCCAGCAGCAGTTACATCCATAATCCCAGTGGATCATGAGTTAATCACAAACTACAAGTCTGCCCCACGACTGCTTGAGGCTTTGAGGGGGACAACTGGACTCAAACCCTGACACCCTTGAAACAAACTGCTAAAACACTTGTCCTGGCTTTCTGAAGTTATACGTGGATATTACTTTCTGTTAGTGGCAGAGCCAGAATTTAAAACAGCTGCATATGACTGCAAAGCATACATGCAGAGCGCTTTGCTGTTCTCCAACTTTCATTCTTCCTGCCTTGTTTCTTTTCTTTAAAGAAAAAAGAAAAAAAAAAAAGCACAAAACACCTAAAAGCTCTCATTTCAGGGAAGTGCTTATTCCACTGAGCCATCTCCCTGGCCCCTAGCATTTCTTAAGAATCAAAATTATTTACACGGATATTTTAGAGGGGAAACAACTAATAGAATGTGTTTTAATGCTGTTTTATCCAGAAGAAAATTGAATGGAAGATGACACAACTTACAAAGAGATTTAGAAGGATATAGGAGGTCATGAACTCTGCCAAACAGCAAGGAAAGAGTAGGACCTCAAATGTAAATTATTGTTTATCTAGAGTAGTTGTTATGTGTCCTATAAGGAGAACAATCTAAAATAAAATGAATAATTACATAATTATGCAATTGGCATTCACAAAACATTTTCCTACAAACATATGTGCTTTATCATGTATACTTTCATTCATATTTTAAATGGAATATTTATAAAGGCTTAAATATTTTCTGGGTTTATCTTTAAAATGAAATATGCAACCTTAAACACATATGTATATTTTGGTACAATGCTGGAGACATTATTATTATTATTAATTTGTATTTTAGGGAAGGGTCTACAGGGTGTTCAGAGTCTCACTACTAGATTGGACTCATAGTGATCTGCCTGTTTACAGCCTCCCAAGAACTGGGATTCCAGGCATGCTCCACCACGCCCAGTCTCAATTGCCATCTCCGCAGCCAGCATGGCGGGCCAGGGGATCGAAACCCCGGCCCCTGTGCCTGCTTGCAGACACTTTAATCTGCTGAGCTATTTAGCCAGCCCTGAAGACAACATTTATAAATTGTCTAATTGTTTAATATAATTAAATGTTATACCAATGCATTAAATCTATTCTATAATAGAGAATAATTTGGGGTAAACACTCAAAAATATAGAGATGGCTATGTTTCCTTATGTTTGCAAATATAGAATGAATATTCTTATTGAATTTTAAAATGTTTTCACAGGGGGAGTATTTTACATGTCTATAAGCAGTTAAAATACAATTTTTCAAAAAGATAAAGTCACAACTCTTGTATGACTAGTTCAGGGAAAGGTGTGCAATTTGTATGCAGTGTGATGAATGATGGAATTTGTAAGATGCTAAAACTACACAACAGCATTTAAGGCTCTGTGTATTTATGGACAGTATTAGGATTGATTTCATGGCTTCATGTCTAACAGGGCCATAGCTGTAACTTCTGAAGTTACCTGGACCATGTGATAGGATTACCTCCATCAATATTGTAGGAAAATCTTCAAGTTAACTTCTGCTTCTACTGAGTTATAAAAGAGTCAGACCGTATTAAGTCAAGTATAGTATTTCTCAGAAAAAATTATGCAGGAATATCTCTTCCTTATTTCCAAGTTGTGAATCAGGTTTTTGAAAAGTTTTTGTTAATGAAATAATATATATTATTATATATATATTTTATATATATATGAAAGATTTACTCAAAATACTCATTCTTTGTAGTAAAATCCTCTGTAGCCTCTTTCATTGAATGTATTTTAAGGAATAAGGACAGATTTTTCCATATCAAATTTCCTGAAATGCCAATTAGTAAAGAATTCCAGAAAATCTTTAAGAAATAATTACGACATTATCTAAGTAAAAACAACATAATCAAATATACTATAGTGGTATAAATGAATTAAAAGGAGTTAGTGAGATATCTCGGCAGCATAAGCACCTGTCTGGCAAGTACAAGGTCCCAAGTTTGATCCCCAGTATCACCAAAAAAAAAAAAAAAAGGAAGAAATGAATTAAAACAAATAAAATACCCTCAGCATATGTTCTATTACTCCCTAATAATCCTTATTTACTATCAATTCAGTAACAACTTAACTGAAGCTGTCTTTTCAATTCCTGTCTTTACACTTATTTATTATTGTAGATTTTTCTCTTTATGGAAAGTGTTACATGCATCAATAGCCCCAAATTTTATCATGAAATATGAGATAAAAATGGTGCAAATGGAAAAATGTTTGGATATACCTATGTTTTCCCCCAAATAAGACTTACATGGGGGCCAGCCATATAGCTCAGTGGACTAAAGTGCCTGTTTAGGCAGAACACACAGCTGGGGTCCTATCTCAGGTGTGCCATGCTGGCCCCACCCCCCGGGCCACACTAGTTGGTGGTTGAGACTGGGCATGGGAACGCGAGCCTGTAATCCCAGTGGTTGGAAGGCTGAAAACAGGAGAATTACTACAAGTCCTACCTGCGTAGTGAGACACTATAGACCCTGTAGACCCTCTACTAAATACATTATTAAAAAAAAGACTTATATAGAAAATTATCAGCCTAGAGATAAAAAATGCCAGCCCAGTCACTCCTTGCCTTGCTTCCATCTCTATTCTCTTTTACAGTAGCTACTCTGCAAGCAGGTGACAAGGATAGGGTCCCTGGGGCTGGCATTTCTAACCTCTAGTTTCAAGGGTATTTCCAGATTTTAAATCCTGGAAAAGAGAATAATAGACATATTGGTTGAGATACAGTGCAAAGACATCCATTATATTACTTATAAACAGTTTCATGCCTCCTGTCTCATGCTAGTTTTCTATATCGATTGACATCAATGCCTATATAAAATTTAATAGGTATTTAATAGGCTTCACAAACATAAGTCAAAAACCCTCCTGATATCCCCATTCTCTATCCTCTGTGTCTTTCCCATTGTGAGACTCTTCAGCACTCTATATGCACACCTTTCTCAGTAGTTCATGCTATAACTCAGGCATCATCTTTCAGTCTGCTTGGTTTTTTTCTGTCTTTCACATCAATCCACCAGTAAGCATTTCTTCCTTATAACCTTTCCTAAACATGGCCATGGCTATGAGACAGCATGAACTCTTTCTAAGTCAGTGATTCACCCTTCCTATGTCCCTGCTCAAACCCGTGTCTCTAACCATTCTCTTTATTCAATAGTCAGCAGTCTGCTGTTTTTGTTGTTGTTGTTGTTGTTGTTGTTGTTTTGTCTTGTTTTGTTTTTTCCCAGAATCAGGGCTTGAACTCAGGCCCTTGCACTTGCCAGACAAGTGCTTATTCTACTGAGCCATCTCCCTGGCCCAAGAGTCTGCTGTTTTTGCAACATGACATCACCCAACCTTGTGCCTTCCAATGGCTTCCCATCACAATGAGAAAAAAAATCAATCTAAACTTTCTATGGCTTCAAAGATTGCATGTGGTTCAGGTGATAGGTAGCTTCCTGACCTCCATGTCTTTCGTTTCTCAGTTCTGATTTCTTTCCTTTTTTAGCCCTCTTATTCCAGATTCTCCCCTAGCATTTCCTGATTTATACTATGTGTGTCATTTCTCAGAGGGGCTTTTTCTTGAAGATCTTTCTAAGATGCATTCCCTCTTGTTTAAACCAACATTATTTTTCTATCACTAACCACTCAGTAAGTTTTATTACATATTTATGGGCTTACTTACTGTTTGTCCCACTTGAACATAATTTTCATAATGTAGGTTGAGTTCATTTTCTCTTCTTGGTTAGCAGTAACTTTTTGGCTAGAATCCTGTTTGACATCTGACAGACATGGAACAGGTGGTAATGGCGAGGCTCGGGCTATGGTATGATAATTCCCTGCTTGATTCCTCATCTCCTCCTTCAAATGGCCCTGCCTAACCCCTACCTGGAGATGATTTTACTGACCTGGTCCCCTTATCAATACTTCATTAAATTCTAGTATTGTTCAAAGATATTTTGAATGTTCACATTCTTAAATGTGCATTAATTACCATTCATTAAAAAGTAGGAGATAAAATGATCATATTAATGTGCTTGTTCTTAACAATTTCAGGGCCTCTGAGCAATGATTTAGGAAGTAAGTGCCATGATGGTCCCACTGGTTTCACGGATCAGCTTCTGATTTCTGTCATTTTACCACTAAGTAGGATTTTATTTGATCTTATATGTTTTCGTTTTAATATCTTCTGTGTAATTTAACTCAATATAGTTTATTTTATGTAATTGATTTGGAGGCACAAAGACTGTTAAGGTCAACATTTTCAGCACACTAATTCACATTAATATTGAAATGATCAAATGAGATTAATATATCATAAATCGCTTTAAGACTATGAATCATATAGTAAGGTCTTAATTTCTTACACAGAAAATGAAGTCTCCATTATAATCAGGCTCTGTACTATCTTCAGTTGAATATTTTCCTTATTTCATTGTTACTGTAAGATAAGTGTTAGATGGTAGTTTCTATAAGTGCTTTGAAAAGAGGAGAGCAGTTCACGGTGGATACCTTCGCTTGCTCATGGATGTCTACTGGGTAAGTGATGAGCTGGGAATTGAAAATTAGTCATCCCACAGTATCCTGTGTTGTAGCCAATATGCTCACAACACGTCTAGGAAAAGAAAGTGCTCCACAGGGGGTAATAGTTTTCAAAGATATAAAGGCCCACTGGTTACTAACTTCACTGCATTTGACAGAATGTAGGCTAGATGGCACCATAAATATATTTTAACTTCTCTGTAATTTCGTTAAGGGATATTTTAGCTCTTTTCTACTTGACTTATAATCAGAAATGTTTAGAGAAAAATAAAAACCTTAGTCAAAGGATATTTTTTGTTGCTGTCTTGGAATCTCTCAAAGGGCTAACGAATTTCAGCAAAATAGTGAATGAATGCCTAGGATGTTCGAGTTATTATTTTTAACACTTGGGCTACATTAGAAAACGCCATTCTTTTGACATGGCTACATTAGAAAATGCCCTTCTTGTGACAGGCACAAGGAGAGGGTAATTGAAACTGGATGTGGTGGTGCACACCTGTAATCCCAACTCATGGAAGGCTGAAGACAGGAGAATCACTATGAGTCAGATCTATGGAGTAAAGCCCTGTTGACCCTTTACTAAATAAAAAAAAAGAAAATGCCTTTTTATGGCTTAATGTGTAGACAATACAAATAATATTCAATAAATACAATAAATAATGTTATATAGACTCCTGCAGTAATTGTTATGAAAAAAGTAAAAGAGATTAGTTGTATAGGGAAAGGAGAATAAGAACAAGTCATAATTTCAAACAAAGTAGTATTAAAGGATTTGTTTTTTTTTTAGTGAAAAGCCATCATCAAATGATCAGTAAATGGAAATTAGAGGTTAACGATAAGAATCCATGAAGAAGGCTTTCACAGGCAGAGAACAACCAGGTTGAAGGCTTTCAGCCCAGGCAGCAGTTCAGAGTTGAGTTGGTGTTTGAGGCTCTCACCTGTCCTCCTAAGAACTCTGTGTCTTACTCTAGTGGAGAAGAGAACTACTAGGAATCCCTATGAGGAGGCACAATGGGTCCAATCAATTTATATGATGGCCTGTACATTGAAAATGGATTTTGGAGAAAAAGAGGCAAACATGAATGGTAATTGGAAAATTATCATTAATCATGATGAGAGGGATAGCTTAGTCTAAATATTAAAAACAATCATTTTGAGTCTAAATATTACTTTAATTAGCTCCAATATGATTTCCTAACAGATGACGGAGAAAGCTGCAGGAGAAAGACGAGAGTGAAATCAGAGAAGAGCATGAGTTAGGATTCACTATGCTGAATTTCACACAACTACTCCACATTGCACCACAGAAACACTTTCCTTGAGCTCAAGTTGACCTGCAAAGTCCTTCCCAACAGTTGCCATCACCAGGTGCTTCAGGATGATACTTGAGAAGGAGACCACTAGACGTGACTATGAGTCCCTGGCTGTTGTGTGGAAGACTGACCGACTGTGTGACTTCCTGACAAATCTTTGCACTTCTACTCTAGACATCATTTAGGGGACATATTAAATTTGTGTTCATTATTCAGATCTTTATCGTAGAAAAATGTGGTCATTGTAGAGTAACATTAGCTTTGAAATTATGTATTTTTATATTTAAAGAGAATAAAAAATAGTAAAAAAAAAACCTAGAAATACATAGAATTTCACTAAATGAAGTAATAAAAATTCAACAATCATTGTTATATTGCATGATATTGTTTTCAAGTCATTTATTTAGATTACCACATATAAGCTTGCAATATTGGTTAAAAAATTATAAGAAATTAAAAAGGAAAAGGAAAAAAAACAGGCACTAACTGCTCCTTTCAATATATCAGCAGAAATGTACAGTTCAACTATACAAGCTATGCTGATAAGATACAAGAATATATCTTTTTCCCTTGCTTCTTTCTTGCTTTTGTTCTTTTTTCATTTTTACATGGAATGTCCTTAAAAATCATAAATGCAAAATCAACTTAAAAGTAGTGCCTTGTGTGATTCCATGTTACTGAATAGCTTTTTTACATGGAAAAAATAAAATTCAAGTGTGACTTTGCCTTCTTTTATACTTTGTGTATATTTCTGAAAAATACATTTCTAGGTCTAATATAGGGTCTAATAGTACTTGAAGGTCAATACAAACATTGTGTATTTCAAATGGCGAAATTTTTTTGGACAAAATTCTAGTTTGATGTTATGTTAACAGGGAAATTGGGATAAGTAACCATTAAGTGGATAATTTATTAAATGAAGACAACATTCAGAAAGTAGAAACTGAGAAAATAAATAATCTCTGTTGTTATTGCTACTGCCATAATTACCAGTATCTAGGAAAGTAACAATAATTACATGTAAAAGATAAAGAAGGGCTGGAGAAATGGATCAGTGGAATAAGCACTTCCCTGGCAAGTGCAAGGGCCTGGGTTCAATCCCCAGTTCCGCAAAAAACAAAGCAAAAAAAAAAAAGATGGCT
>NW_004524733.1:1839039-1873871 GCF_000260255.1 Octodon degus
TTGCCTAGCAAGCACCAGGGTCTGAGTTCAATCCCTGGTCCCGCCAAAAAAAAAAAAGAAAAAAGAAGAGAAATAGAACATTGGCATGCATCCAATCACTGAGACAATTAATACATTGGATGAGAACATTATGATTCAAAAAGATCTTGGCAGATGGATTGAAAAGAGAGTATTTAACAAACATAAATTAAGGTTCTAATTTAACAACATTTATCTAGATGAATGTATTATTTTTGCACACATTCTAATATCTTCAAATAGGAGAAGTCCATTTATAGCTTATACAGCAAAGGACAAAAAAACTGGACACCTAGGGTCTGGGTCTAGATCCTAAGACAGCTTTGTCCGTGACCTTGTGAAGTCAGCATAGGAACTCAGCTTTCATACCTCCAAAATGACAGAGTTCTGAGTCAGTCGGTCTCTAAGTCCTCTACCTTTCACAACTGAAAATGGCTATGAACTCAGGTAATTACTGACACAATGTCAGTGAAGTGATGCAGCTAAAATACTTCTCAAGACTTTAATAATCTTATAACATGCAGGATAATATTGCATGCGTATGTCAAGTGAGTACACACTATAGATAATTTAGAAGGCAAATTGTTGCGCGCTGGTCTCCCTGGTCTCATAACTATTCTGTATTCTTCTCACAGTCTATGTGGATGAGAAGCAAACACAGGATTATGCTCTCTAAGACCAACTTCCAGGATGGATTTCAATGAATAGTGTAGAATAGTGTAGTAAGGATACAAAAATTAGTGTAGTAAGGATTTCTACAAAAAATTGTTTTTTAAAGTCGTTAACTCAGTGTTTTCATGGAAATAATGACAGATTTTAGAAGGTGCATAGTCCATATCTTTGAGTTCTACATTACACCTCACTGTGTTTTGTTGTAAAACTGTAACTCACATCTGTATAGGTACGAGACAGTTTCTGCAGAAAGAACTTACCAAAAAGCAAAGCACTCTGCAAAGTCCCACTGCAGTTCTGTGCGTCCCACCTGACGCAATGCTGCAGCTGAGCAGAGACATTTCCTGACATTCCCCTGTGTGGGAGGGAGCACTGCTCCTGGGATCCCAAGAAGGTGTTGGGAGCTTTGCGTTGTCAGTCCAAGTCAGAATTAGCCACAGTAAGCAGAGACTCAATTAGTAGCTGTTGGCCTCTGACCTTAAAAACCCTTCTGATGACTACACACGAACCCTTGTGGCAAGCAATGATCTCTGCTGAGGTTTTGTGTCAAACTAATCATCAAGCTGCTAAGCAATGTCCATGTTTGAATAATGGAAGATCACTGTGAGTCGGATCTGGGTAGTGAGACCCTGTACCAAATACCCAAGAAAAATAATAATAGTAGCTGTATCATATAGACTGAAAATCTTATCTGACAATGTGTGTGCAGCACTCTAATGTTACTTTATTGCCTTGGAGAATAAATGGTGGACTGCACCATTATAATATTCTGAATGAGAATAGAGTGGTTAATCCAACTGGGCCTTAAAAACCTAAACTTGCATGTTTCTGGGTACAGAAGTAAAATTAGCTCATCCAAGATGAAATTTCTAGTCTATGATTCAAAAAGGCTAGAAGACAGAACTGTCCTCCTAAACTATAGATTACTCCCTTTTGTACATGGTGCTACTTCATTCAGACAGTGTCTGTGGGGCAGCACTTTGTATCACAAGGAAAACAAAGAGGTTGTTCACTCTTCAGGGAGCAGAAATGAAATAACTAGAGCTGTTGGTATAGTGGTCACAAATTTGGTAGCTTTCAGAGTGTTAACCACCAGTCACATGGTCTCCATAACTCTATTAGATAGAGCTTTATATCCTTACCTAGGATATTTTTTTAGTCCTACTGAGATAAAGGACAACAGAGAATGGTTTTCAGATAACTCCATTCACATTTGCCAAAATTAAAATATGCCACTATCCTTCAATCAGCTACTTACTATGAATTTCTCAATCCTTAGAACACTTACAACTATACCTTCTTCTCTGCCTGTTCTGTTCCTTTCTATCTCAGCAAGAGAAGATACTACTTTATAATTTTTCTGTATTGATACTGGAAGAAGAGAGTCACTAATTCTTCAGGATAGGTACTTTGTATGAACATTAGGAAGTGATTTTACACTACTATATTATGTAGTTTATGATTTTTAATTTAATAAAGAGTCCAACGTTGTTACATGTTTGAATAGATTATTAGCCTAATGTTACATACACATAGACTAATCATAGTAATTCAGCGAACACCTAAATGTCAAGGTCACTGTGACCACGTTATTGTTCCCTGTATTACATACGATATATTAATGAAATGTATACCTTTTTTGTGGCTTGTATCTAGATGATGTCCCCACAAAGTCTCATGCCATCTTACTGGGGCTTTTTCTGAGATAGCTGAATCAAGAGTGTGTGGTTCATGGTGCAGTGTTGGGGCTGACGGTCCTAGGATTAAGGGTGGTGATTACTTAATCAGTCCAGTGATTGCTTTGGCACACCCTAATCCTGGAAGCTTGGATATGGTGCAAGGGATAGAAACAGGCCTGTCTCATCCCTTCTTGTTTCACTACTCTTCCCTCACCATGAACCTTCTGTTCTCCTCTGCATAGCACCCCTCCTGCCTCGGAGCCATCCATTTATGAATTTAAACTTTACAAACTGTGACTAAATAAACCTTTCCTCCTTCAACTTGTGGGTTTGAAGTGGTTTTGTCTAAACAACAAGAAAGAAATAACTAAGGGGCCTTATATATAAACACACATAACTTCCAGCTTTTGCCTAAGATCAAATTTATAGCATGATTTGGAATACTTTTTCTGTACTTTTATTTAGAGGCAATGTTTTGGATTTTACTGAAGATATTTATCTTCTTATAATAAGAAAAATAAGAAGGACTGGCCAAATAGCTCAGCGGATTAAAGTGCCTGCAAGCAGGTGCAGGGGCCCAGGTTTCAATACCCAGGCCTGCTGTGCCAGCCCCACCCCCGGGGCATGCTGAGACCATGATTGAGACTGGGCATAGTGGCACATGCATATAATCCCAGCACTTGGGAGGCTGTGAACAGGAGAATCACTACGAGTCCCTGATCTAGTAGAGAGATGCTGAACACCCTATAGACCCTTCCCTTAAAAAAAAATGCAGGAAAAAAAATGAAGTCACGGTGTAGGAAGTAAAACTTTAAGCATCCAATTGGAAAATGAAATGTCTGATATTTTCCTCACTGTATATGAGTCTTTCTGATGTTTTATTTTGTTTACTATAAGCTCTCTTGATTTTCAATTGTGTATTTTAATCTCTTTATGGGTCCTATTTCATTACCTTAGCACAAAAAATGTATTCCCGAATTACTTTTCAAATGTATGGCATCAACCTTGAGATGTGTGTGCTAATGAGTCTCAGAACCTTGCTTCTTGCTGGGTTCCAAATCCTCGGAATGTGGGGGTGGGGAGAGTTCTTCAGTAATGCTCATGTTTGAAAGCCAACCTGTAGAACTGGTGTCTTTAAAACTCAGACATAATATCCTCTTCAGTTTGTCAACCCTGTTCCTTACTTCCTGAATGCACCGGCTAAAGAAACAACAAAACCATTCTGCATAATTTACTGAGACTGTCAGGTACCCACACCATATCTTCAAGCATTATTTCAAAAGTCATGTCCCTTGGGATGATTTTCTTCTTTCCTAGGGAGAAAAAGCAGTTGCCTCTCCCTACTCTTGCAGCATTTTGAGCTTCAATCTGTTATGACACACCTTATTTATAAGATGATGTATTTCTGTCTCCCCAGACAGCTAGTTTCTTGTGGGCAGGAAATGTATCCTCTTGTAACTTACATATTAACCATTAGAAAGCCTATTATTAAACCAAATAATCTGTTTGCACTTTTTGACTGTTACAACACTTTGCCATAGGAGATAAAGTGGTACTTAATCACAATTCTATTTCAAGGAAATGTCACACCTGAATTGAGCCAGTAGTAAATCTATGGCCTGATGCATTAAGAAAATAGTGAACACTCATGGGGATAGTATTTTGTAATTTGATCTGTTCTGAAATGTCACATAGAAATCATGAGGGAGGGGCAAGAAAGTTATTCCCTGCATAGATCAGGGGGGCTCAAATCATGGCTCATACACATGGAAAAAAGAGTACATGATATTCAAGCTCATCTAAATGCCTGAAGACTGAGTTCACTCAATCCAAAACAAAATAAAAGCCCAGCCTGGCAGATATCAGAAGTATTTCAATAATGAGAAATTTATTGTATACTTATATTTTACATCTAAGAACCAAGTAAAGGGTGATGAGTAGTGCCCTTGCCTGTGGTTCCTAACTTAGATCTGTATTTAGGTCTTCTGGAAATTCAACTAAAGCTGTATTCATGAACTGTTTCTAACAGTTCACTGTCTTTACTTGAGATTTCCCTTTTCCCAGGAAAAATACTTTGTACTGCGATTTCCTCCAAATACACAGTTGTCAATATCATACAGTGAAGATTATCCATTATATGCCTTACAGTAAAACTCTCAGTTCCATCCCTTCAATGAAAATCTTTTGGAATAAGAGTCTTGAAAAACAAAGAAGCTCAGGCAATAAAAAAAATCTAACTTTGGAGGTTACTATTGAAGGGCAATCCGATAAGACTTATTGCAGAAGACATACTCAGATGATTTCTGCTTTTTCTTTGCATTCCATTTTTCTTAATTCTCAAGATTGTTGATTGATCTGACTCAGGAAAATGTCATAAAAGAAAGTGTGAAGAAAGAAAAACTCATAAATATTCTGGAAATTTCACCTTGATTCAATAATATGGATGATGATATGCCCCAGAAAATCTGTCACTTTTATGCTAGGCTCAGCATTTATTTACTCCTATATTATTCATAAGTGATCCTCTCCATAAGCAGCAAGTTAGATCTGAAGCTCCGTCCTTCAGCATGGACACAGCTGGCCAAGTTGTAAATAAATGGCAGTAAATCACATTGATATGCAGAGATCTTTGCTGTACAGCATAGTCTGATGGTTTACCATGTATGTTTGCTATGGTTTGTGTGTATTTGTTCCCCCCAAATCCTCATGCAGTCATCGAGGCCCAGTTCTACAGTTTGTGATTAATTCATAATCCAAAACTGGGATTATGGGTCTGAGTACTTCTGGGATTATAGGTGTGAGTGCTATGCCCAGCCTAGGGCAGAGAGCCTGAATATAACATAAGGAAGACAGACTTGCTCTCTGCTGCCACTGTAGCCACTGCTCCTGTCCTTTTGCTCCCTGCTCTTTGCGACTGGCATGAAGGGTTTTTCTGTGGCATGTGCCACTCTGCCTCGGAGCCAGCCGAATATGGGCTGAAACCTCCAACAACTGTGAGGTAAATTAAGCTTTCCTTCCTTCACTGTGGATGTTGGGTGTTTGTCCCAGCAATTTGAGAAGAGTAACTGAAGTGATGTCTTTGTATTGATCTCTAATTATTGGAAGAATATCACTGTAATTACTTTAACAATAATAAAAACCAATTATAACCCAATTAATCCCATTTATATTAGGGTAAACCAACAAAGATTACATGAAAAACTTCAAAGTCTTTACATGCAGTAATTTAAGTCCAAAAGTGCAAGCAGATTGTATGATTAAATAATTTTTTTCAGTTATTAAATGGGTCATTGTGAAGAGGATATATATCCATACTTATTTCCCAATTAAATTTGTGAAAAGTATCACAAAATGTCAGTAATGTACTAATAGAACAAAACTTTTAAAGTAATTTTCCAAAATGAAAATACAGGGGCTGGGGAGATGACTCAGTGGAATAAGCGCTTCCCTGGTAAGCACAAGGGCCTGAGTTCGATCCCCGGTTACAAAAAAAAAAAAAAAAAAAAAAAAAGAAAAAGAAAAGAAAAAAAAACATTTCAGTTTAAAATATTAAAATTTGGTGAATTTTAATAATATCTGTTCCATAAGTAATTTAGAAAAATAAGAATTCTAGAGGCTCATTCTTTCTCCTCCCTCCCTTCCTCTATTCTTTCCTCCTTCCCTCCCTCTCTTCCTCTGCCTTCCTTCCTTCCTTCTTTCCTTCTTCCCTCCCTTTCTTCTTTCATTCCCTCCTTTCTTCCCTCTTTTCCCCACATTTTTTTACTTCCTATCTTGAATCCTAAGGAAATAATGCCTGAAAAGAGATAAAACACTTAAACCAGAGCTGTCTTCATGAATGACTGTTAAGTATCTATCATCTTGTTTTTTAAAATTGTGTATCATTTCTAATGTTTTATCTGTATTTTTCTGTTCTCTTCAAAATAAATTTTAAAAAAACACTTGGGAAAGTTTCATGGAGCAGCACAGTCCTCCCTTGGATCTTTACTGTTCTGTTCTCGTGCGCATCTTCAATGTTCTGCTCAAGAGCTGGATCCGAGCCCTAGCTTCTGGCATGTGCCTGTGAACTGTGTGGCTTTGACCCTCACCAGTATCATTTGTAAAATAAGAAAACTTGAAGGGATGATCTCAGAGGAATTGTGCATTTCTGAGAACAATTATTATACTCATAAAATTTATTCATAATAAGTTTTCCTTAGGAAGTTGGCTACTCATCAGAATAATAAAAATCAAAAATCTAACCATTGGTAAGGAGATTCATTGGTTAATGAGGTTTTGACATTTGAAAGTCAGAGTCTACATTCAGTGACAGGTTAACTCTTTAAGCCCCTTAAAAACTTGTGTTCTCTGCTTTTCTGAGGTGATAGACATGGATCTTGGGCCCAGTATGACTGAACAGAGGCAAGATATCCTTAATTTATTCATTTCAATTTTTATTTAAAATAGCTTTCATAAAACAAGTCAATCTTCATTTTAATATGCTTTCCATATTTAGTAATGAAGAAGATCAAAACTTTTTTTCAAGCAAAATTTGAGAAATAATGACAGTTTGCTAGAGTTTAATGACAAACTTGCCTTTTCGAATATGTGCACAATCCCAGCAGGTTCCGTGGACACGTCAAGGCTGTGATTAAAAATGCAGCTATTTCAACATAAGATTGACAGGATCAAGCCAAATGATGCAGTATTGGCTTCCCTTACCAAAATATTCCTTAAGGAAATGAATTTAAAAAGTAAGTCTTTTTAGTTTATTTCTCAAATTCAATTCTCTGTGCCCACCTGTCATAAAAGGGAAAACTGCAACTTCTCTTTCTGTGTTGGGAATCCATCTTCCACTTAAAATCAGCCCAAGGCTTTGGCCGCATCTCCAGAATGGAGCCAAGAGTGTGTGGCCAGGGGTTGCTCACATACTAGATGTGGCCGGGCTACCTCAGACCAGACAACTTCAGGGATCTCACTTAATTGCAAGAACCAAATGGAGCACCTATACCTCGGCTTCCTTTGTGGTGAGCAGAGTTAATCCTAAAAAAAATGAACAAGCATATTAACTGGTAGTCCATAAGAACTCAAGACAGGTCAGGTTTCACGCTTTAGTTCAGTTGCTTGGAAGCTGCTGGGGGAAGTCTCTATCCTGCGTCTAGCAGGTAGAAAGAGCTCAAGCTGTATTCCCAGAGTCCTACGCTGCCCTGCAGCAGAGCTGCGGTTGTTGCTGCGGCTCATACTGAGCTCAAACTCAGCCTCCGCACTAGCCCCACCCTGCTTTCTTGCACTGTAAGGACAGGTAGGATGCAAACTCTCTGCCTCTTGTGAAAATACTGAAAACTCCCTGACCTCGCTAACCTTTCTTCCTACTGTTCTCGATTACACTCCATTTCCCTAATTCTCCTCCCTAGATACCCATTATTATCCAGGCAACACATTTTCCTCCTAATATCCTCTTTTCTTTATCCAACTCCTCAAATTCAATTTAGAGCGCATTTATTGAATGTGCAGAAATGGTAAGGCCTTGCTCCTGTCTAAAGGAGCTAAGAATGCAAACAAATAAGAAAAGAGGACACACAAATATTAAACAATATTCTGACTTCTTTGATAATTCTGCCTCAAAGGGAAGTTGTATTAGCATCTACTTTGTGAGCTTTGGATCAATCATTAGGTCCACGCTGTATGATAGCTACCATTCACACGTGGCTCTTTGCATTGTAGTCAGATAAAATAACACCACAAATCAGTTCTTTAGTTACATGGGCTACATCGTAAGTGCTCAGTAACCACACGTGACAGGGCTACCACATTGGAATGGAAAGAGAATATTTCCACTATTGCAAGAAGTTTAAAAGACAGTACAAATGCGAAGTTCTTTGCCTGTGTCACATCTTAGAACAATGAAAAGTCTCAGTCATCTTCTACAAAATTTCTTGGAACAAGAATACAAAGTCATAGTCTGAGCTGCCTATGATTGATTTACTGCATTGTTAATGGAATGTCCACTCACAGAACTGACTAAGATTTGGTGTCCTGTGTAAGAAGATTTCCTTAAGGGATAGAAACAACTACATACATGGAAACTATTTTAAATTATTTTTAGTCTTTTATTTATTTTTTGGTACAAGGTCTCCCTATGCATCTTGGACTCATAGTGATCCTCCTGTCTCAGCCTCCCCAGCACTGGGATTACGGGCATGCACCACCACGCTCAATTTCTGTGGCCAGAGTGGCATGTGATACCAGTTATCAAACCCAGCTCCTTGCACTTAGACCATGGAGCTATCTCCCCAACCTGAAATTATTTTAATAAACATTATCAGTCTTTGAAATGACTCCCATGTAATGTAGAGAGAACTCAGTTGTGTATGTGAAAGAAAATGAAGAGATATTAATGATGGCCATGTTTCTCCTTTAGTGAATCATAACTTTTCACCCTCAAAATGTAATGTTTGTATAGTTAACGACAATGGCAGTAGTAAAATTACATTACAATGCTCATATTAACAGATTCATTTGATTTGAATAACAGTGTCACATTAAAAAACAAATCAAGGTTTACCAAAGGGCAAACCTTAAAAAAGTTTTACCAACGGGCAAAGCAGTAAAAAAGTTTATAATTGTTGAAGATACAATTACACCTATCTATTTTAAGAACTAACCACAATACTAAGAGCCCCCTGTTTAATCCATCCTGAACTTTCCCCAAATGCTGCAAACTAATCTGTTGCAGATGCTGATGTCAAAATGTTGCAGGCTGGTGATACCAAATTTTGCCCTCATTTCAACATATGTCATTACAAAATGAAGTGACACATCACCCAAAATTGAGGACAGTTGAAGGGTCAGTGTGTGAATTAAAGTTCTGCAACATCTCACTTGGGCTTGGTGCTTATTTAGAAAACACAAGTGAGAAATAGTTTTTTGTGGAATTCTTCCCACCTCATCCCACCTCCTAATCCATTCAGGTGGTACACAAGCTTGCAAAAGCATTCTCAAAAATGCAGCACAGTAATCTTGCTTCCCACTTACT
Source organism: Octodon degus (assembly GCF_000260255.1). Classification (NCBI taxonomy): domain Eukaryota; kingdom Metazoa; phylum Chordata; class Mammalia; order Rodentia; family Octodontidae; genus Octodon; species Octodon degus. The sequence goes on from NW_004524733.1 coordinate 1,848,421, forward strand.
TCCCACGCACATTAAACAACCTAGAATCCTTTGGGTTGGTGAAAGAGCATTTAAAAAGCTTCATTGCTTGGATTCCTCTGTGAGCAAGATCTTCTCTACATGTTTTCATTGTCTTTGGGGGTCAGGAATCCTTTCCTTTGGACTGTCTTCAATACAAATCTCGAAGTCACACAGGCTATTACAGCTGCTTCAACTTTTATCCTTTGCTCTTAATTATTAGCAGATGCAATCTAATTAAACCCACCAGGTGTCTCCCCTCAGGTTACAGTACTTCCAGAATCCTTGCTAGGAATAAAATATGGAGCAAATGAATGCCAGATATGTAAAGAGCCCTTCACAGGGCGATTGATAGGGAGGCTTTTAAAGTTTTTTGATCACTATAATGAAAGGAGGGAGAAAAAAATTAACTGAAAATATGTAGGCAGTGATATACAAAATTCCTCTGTCATCCTGTTGTTCACACTTATTACTGCAGTTTCTTTTCTTTATCTAACTGGAAATGTTATGCATTCATCCTGCTCAGTGTAATGAAGCTAAAAAGGATCTTGTGGGACTTTTCAACTAGACAAACTATTTTGTTTTCTCAAGACTATGTGTATAATTATTTCACAAAATATTATGAAATAAAGTAGATCTTTAAACATTTTCTATTACATCTAAAAGATCATATTTTGATGCAAAATTTAGATCTCAAGCAGAGGTTTTTCTTTCTTTAAAAATAACCTATATGAGGATTATTAAGTAGTTTATACAGCATTGAGTTGAAAACCAAGATATTCTCATTGCTATTTGTTTCTCAATAAAATTAACAAAAAATAAAAAATATAAAGCTTAAAAATTAAAAAAAAACTTAGAACGCTGAAGTTCATATTTACAAAGAATTAGTAATTAATTTAGATGTGATGATGATTATGTTTTTAAAAGTCCTTGTCTTTTAAAGATTCATATTACAATATTTATGGGTGAAATGATAGAATTAGGGGACAGGGAGATGGCTCAGGAGTATAAGTGCTTGCCTGGCAAGCACAAGGACCTGACTTCAATCCCCTGTTCCGCCAAAAAATAAAAAATAAATAAAGAAATGAAACAATATCTGGAGTTTGCTTCAAAATGAAGCTGGGCAGACTGACCGCCTCCCAGAGGTACAGTGACTGCCTAGCACATGCACGGTCCTGCGTTCGGTCCTTTGTACTGTCCTCCCATGAAAGAGCAGACCAGCGGAAGGGGATGTGGTGGGCCAGCCTTAGGTGGGTGGAGCGTGGGCTCACTGTGCTTCCCCAAACTTCGGTTTGCTTTAAATTTTCAATAGTAGAACAATCACATAAATTTCTACATGAATATTTGGAGATGTATGTATACATATATCTGTGTATGTGTACTGAATAAAGGCTCAATATATATAACAAAAAGAAAACAAACAAAAAATATAACCTAGGTATATTGGATAGTTTATTACAGGAGGCTAAGGGAAATTTAAACTAAATAACTCAACCTCCATATTCTTCATTTCAAAATGTTATTTTTAAGGTGAATTTTACTCTTATTTCTAAGTACTTCCATGGTATCTGTGCATGTGACGTTTTCAAGAAAATACTGTGTAAGAATGATTAGTTTTTATGCTGCTTAAGGGCTATTCTAAAACTAGTATGAATGAACAGGAAAGAGACTATTGTCCTTGAAATAGAACTTGATTATAATTAACCCTTTTGACCAAAGTGCAAATACATTTTCTTTGGATCTTAAAAAAAGAGAAAAAATAATCATTTATTTTCAGATACAGTGACTCTATATGATGTCATTTCATGTAACTTACTAATTGTTTGATTCGTGAAGTACAAAGCATTATTTATTAAGTGCTTACTATTTCCCATTGAGCCTATATTCATGATATATTCATAGGTCCATGAGTCCACAATCACTCTTTTTCAACCAGTATATGAATGTAACAATTATCAAACTAAAATCTCAAACTGATAAAATTTATGTATTTAATTTAATTTCTTAAGTGATACAATTATGATGCGAGGCTAATACAGTGCTTATCAGACTCAATATTTACATTTGAATTTTATTTCTGTAAGAAGTGATAGCACACTTAGTCACTTGTATCTTATGAAAAAACTTAAATTTCTCTTATTTTATTGCTATATAGAAATATACTTAAATTATCAAAATAATACAGTACAATAATTAGGTTTTTTATTATTATTGTGAATTTCCTAAGTTGTCCAAAGTGACAAATTCTTTCCAAACTGATGAATTAAGGTATTGAAAACCAATTTAGAACAAAATTTGTGAAGTAAAACCATATAATTGCATTTTAAATACAAAATCCAAATAAAAAATTTAGTATATCAAGTGTAATTCAGACTTAAATAACATTTTACTATTTATAAATTAGTTTTGCAATACAAGTATTGTGTAAATATTAATGATACTTAAAAACCTCAAAATTCTGATTCTCTTTTTTCTTTACAAACATGTAAAATTCAGACTGGATGCTAAAATTATACTGATCTTCTTCAATAACGTTAGCATGTTTTTTGCTCAAATGCTCTGTCTGATTTTCTTTCTTTCTTTCTTTCTTTCTTTCTTTCTTTCTTTCTTTCTTTCTTTTTTACTTTCTTTCTTTCTCTCTTTTTTTCTTTTGGTGCAGGGTTGTAGTGATCCTACTGTGTCAGCCTCCCCAGTACTATCTTCCCAGCCCCTCCAATTCAGTATTAATGGACTTTGTAAAAACTCTCTTTGAATTATCTGCAATTATAAATAGACTAAATTTTATATTGATTAACTTTCAGTTTTGGTTTTTGTTTTGTTGTGCGTTTGTTTTTACAACTTGGGAACTGAAGCCAGGGTTGTACTTCCAAGCCAAGTGCTCTCCCACCAATGTACATCCTGGGCTTTTTTATTTTTGAATTTTAAAACAAAGTCTCACTAGTTGCCCAGATTGGCCTGAAATTTACAATTCTCCTGTGTCAGCCTCCATAAAGTAGTTCTATAATTAGTAATCCACGACATGGGCAGTTAGTATAGTCATATTTCTTCTGTTTTAGTGTTATAGGTACATTGCATTTAACTTTAAATGTTTGCCTCTATAACTGGTAAATCCCCAAGAGCTCCATGCTAAGAGGCTATATAACTGCATGATAAACTCCAAATACTCTCTTATATTTGATAATACTACTTCTCAAGTAAGACTTCGATATATATTCCCAGAAGTGGAATATATGGGATTTTTGTCATTCTTCTTATTCCCTGAAATTCTTAATGATCAGGCCTGGGTTTTGCTTTTGACATTTCTTCCCTGAACTTGCTAAGATACACTTCAAGACTGCAATAACCAGATTAAAGTAATAACACACCAAGTGTAGCTCTGGGCTACAGTTTTAGCTGACACAAATCATCTTTCACTGGACACACTTTATAGTCTCTAACACAACATGATTTTGCTGGAAAAGTTAGTGCCTGGCTTCAGTTACATTTATATACTGCTATAAATCTGCAGTTAGGTACCACAGTTTTTGAAAGTTTATAATGAAATAGGGCTGATAGTTAAAATATCTTAACTATATTTCTAAATCATATCATCTTTCACTATCATACCCTACAGTGAAACCTCGCTAATTTCATTGCTTATTGGATTTTAAGATTTGTGCATTGGGAGGGAGGGGACTAAAAGCTACCTTAGTTTCTTTTATTTATTTAAAATGCTGTAGCATATTTATTTTCAATTAGTAGGAAAACTAGTATTTCAAATTCAAAAATGAAAATATGATTAGCATATCTGTCTAGGGTATCGTCGGCTGCAACAAAATGTACTCATAGTACAGAATTCTGTAGTCTAAATTGAAAGCAAAGCACACTTCAAATAAATTTTGGTGTTTGATTTTTAACTAAGCTCCTTTGTTCTCTTTTTACTGATTTCATCTATTTACAAATATATTAACAAATATCTGAATTATTAAATGCCTTTACAGATAGGCAATTACTTCTTTATGAAAATGAAAAAGTCATGTGTATGTTTATAATTTATTTGGTAATACTGAATCTATGCAGAGCTATGAAATATTTTTTCGAGTTTCAAAACCTAAAAAGGATTTTGCTACAGATACTTATATTTTATGAAAATTAAAGCCTCATTTCCCTCATTTATTAAATTGAAAGAAAGTCATTGTTGAGTTGTAACTAACTAGAACAAATACTAGCAATAATGCAGTTTCCGTGAAGTTTTCTAAGGTATGTGAGACTAAATCCATAGATCTAAACAGAACAATTTTGTAAGAAACTTCAAATTCTGACATTTTTCTTCTCTATGTACCTGGACTCCTTTGTCCTTTAACATAGAAGAAAATTATGTTTGTGTGAATTTAAGGCACAGTTTACAAACAGAACATATTGAAATATATTGGAATATTTTCAGTAAAACAGAACTTCCCAAGGAAATGCTCTTTGCATTTTGTTGCCCTTTTTGTGGATCATCCTGAATCACACAAAGCCAAAAAAATATTTGGGAAACAGAGTCTGTAAAATGAATAATGACATAACTTCACCAAAAGAATTCCATAAATGCATAATGCAGAGGTATCATCAGTTCCACAGTCCCAAGGCCTCTAGGAACTTGTTTAGTATTAGAACAATAATGTGATTTCTCTGGTTAAAGAAAACATATATGATTTCTCATAAGGAATTAAAACTTAACAGACAAGTGGTACAATTGCTGAGGGTTTATTTGTTTGTATCCAGTATTTGTTTATACCGTCTAACTCCTTTGAGCAATACATTCTGATTTGATATAAATTAGTTTTAAATAAGCACTGGTATATGAAATCATTTATAAAGGATGACTACAGAAAACTAGAAACTACTTCACAAAATAAAACAACCTTTCTTTAAACTGGGTTTTACAAGTAACAAAGTAGATGATCAACAAATGTATAATTCCATAATAGAGGTATGATTATATAAATACTGTTTGAACTACGCAAGAAGTGTAAATTATATCAATATAGAGGAGTTTTTCCTGAGTGTCCATTTATATTTTTTTTCCAAAGTAGTCTTGGTGCAGACTAATTGTAAAATGCAGCGCTAGAGTTAACACCATACAGGTATCAACAGTGGCTGGCCTTTGTATTCCTACACTTACCTGACAGAAAAGTTTAAAACCTGAGTAGGAATTAATATTTCCTTTGGGCGATGGGGGAATATTGGGCTGTGGTTCATGAGGACATAAAATGCCTAGCTTTCATGTCTTCCTCTGTAGAATGAGAAAGACTGAGCCTAGGAATAAGCACTATATAGATCAGGAATGAAGACTCAAAGACTGGAATGACATTTTGTTAATATTTAGAACCAGGACACAATTAAAAAGCAGGACACTTTCTGCCTGCCTTTAGAATGTTGGCGCAAGCTTGTAGTACTCATATGTGTAGGGGAGCATAGGGGTGTACACATAGTATGTACATAGGTGGGATGCATGTGTCCATGTGTGGTGTTACTTTGTTGTTTGTATTGTGTGTTATAGGTATATGCATGTAACTGGCATAATTTCAAATTTCTTTTTCTTGAAGAATAATATTCTCAGATTTTGTTTCCCTCTGCAATTCTGCCAGATAAGTTAAAGGCTCTAAATGACATATAATGTAAGAAGTTGTTGCCATTTCTAGAGCAGAGAGATGAGCTTTGAGACAAATGTTTCCCTTAAAATTGACTGTTTTCATGTTATTAGGTCTGATTTTTCTCCCAGTATGTGTTTGTCTCCTTAATTTACTTTTTTCAGACTCCAGTTAAAATCAAATCCCATCTTGTCTTTGCCTTCTTTTCCCTCAGTCTTTTCTCTCCATGCTAGTTCTGTTTCCTGTATTGCATTTCACTCTCTTATCTAATTTCCTGAGAGGTTTCCACACATCTCATTTTCTCCTTTTCTAAAATACTACTACTACTTTTCCACTTTTTTTTGTAGTACCAGGGGCTAGAACTCAGGACCTTGTGCTTGCCAAGCAGGTGTTTATGCTACTGAGCTATCTCCCTGGTCCAACTACTACTACTTTTTAAACAACTAAGATTGTTTCATTATATTTGCTAACAGTTGGGATTACAGTGATATAATAAACCATAGTAAAATACCTTGCTGTAATCATCCATTAACAGCGTCTTTTATTACTTTATGAAAAATACCTCCCAACATTTCACTCCTTACAATATTTTAAGGCAGATGTTAGAAAAGCTTGTAGTTATGTTGCTATTACTCTAGTAAAAGCCTGAGTTCCTTATAATTCATTAGTCTAGAGAGATTACATGATTACATTCTCAACTGGAAGGTAGCACATTGTACAATTTTTTTAATCAGTGATTTATTACTGAGTTATAAATATATTAGCTGTAAAATGGAATATTTAGTCTTTATTTACTTTTCTCTGAAAGTTTTAAAAACAAGTATAGCAAGTTATTTTGAATTAACGTCTTAACGTCAGGTAACATATTAAAGAAACAGTAACAAGTGTGAGGTGATTAAAACATTGCTTTAGAATGGTGTAATACTCTCTAGACCCAGAACCAGATAACTAAAAGAAAGTTAAAAGCAGAGTAACAATCCAAGCAACCCCAATTAGCCATCACTTGCAAGCCCTCTAAACTGCATTTCAAGTTTTACCTGCCTAACATATTTAACATCGTACTAAAATATAATTTCATTTGTCCAAAATAGATGTGTAATCTATTTTTACTTTTACTGATTTTCAAAATATCATGTTAAAAATCACCTACCCTTCTGCGGTCTTGAGCGTTGTTTCTTTCCCTCTTCACTCTGTTAAACTAAATTTGAACTTGCCTAAAGGTGCAGGTGTACTTATATGTGCAGGGACTTCAATAATTCATGTTTTTTGACACCCAGACATTATATGACCCACTGAATATTCTTAATTAGTCAGGGAAGGAAGCAGCTGTATGGATTCACAAATTATTTTAAACATGCTTTTAAATATTTTAAATTAGAACTTCCAATTAAAATTGTACATGTCACATTGTCTCATTTAATGCCACTGTTCTTTTTGGGAAGCGCAGCCTCAGCCGAGCAAGCCTCATTGATGTGAGCTGAGCTCAATTAGCTTCTGATGTTCTGCCAAATTGCCTCATTACCTGTCAGACAAACACCGGTGACACTTTTAAAGTTGAGCTCTTTGCATCCGTATTATTCTCTTCGGACCCAAAATAATTATTCTCATTAGAGCAGTAAAAATAAGCAATTTGCTAATAAAAAGTAAACCAATATGTTTGTAATATAAATAAAAAATGCAGCGATGAGACCTAAGTCAAGGGCACGCTTTCGTGAATGCTTATGTGCGCCACAGGCTTCTGCGTTCCACAAGCTGTAGCTTCCCCAAGAAATCCCTGGAGGTTGTTGCAAATGCTATGTCCACTGGGCTTTCCCTGTTGCTTACATCGTGTTGACGAGAAGAGAAGCTAAGAGTTTCCTATTCTCTCTGTGTCAGAATTTAAAATGTGCCTCAGCCTATGCTCATGAAACAGGCAGCTGAAACATTCTTTGTTTCACAGAGAGCTTAAAATGGCTTAAAGTAACTTATTTAGAAGGCAAAGTATAAACAAGTACCTCAGATAATCTTTATTTGTAAATCCTTCTTTAATACTGTTTACCACTTATCAAAATATTGACCTACAGGTAAAGATTTATGCAGTTTTAACCCTTCAAGTTTTAGCCACCTAAATGACTTTTCTTCTTGCTTTGCCCTTTATTCATTGTCTCTCCCATAGGGAACTGGAAGGATGGAAGGTTGGAATCTAATTAAGAGATAATGTTTTGCGAAGTTGGTCTATACAGATGACATATATTGAAGTGGAGACTGATTTTTTTTCTCCTGGGTGGCTGGCAGAAGATCGTTACTAGAGCACCAAACTTGCATTGCTTTAACAGCTTCATGATACTGTGAAACACTCAAGCTATGAAAGGCTCTGCGTCTCAGTGGCTTTCAACCTGAGCTACACGTTATAATCACCTGTAGGTTTTCTGAAAAGATGCTCCTGCCTGGGCTCCATCACATAATAATTAAATTAGAATCTTGGGGACAGAACTGGAGGTGTGACGATTTGTTCAAAGCTTCCCAGCTGATTCTCCTGCATAGACAGCGCTGCGGGCCATGGAGCCTGGGTCTCCACCTTGTAGACAAGAGACCATCTCGGCCCATGCTTGTAAGCATTAACTTCCCTAGCACTCTGCAAAAGGACTCTTTAAAATTAAAACATGAACATAATTTCATCATGCTTTGTTTTTTGTTTTTAAAGAGAGCACAAAATATTATTAAAACAAAAATGACAAGTGATACAGAATTTCACTTAACAAAGTAATATGAATTTCACAGTATGTGTTGTAATGCGTATTGCTCTCTTCAAATTTGTTGTTCATATTATCAGATATGCACATGCAAAATAGGAAGAAGAAAGAACAAAATGAAATATATAAGAAATTAGGAAGAGAAAAAAGGAAAAAGAATTTAAAAAGAGAAAAAAAAATTAGCATTAGCTGTTTTTTCCATAGACCAAGAGAAATGTGCAGTACAGTTGTCCAAACCATCCTGCTTACCTACATAGATATTATCTTTTTCCTGCTCCCTCTCTTGTTCTTCTACTCAACTCAGTAATTCCTCCCATTAAATGTTGTTTGATGTATCTACATTTTAATCTCTGAAGCTCGTGTATTCCTACAGTTTTCACTCTTATTTTTGATGGAATTCTGGTAATGTGAATAACTATGTAACTAAAAATCTATTGATTTTCTTGTTTCTGTAAGACTGAAAGATTCTTTTTATCTATATAATGAAATTAAATGTGAAAAAATGTTAGTGATGACTTGCATGCAAACCTGGGATAGCTACTTGGAAACTGGTCTTAATTATTTTACCATTCAAGTTTTATGTTGATCTTATGATACAGGCATTTTTATGAGTTTTCTGAGAAGATATAAAATACTTGGAGTCTACAAATAGTGAACAACAAGCCTTCCAGAAAAATAAAATGCTCATGTGCCATAGGGTTCATGCCCTCAGCAAATATCACTGTGCAATTTGTTTCAGTAGGCTTTCTACTTAGCAGGGGCCATCTGCAAACACATGAGGGGGTCAGGAGAATACTACACTGACTGCCAACTACACTTCATTCATCATGGCATGGGATGTCCTTATCCTTCACGCTGCTAAATCAGTGATTCTCAAAGGGAGCAGTTCGTCAGAGTCTCTGTAAAGAGTCTAAGGGTCGTAAGGAACAACATGGAGAAAAGAATGCTTTTCCCATTATTTTTATCTGATTTAGGGCCAGTTTCAATTATTTTACTTAATTTTGTAATTCACGATATCGTAGGAGGACATGGTATTTCTTGTTAAAGGATCATAAAAGAATTAAAGATAACTGTTAAAAATTAAGCATGTCTAATATTGTCTACAGAAGTGCATGCCTCCGAAACAGTTTCCTTTGAATGCTTTGGTTATACAGTCAGACGTTTTGAGATTCAAACTGTGTGACAACAAAGAAAGGACCAGAAGTTCCATAAACTTAACTAAATTGAAGTGCAGCTTGTGTCTCATTCAGTGGCTGTTTGGACAGTACACACAAGCTCAAAGATGCTAACTATAGCTCTTTATTTAGAAATGATTTTGTCAGTTATGTCACATGACCTATAGCTTTTGGTTCATATATTGAAACTTTTTTAGGGAACAAAATTAAGGTACTCCTCTTCATTTCCCATTCTTCTCCATATACTTACTACTCCTTTATGCTATCATAATATTTTCTTGTTGTGCAATAATTGTTTTTCCCAACTCAGTGCTGTTATTTTTTAATGGGAATTTTTAAGATTGCAGATGCTTATTTTCTTCATCCTGGGCAAGCTTCTCTTTCTCCAAGTTAGTAGCGTTAAGTGGCAGAAAGCCAATGGGGAGTCTGTTTGTTTTTAAATCCTCACTGTGTGTTCTCATTTCCTTTCCTCCTCAACACATATTAAGGAGCTACAGGGAGCAGCACTGACAGCGGGCCAGGACTCCAACCTCAGGTAGGCTGCACTGAAAGTGGGCCAGGACTCCAACCTCAGGTAGGCTCCCCCCACCTTTTTCTGGGTGACATGCAAGCACATCCTCAGTTGCCCTACTGTGGTACAGAATTTAGAAAGAATTCACTCCTTTCAAGTGACAGCCTCAGTCAGGAGATTTGGGAAAAGTCTCTCCTCCTTTTAGGGTTTCTGACCTTGGCATTTTGGAATGAGAACAGATTCACTGTACTGGTCCCATGCTCTGGATGCTCCTGTCCACTCTACACTCAGGAGCAGCTTCAAGTCACGACAACTGCAAAGGTTTCTAGGTCTTAGAGAATGTCATGGAGACAGGAAAAGTTTACTCCACCTGGTTAAAATCCACGGTTCTAATTCAAGACCCAGTATTTCATTAGCACATTTTATTACTCTACAGTTACTATGTAAACATACATTTTCAGTTTCATAGTTAAAGTACATTGATTATGTTTTAAACAATGAATGAGAACTGGCATTATGAGAAGAGTTTCAGCCTGACATGTCTGTTTCCTCGGAATAGCATAGATTACTAGCTCGTTGTTGCTATTCCTTGGATCGCAGGGAGCCCCGAGCTGCCATTCTCATTTCCTTGTATTTGCCCTTCATATTATTGCTCTAATACATTGTGGGCTGCTCTTCTTATTCAGTGGGGCTGCAGTGTAGGGTTAGGCAATCCATCACTCGCCTCGCATCTAGCCTTGGAGTGATGTCACATTGGTTGTGAAAGATTTTTTTTTTTTCTATTTTTAAATCAGAGGAGGATAATGGCATTCAGTAATTTTAAAATCTTAGAGACGTTTTAATAGAGATATTCTTTCTTCTTGTTAAGAGACGTCAGCCCAGGTAATTTAAATGACTTGCCAATGTCTCTCGTGACAAATTCATGTTAGAAACCAGACTTAACATTGCCAAACCTTCCGAGCCAGTCCACTTTTCGTTTTATTACACACTGCTGCCTTTGCAAATGCTGTGAAAGGCATCTGTATTGCTTTAGTGATTGCAAAGGAAAAACAAAATGTGACAGCCCATCCCAGGTCTGCAGTATTTGTTGCTTATCCTAAGTAGTTAAAGTATTTCCCATGAAGTTTATATTTATGCCTATTGAAACTTATAGATGAACATTAACCTCATGAGTTATTATCTACAGGCAGAGTGTTGTATACAAGTTCAATAGATACTCAGATGAATTCAGTGGCTTGCAAAGATACAAAATTCTGCTCTGTTTCTACAAATGGTGTTCAAATTGAATTTTATTTTGTTTTTTGATAAGGTAAATAATAAAGGTATAATAATAATAAATTCATTTTTTCATAAAGGACTTCTTTTAATATTTTGGTATTTTATCATCAGCCTGCTCTTTTCCCCATTTGCATGTCAAATACACAGCCAACCTTCAGAGTATAATATCCATTTATTAATTAACAATGGTCCTCTTCAGTTTTGATCCTTATACCCTCTGTTGCCTGTCTTGGAATAATTTCACTGCACCTAAGCACATTTGTTCAAGCAGATAAAGAGTGAATAGAGAGACAAAAACATTCAGTAAAGTTCATTTTTCCATTCCAAAGCAGGGCCTGCCGGATCTCAAGGGATGTCTGCTGCTTTGTACTCCATCTGTGATTGCTCTGTCTCTCGGTCCCTTGATATCAACTACAGTGCCATTTAGTTTTGAGCTAGTTTCAGCAAGATTTTGTTTCTTGGCTTCTCCTCCTAGCAAATGATCATCTCCCATTCCTTTCCCTTTTCCTCTATTCCTTTTCTTCTCTCTATATGAACAGGCACAAATATTTATGCTACTGTAAATTTTATGTATATTGGCAGAATTCTTAACTCCAAGGTAATGCAAGGGCTTGGCTCAGGTCACCAAACTCTCTCTAACTTGCTGGATGAGTTTAGACTGATGCATGAGGATGTGAATTGGCTGCTTTTAGCCCACTACACTTTATTCATTGAAGTAACACGATGCTGTAGCAATGGTGACTGTCTTTGAAATAAATTAAGACAGCAAACATCCTTCTTAGATACAAAAAAACAAAAACGTAGGGACAGGAGAAATAGCTCTGTAGTCTAAGTGCCTGCCTGGAAAGCACAAGGAACCGGGTTCAGTTCCAGGTACTGCATGCCATGCTGGTCCCTGAACCCCTGCGTATAACATTATGGACACTGGAACTGGGCATGGTATCACACACCTGTAAGCCCAGCATTGGGAGGCTGAGACAGGAGGATCATTATGAGTCTGAGCTGTGTAGCAAGACCTTGTATCAAATAAATAAATAAATGAATAATTTTTAGACAACCTTTTAAAAATGTACTTGCATGTGAGCCTCTACTATTCAGTTCAAAATCCTCCATTGCTGTACTCTCTGACAGACTATGATATTAATAATCCGGGTTATGTTGTAAAATCATAACACTTCCCTCAACTCACACCTTAGACAAAGCACTTCTCAGAGTGTAGCCTACCATACAACTTAGAGGATTTATCCTACAAAGATTTAAAAATTAACCCAAAGTTTCAGAAATTAAATACATTGAGAGAAAACTCTTTATTTAACATACTTTGGGTTTAAAAAGGCACAAGATAGTAAGAAAGCAGGTGAGTAGAACCTCTCTTGATGGGATAACAGGGTATTTTGATTAGATTGAGTAAGGCTAGCTACCCTTCTTTGGTGTGTTTTTCAGGATGCTTCCAGAGATGCTGGCCATATAGGACAGCAAACTAGAGGAGAGATCTACCTCGACTGTGGGTTCTACTGCCCGATCCAGTCGTGGACTAAACACAGCAAAAGTGGGAAGAGAAGGCTGCCGGCCACATCTTTTCTAGCTCTCCCTGCTCTGGGCTGTCATATGCTGAGCAACTTGCCTTAGCCACAGCACCCTCCTGACTTCTGGTTTGCCATAATCTTAAGAGCCTTGGAACCAGGCACCATGAATTTTACCCTAAAGTAGGTACTTTAGTCCACTAAGCTATCAGGTTGAACCCCAATTTGGATTTTAATCTGAGTTGGTTGTTCAGCAGGCAAGTTCACTACATCAGAGGTCTGCACACGTTGGAATAAGAGTAGGCACTTACAGGCACATCACAGTGAACTCTCCTCTGTGAAGCCAACTGGGCTTTGGAAACGGGACTGGGAACTGTGGAAATGAAGCCCTTTCTTACAGATGTGGGCTTTGGAAATGGGACTGGGAACTGTGGAAATGAAGCCCTTTCTTACAGATGATGCATTAGAAGTGGGTGATCCCAGGCCAGTGATATAGCTCAGTGGACTGAGAACCTGCTTCAGCAAGCACAGGGACTAGGGTTTGATCCCCCATCTCCCATGCTGCACTGGCCCCACCCCTGGGGTGGGCTGAGCTACTGACCAAAGCTGGGGGTAGTGGTGCACACCTGTAATCCCAGCACTGGGGAAGCTGAAAACAGGAGGATAGCTTCTGTTCATAACTTCATCCTCTCTCAGGTTGTGGCAATACTTTTGGTATTATTTGTTCTGACCATCAATAGACTAATGGAAAGATGAGAAAAATGATATTGGACAAAACTTGTTCTACCACTTTCCATCTGCAATATTTGAGTAGATTACACAAATCCATTTGTATGATTCTCTATTGCGCAGGATGGCAATAGAGAATTATCTATTTGGAAGTGACTTGAAGTTTAAGAAATAAAAGATATGATGTTTCAGTACCAAGCACATCATGTAGTACTTACTCAATAAACAACTGTTTTCCTTCTTCCTTTCCTTTCGTTTTTAATGTTTTATATTTATTTATTTGAAAAAAATTAGAGTAAGCTACTGTTACTCCATTCCTGTTCTATAACTCAAATCTTAATTAATTGTTTCACTGTCTGAGAGAATACACTTGAATTCTACTAAGCATACATTTCAAATTTCAATTCTTAATAATATCTTTTGACACTTATTTATGCCTCATTTAGCCATGTGCTACAGTTACTGTTGACAAATATCTGGCGGGTGGGATTTATACAACAACCAGTATGTTGCATGTTTGTAAAAGTGTTATCTTTCTTCATTCAGATCTCACAAAGTGTATCCTTTGTGAAAAATGCATTTGTTGTTACTGCTTTCTGAAAAGATGAATTTTCTGGAGTGTATATAATAGTTCTTTGAAAAAAACATTTCAGTGAAAATGAAAAATAGCAAAAATCAAAATTATTTCAATTTTATCTTGACTAGTAGTCCAATCTCCTCATTCCCTTCAAATCAAATGTATGGAATCACTTAAGAATGGCTTCAAATGGTTTTTTAATTGGAATATTTAATTATACATAAATGTTTTATTATAATTCTAATAGCTAAACTCATTTTCTTTGACTAAACACTTATTTTGAGGTTCTATATTAACACAAACCCAATATTTTTCATATAAGCATTATGTGTTGAGATGTGAATGAAATCACAGTCTTCATTTTTTAGCATCATTGTGAGCAAGCTGTTTTCATAAATGTGTGCATCTGACCCTGAAACACTCATCACCCTGGAGCCTCAGCAAGACAGAACTGGAGACTCGACGTGTGTGCGAGGACACAGGAAAGCATCGCAGTTATTTCTCTGTGTACTCATAGCCTCGGTCAATAATCCTTTAGGGTCTGTGGGAAAAGATGTGCAGGGTGGCAAAAAAAGACAATAGGCCCATGGCCTCAAGAAAGGCACTTAGTCTGAGACCAAAGTCACAAAGAGAAATGTTTGTACACCAGATAGAAGACTGTGTCAGTCATCCGTAGGCACTCGTGAGCACTTAGTGTGGGGCTATCTCTGCTTCATCCTGGATAGGGTCATCGCTTTTGTGTGTGTGTGTGTGTGTGTGTGTGTGTGTGTGTGTGTGTGTAGCAATGTGTCACTTGGCATTCTTCAAAATGCCCAGACAGAACTTCAAAATGCCACTTTCTGCCTGGCAGTTGAAAGTGAATATGCATCACAAAAATATAACAAAATGAAAGAATGAAAGGCTTACTCTGGAAAAATGCAACATGAGCCATGTTTAAAAAGTAGCCTTTCAGTCCTGCAAGATAGCTCAGTGGGTTGAGTGTCTGCTTTGGCAGCACAGGGACGAGAGGGTTTAATACGGTTTCATCCCCACACCTGGGGCATGCTGAGCTGCCACTGAGTCTGGGCATGGCGGTGCACGCCTATAAGTCCAGTGCTAGGGAGGTTGAAAACAGGAGGATCACTATGCGTCTGAGCTGCATAGTGAGACCCTGTACCAAGTACATAAAAATGAAAAAAAAAAAAAAGTAGCCTTTCAGTTGTAAAAGGAAAAATAGTTCACTGGGGCTTGACTGCTAAAAAGATGTGAGAAGTGAATAAACTATTTTAGGGAAAAGGTTGTAAAATTGCATATATTCCAATCAACAGTCTTCACATTTTGAAATACGATGGATAAATGTAATATAAAGCTCCATCAGAAGATCCCTGGGCATCACCCACCTGTGGTGTATGGGAAAAACTATGAAGACATTTAGAACGTGAACAAACATGTGTAGACATGTTGTAGACATTTACTATTTCCCTCCTAGAGTAAAACTGGTCAAATTTGAAAACAAAACAAAAAGAGATATAGGAGCTTCATGAAGTTGTTTAATTTTATAAAACCCTTCTTGGACATTCTTATTCTTGACATGTAGCTATGCAGACTCATGCACTAGATTTTATGAACCGCTGACTTGGATCGTGCACAGTTGGGATTTGAAGCCTCAGCGAGCACATAGGAGAAAATCACCCTTCTGAGGAATGTCTGGTCTGTACCTCAGAGCCCAACCTGGCACAATTACAAGAGGGAGAACTGTCTAAGGACACCCTTGTGACTGCACTAGGGGGAATCAGCTGAGGTATAAAGAACAGCACTTTCCTCTTCCCGCAGCTGTTGTTTGAATTCCATTATAATAGCTACCTCTCACTCTAGAAAATAAAGCTGCTTACACCTAGGTATAAAGAAGGACATTGGGGTAGGGAGAGGGGAGCTGAAAAGTGTAGAATGCATAGGGTCAGGGAGATTTTGTCTCTATATAGTATTTAAACAAAATCTGTGCAATAAAATATGCTTTCACTTGTCTTTATAAAACAAGGAATGCATATGTGCATACATGTGTAATCTTTTTAAAAACATATGAATTATACTGTTTTAGCACAATATAACTCTGCATAAGCATAACAGTACCACAGACACAGCAGTGCACTTTGCAAGCTCTTTTAAACATCCTTGATGATGCTTTAGGCTGCAGGTTTTTGTAAGAATTAATTCAGTTCTGAAAGTATCTCTCTGAATTTAGATTTTCACTTGAGGTGGATAGCGCTAATCTCCTTACATGTCATCTAAGTAACACAAAACATCACTATGATCATTAACAGGGTACTCAAACCAAAATGTTTTCCTTTTTTTCCTGTCCACCTCTGCCAGTCCCACTATTTTATTGTTTAGTGCACAGAAATAGCAGTTTGTAATTCAGCTGCTTATAATGCCTATCAGAAAGATTCCCATCAAAGTCAATTAAAATGGGATCAGAATGGGATGCTGGGATTGAATCTCAGTGATTTCATGCATAGAATATTTAGGAATTTTGTACACACCAATGTTTTCATAACCAAAATAACCATTTATGGATTTTCCCATTTCAACATGCATAGTTATAAGGATAAATATGGTAGAAACAGACAACGGTCTCTGACTCTCCAGAAAGAAGTAATTTCCCTGGAATGATTTTGGCGGAAAGCTGAGGTTTTAAGTATTTATAGAGATTATTTCATCAAAATTCTCACCAAAATTTCCTTAGCATACCTGATGCTAATATATTACTTTGGATCAATCAGGGAACATGATAAACTGATACTTCATTTAAAATAAAAGAAAAACATCTTAGACCCTTTGAGCTTGGAACAGTGCTCTAGGCAGTAGAAGTACCATAGTCAGAGTACTTCACAAGTTGCCATTTCTCCAGGATCTCAATTCATTAGGGAAGACAGTTAAGAACCAGGTAGAAGAGGAAACACCAGACGACTTCAGATGGCTGTAAGTCCTGTGAGGTATGTAGAGTTGCATGAAATGCTGGGCCAGGGATCAAGGAGAAGAGCTGGCATTACGCAGAAGTCACTGTTAGACAGTTCCCCAGTGACATTAACTCTGTCTTGAATCCACACTAAGATTTAATGTGAAGAATTTAAGTAAAGAATATCATTGTGATAGTCTGCTGAAGGGGACAGCAGAAGTGTGATGAGACTAGATTGTGGCCATGTAGCTGGCCACTCCAAGCAACAAGGAAGATAAGAATCTGTAGGGGGAGAGGGTGGAGCTTAGCAGGCTTAAGTGCCTGCTTGGCAAGCACAAGATTGTGAGTTCAATCCCTGGTACAAAAAAAAAAAAAAAAAAAAAAAAAAAAAAAAAAAAAAAAAAAAAAAAAAATTCAGTAGGGTCTTTTAAATGCTGATGAACTTGCTACTTTTCACTTTATTTTCATCTCCCACATGTAATCATTGTAAATTTTATGAAAATATCAAGAGATGAATGATCCCAGTGACTTAGAACATGCATATTTAGCTTGAAGAGATTCATTTATTTTCTTTTTCTCTGAGTAGATAGTAAAATTACCTGCTGTTACTTGGAATTTCATAAGTAAGTGTATGCATCTTTCTTTTTATTTTCTGTTCTTAAGCATAAATTGAGTTTATTAAGATTTATTTGATAGAGCTAAATCATAAGAGAACATAATCATGTCTTTCTATTTTTATTCTCACTAATGAAAGTTGTGATATTTTTCTTGAGACATCTTTCCATGTGGCCTGCTTATTTATTTGGAAATCTTCCTCTACTGCTGTCATATGCACCAATGCAGACACTTGAGTTTTATCTGAAAGGCAAAGATTGCATCTTCCCCATTCATTCTGCTAGTTATCCTGCTATGTCTTAAGACAGATGACATTGAGTTAAATTTTTAGCAAAAGCAAAAGTAGTTCGTACTGTACTCTTGATGCTGACAAATTCTTCATTACCAAAGGTTAACCAAAGATGTCAGCAGAGTTCAAGGCATGATTTTTGTTAGCAAATGTCTACAACAGAATAAAAGCTATCAATTACATGAAGCTTTTCCTAGTTTCAAAATGAAATGATTTTTCTGTCCTGAGTGAGGAAGTAATGATAGTCCATTAAATTGTTTTAGCTACATAGAATGTTTCAGAAAAAAATGAATGAATCATCACTTTCAAAATGATTCAACATAAGAGAACCTGTGCTGTGATATCCTGTAACTCAGTGGTGTCCCAAATTTCCTGTTCAAGGAGATTATGGAGCCACAGAGAAAAGTAATCGATGATGTACAGTATGCCTAAGGAGAGTCACCTAAAGAGAAAAAAATTCTCTCAGGCTTTTACAGAGAGCAAAATGGTCAAGCAATGACTGTGACTCATCTAGATGGCTGGCACTAACAAAAGATCTATAAGCTGCTCTACATGGCTTCAGGGTAAATCCTCAGGGGATTTGACTGACATTGTCAGATACAAAAGTTACATTTTTAGTTATATAGGTCTTGCTTTAATTTGGTCTTAACCATTCAGCAGAAAAGTATAACCATGAGGTATAAAAAATAATGCCATATTACTATGCTGGCCTGTAAAAGGCTCAAGTCAACAAATTCTGACATTGCCAGTTCTGCTGCTAACACACAACTATTATGGACTATTGGACTATCTTGGGATACTTTGCTGAATTCAAGTACCTACAATATTTGAACTGGCTTCAAGTATGAAAAGGTCCTTTAAAGACTTCTCCAAATATAGCTTCTCTAACAGCAATGGATCATCTATCTCTGACAAAACAAAACAAAAACAGGGGATATAAATGAAGGGCTATTTTGTAGTAGAAATATATTATATGTATATACAAAACAGGTGGGATAGATATACAGCTACTTTCTCTTAACTGAACGAGAACAAAGATTTGTCCTAATAGTTTTTAGACAAGAGATCATGTCTGCATCCTGTACTATGAATAACTACTATGAAGACAACAACATGCAATGTACTAATCATTGTAACTGTCCTACTAACCTGTTTTGAAACTATCTCATTGCTATTTTATTACAATTAATAAAAACTTAAAAAGTAAGTAAAAGAATAAACAAAAATGATTCAATATTGTGCTACTTAAAAATCATCATCTTAGGTTTCTTTTCAGAATACACAAAAATATATTTGGTGGCTTGAGTACATTTTTTATTTATTTATTTGAAGTGCCTGTTTTAGAAAATATAACTGTTCAAACCATTCCAAACATTACGTGAGGTAGTCCCTCACTTCCATTTGGTGCCCAAAATTGAGTCTTTCCCTAGTACATATTTCCTGTACAAAATGACGTAGTCATCATGCACATGTACATAACACAGCTTAACTTTTGTCTCCCTGCCCCTACTACTCCTCTGGCTCCTTTCCAACTCTTGGTCACTGACCCAATAATTTTTAACTCTGACAATATTGATTTAGCCACCATATACAGTATAATGATTTATAATTTTCGGATGTATGAATTTTTAATTAATCAAGAGCAATGCAATGTACAAATCATAAAGCTATCTAATAATGAGAAATAGATTTTAAAATGCAAATCTGATTGAAACAAATATTTATAATTTAGGGGCTGGCCAAAATATAATAAGTATGTGAGACAATTGTATAGGATGACTATATTTCTATAAGTCTTTGGACTCTACCTGTTTTAGGGTATCAGAATAATTATAGCTTAAAATATTAAAGATCATTTATTTAGAAAAATATTTCAGCTTATAAACAATATCATAAATTAAAGTAATGTGTCAAAATGTAACTGACCTTTATCCTATAAATTAGGAAGACATGCATAACCATTGTTGTGGTTACTGGTTGTTTGAAAAGGATAAAAGCAAGTACTATGGGAAAATTAGATCATTAATAGATTGCTTTGTGGATGAAATATTTTAATAATTTGTGTATTCCAACCAAGAATGCTTTCTGTTTCAAAATATGATATTGAAAACATCTCTAAATTCTGTTATCTCTTTAGGCATCTGTCATAAAATAAATACTCAGTCAATTATTTGTTGAACTTTTCAAAGAACTGATCCATGGCCTAAATTGTATCCGCAAATTTGCAGAGCGGCCCCCTCAAAAATTGCAATTTCGGGCTGCCCAAATAGCTCAGAGGATTAAAGCATCTGCTTAGGCAGATGCCAGGGTCAGAGGTTCATCCCCAGTCTGCTGTGCCAGCCCCACCCCCAGGGCACGCTGAGATGGCGATTGAGACTGGCCATGGTGTCACATGCCTGTAATCCCAGCTTTTGGGAGGCTGAACACAAGTGGATCACTAGGAGTCTGAGCTACATAGTGAGAACCTGAGACCCTCACTAAAAAATTTTTTAAAAAATCAGCTTCATACTCATGGAAAGAAGTGTGGAACTCAAATCCAGTAATGCATTTGAGCATTTAAAAGTTTCTGAGACTATGTGTGCTTAATTTTTCCTAACCCCATTCTCCAGTCTCTAAAGTGATGATGAGAAATATATACTCTCAAAGAAGAATCTATTCTTCTTTGAATGTTTTTCTTGTATTACTTATAATATGCTAATTATAGATTATTCATAATGTCCCTGCACTATTAGTCCTTAAACCCCATGAAGACAAGAACCATGTGAATTTAATGATTAGGGTGTACATACCTGACACAAATTAGAAACTCACCATGTATTTCTCAAAGGAATTAATAAGAAATGCCAGTCAAGGAGAAATGCCAGTCCTGATAGTTGGCATACTACATTCTCTTAGGTAAAGGAAAAGAGCTAAGATAATGACAGTGGAAATCCTCACTTTTCTAAGTGATACATTGAGGGAGGCCTTGGAGAACCAGTCCCCTGATGCCGGCTTCTCAGGCTGAGAATGCAGTGTTCCCAGGCTGGTGAAGAAAACCTGATGGTGGATGGAGAATATATTAGAGAACTGCAGGAGGTTGAGACTGGGCTACCAAGATTAACAGGTCTATCTCAGTTTCACAATGTGATGAGAACCAAAAGAATATCTGTCTGTCTGTCTGTCTGTCTGTCTGTCTGTCTATCTATCTATTATATATCATCTATCTATCATCTATCTATCTATCTATCTATCTATCTATCTATCTATCTAGTTAGCTAGCTAGCTATCATCTACTTTTTGATATCAGTATTTCACAGTACAGGCTGGGTTTATAAAGTTAAAAAAATTAACTCCTTACCCAAAATCTCACCACTCTGTCCACCTCCAAATCAAGGAACCCCTTGGTCCCATAAAATGTATATCTGCTCCTTAAGTACACTAAAAATACGGTTGCCGTTGACCCTTGAAACCTAGTAATTACTGAGAGTAAAAGTGAACAGTCTTCTGGAAGTTATTCAGGCTGCTTCACACTTTGAATATAACTCACTGCATGTCCTTTTCCATGCACATAAGAGCGACTAGGTGAGATTTCTAAGTGTGCCTTAGCCAACACACACCTTTCATTAAGCCTTGCACTCCACTTCATCCTAATTGGTATTGTTTCTTTTCATGGTTGGCACTATCTCTGCCTTCTTGACTCATATGGATTATTTGAGAAGCAGATGTAAGAAAAGGGCTTTAACCGTTTGAGCAAAGGAGAGACAGGTAGCAAATCTAAAATACAAAGTTAATTAGAAACTAATCCTGGAAGAGCATACAACTGGCTGACTATTGGTATCTTCAAAGCAGTTTGGGAGATGGTAAAAACCCTTTGAAGAGTAAAGTAAAACAACAGAAAGAAATTCCATTTTCATAATTATTTTCACTTAAAAATAGCCTTCATTTTAAGAGACAGGGAGAGACGGAAGAAGCAGTCAGTAAGGACAGTAATCTTCCAATTATGTTGGATTCAGAAAAGAGGAAGACAGGAAAACACAAAGGGATGGGGAAGCCATGCATGTCCTTTGCTCAGGAAGTTTTGTGTTGACCTTGAGTTTCAAAGTATAGGATGGTCTGCCCCGCGAGCCGGTTCCACTCTGCATCCAGCCAGTGCATTGGCCTTCACCTACTATGCAGCACAGCGAGGACAGAAAGCACAGGATGCTTGAGATGAAAGGCATTCTCAGACCTCTCTGGAACACACAAAACCTTTCTTTGCTATCATTCAGACCGGGTCTTGTTTGTTTTTTCCATGGCAGCTCTTTTAAATGAATTTATTATTTTGGTTGTGAGACATAGAAGCTTGTTAGTTTTCTGTTTTTTTTTTTTTTTTTTGTTTAAAAAAAGACTAACAGAAGTAGGACAAAATCATTTTTCATTGCCAGCACCACGAATGTTAGATCACTTGAACATCCATATGTCAAAAGATTGATAGAGAGGTTTGCCCTTCCTAAATCAAAAATACAAAATACCATAATCCACTTTTTAAATCCATATTCTAGTGACTATAAATTGTGGAAGTACAGCATTGCTTACACTGGCAGAGTTATTCTAAAGAAGTGCATGATCAAAAATGTTCATGGCCCTCGTGTTGGTTTCTTGAGCATGTGGAGCTGCTTTTATTCACCCTACTATCTTCACTCTTAGACTTGAATCCAAATCCATACTGTCCTCCAAGACCTGCAAGGAGTCTTTCTCCCTTGTGGAATGAATTTATTTCCACTTAAGGAAATCTTCATAGCCTGGCGTGGTGACGGATGCCCTCAATTGCAGCGCTCAGGAGGCTTGTGCAGGAAGATCCCCGCAAGGTTGAGACCAGCCTGAGCTACAAAGGGAACTGCATAGCAGGATCCTGTCTCAAAGAGAGAAAAGAAAAAAGCAAAGAAGGAAGAAAGAAAGAAAATCTTTCTCTTACTTTAAATCTTTCAACAAATGTGTGCCATAGCTTTATGCAGGATTTTTAACATTGGTGTATTTTCTGCAGATTTGTTTTAGTATTTTAGAAATATAATAATATTAAATACCATGTTTCTATACTTCGGGATGCATGCTATTTTAGGCATGTATGTCTAAATTCCCAAATTTAGGAGGAAAGCCTTAACCAAAATTGGAATATCTTCTTTATATCTTTATTATTTTTTTTGTAACCAGTCCATGAAGTGGTACATATTTTACTTTCAGTTTGGAGTCTCCTTTCTCCCTCCTGAACAAGAAAAATCTTATTCCCTTTTAAAAGCTAACTCAAGCCTCCTTCACCACATCCATGGTGCCACAGAACCCCCAGAGTAATCCCTGCTCCATTTATCTCTACCAAATAGCCCTGCATTTTCTGTTGCTTTGGTCTGTTGTGCTGTTTATCTATCAATTGCTACTGAGTTCCTCCAAGGCAGAATCAGTTATTTACTTCTGAATCCTAAGTAGCTAACACTGTGTTCACAGTAAAGCTTACATAAGTATTTGTAGAAGAATACGCTTGATATTGTAGGATCCTTTGTGATTCTTCCTACCTTTCATTGTCAGTTTTAAAGACAGTAATAAATAAAAAAGACCACAGAATTTCTGGCCCACTTTCTTTCTTTTTTCTTTTTTCCCTGGTACTGGGGATTGAACTCATGCCCCTGCGCTTGCCAGGCAAGCATTTACTCTACTGAGCTATCTCCCCAGCCCATGGCCCACTTTCTATAGAAATGCTAAGTATTCAATTCAGTTCATTTCAAAGGACACATGTTACCAAGACTAGAGCAGAAGGAATAGAAAGGAACTGAAGGGACATGTTTCAAAAATAGAATCCTTTAGGTTACTTGTTCCATCATTAGTGACAGTAATAGTCTTAGAAGTGCTGTTACTTTAAATTGCTCTAACTAAGATCTTGAGAATTTTCCCCACCCTTCCTTTGATCTGTAAGAATGCTTTATTTTCCTTATGTAGAAGACAATGAATAATTTGCATCTCAAAAAGAATATGTCTGGTAAGAATGAGGCTAATGTAGAATGTATTCCCTAAACTCAGAGACCCTGGATGTGTGTGCTGTAGAACTCAGTCGCCTGTAGTACCTCTTTAAGAAGGAATGCTTACAGTTGGTAATGATATTTTTTTCAGGTGATACAACAAAGAATGTTTAATTTTTGAGACATGTACACATTCATTGAGTTATTATAATATAAAATTTTCTTAAACTCACAAATAGGTTTTAGGAAGTAAAATCTTTTGCTGGCTTAATTCACTATAGTGTTTCTATTAAGAATTCAAGAATTACTACAATTCTCCTTTGAGAAAACACTTCAAGAGTGTTTCTCAGCATGGGCTCCCTCAGCCAACAGTACCATTGTGCCCTACGACCTGTTAGAAACATACAACTTCAGGCCATTTAGGGACTCACTGATCAGAAACTCTGGAATGGGTGGGCAGCGCACGAGCCATGCTTCAGTGAGCCTTCTTTGATATTAGGAGCATTAAACTTTGAGACCTGCATCTTCAGTTTTATCCTGGATATCTGTAAACACATGCTCTTATAGAAATCTGGGAGCAGGGAAGAATGCTTTAATCTCAGATGTAAACCTCGAATGGTAGGATATTTGTGGCTCTTTGCCTTTCTCAAGGCTCTCACTTTTCACATATGTCTGTGAGGTCCTGAAAGACAGGAATGATTTCATGCTCATTTCTGTGTAGTTGGCATTTGAGTCTCATCACCACTATTTCAGTTAGAAATAACCCTGCTCAAATATATTTTGACTTCTAGGATTATGTGTCTTCAATATGAATGATTCCTCACCAGATGGCACTAATTTTTTTTTTTTTTTTCTTCAAGATGAGCCTGTTTTTCTAATGCTTTCCCCAGCTCTCTGATTTGAGCAGGAGGAAGAAACAGTAGGTCCACCGTGTTACCTAACCTTGAGGATGCAGGAAACGAAATAGGGAATCCATGAACATCTAGTTCCAAGCATCTCAAACTGTGATCTGTCACTGATGTTCTTTTATTTTTAGTTTTTTATTTTCATTTATTCATCTTTGACTAGAAACTCGTCAGTGTTTACAATGTTCTTTCTTGCTTATTTTAATGCTTGGTGATTACATTCAAATATATCAAATATACTTGTAAAATATCAGAACTCTTTACCCTGGTTGTAGGGCACAACTTAGAGGGCACTATATTCAAATTTGCAAATAATTTCCAGAAATAAAAGCAAATGAAAGGGGCTGGGGAGATGGCTCAGTAGAATAAGTGCTTCCTTGGCAAGCGCAAGGGCCTGAGTTCAATCCCCGGTTTCAAAAAACAAAAAATTAAAAAAAAAAAAAAAAAGCAAATGAAAAAATGAGTAAATATGTAGAGATATGCTACTCTGTGATCTCTGTCATAATTAGAAATAAATAGGGGCTGGAGAGATGGCTCAGTGGTCTAAAGCACCTACTTAGAACAAGCTTAGCAAAAGCATCAGGGACCGCGGTTCAATCCCCCA
>NW_004524733.1:1874014-1880669 GCF_000260255.1 Octodon degus
AAATAAATAAAAGTTATCTAAGGTAGCTAATAAAAGTTTGACTTCTTAGCATTTTACAGATAAATTACAAATTACAAAGGTGACATTTTAAGGAAATACAAAACCACAAGTATTTTATACATTTAGGACACAGAAGTAAAAATAATGAAATGCAAAATAATTAGGCAATCTTAGTATAAAGTTCATATGGTGAGATTAGGGAGTAGAGTAGTAACTACACTACAGACTCATTTAAAGATATTACTTTGAATCACATTAATGTCCTTGTTTTATTCACTTAGGACTTTTAGTCAAACTTGGTTCCACTTGTTTTGATTCATGAATTCCTAGTAAATCCTTTTATTTTGGAATTGTTTTTCCTTCCTTGCCCTACCCTTGAAATATTTAGAATGTTTCCTCTATATATTTTTAGCTGAATTCTGTCCTATTTGTGTGTGCACAGCAATGGGTATTAAACCCAAGATCTTATGAGACCTGAGTACCCTTTTATCCTAAGTGCCCTTTCTAACCCGTGTTCTGCTTATTCAAAGATGTCTCACAGGTTTACTGACTCACAGTCTAAATCTTTTTGTGTAGGATCTGTCTGGGGAGACATGTTAGAGACCCTCATGTAATTAGAGGCAAAGAAACTGAGGCCAGACTATAAAAAGCCCATTTTTTTCCACTCTACAAAAAATAATTCTTATGAGTGAGATGCTTAAAGTGATGGAAACAATACAATTATTTTTATAAAGAAGTAGTTTTTAGCCTATAGGTTTAAATATCCAAATTTTACCTGCTGGAAGCTTTGCATAGACTCCATACTCTGGAAGGTACTTAAAAATTTTACCAAGTTATTTAACTACATTATGATTCAGGTTTTTTTTTTAATATAGATGGGAACAATAATAAAGAGTTCTTACTTAATGCCTTGGAGCATTGTATGAAGTGACAAGTTTTAAACAATTATTATGTTGCCTCGTGCTCAAAAGCATTCAGCTATTATTCTCCAGTGGAAGAACATGCTAGCCTCATTCTCACCTGGAGACCACAAGTTAAAGAGAGCAGGTTAAGCATAGTGGAGTTCTACTCTACGAGACATAAAGCATCTGGCCAACGAAAGGCAGCGTGGACTTCCAAGTCTGGGCACATCACCCTAACACAGCAGGCAGGATCAGAACGAGGGATGGTTTTGGTTCCTTACTGCAGTGACTGCTCCCATCAGCTAACCACTGCTGAGTGGAACAGCTTGTACAGGGCTCCAGATGGTCTAAACCCATCAGGAGAAGGCTACCTTGCCGCGGCTTTGTCTGAAGGTAAAATTAGCCACAAGGAGCTGTGGGTTATAGAAAACTTGCAATAGGAGAAATGCCCGAATATAACTGATTATTGTGATTTTCTTCATTAGTATGCAAAAAATGGTACTCAGGTTTCATCAAACATGTTTTTCTAAAAGCTTGAACTGAACTCACATTACTTTATCCAACTTTGCTATTAAAATCATTAGCAATATTCAAAAAGCTGAATTTTCAGTCTGAATTACCTGAAGAATGAGCTATGATTATGTCCATGCTCCTTTTCAGAAAAAATCATGGTTTCATTTTCTCCCTAAAATTATCTTTCAGAAGGTGTTCTTTGGTAGGGTCATGAGTTGGGTAATGATGCAGATCCTAGGGGGCAAATTCCTGATGGAAATAATTAATTATCTGAAAAGCTGTCATAGATTATGGAATCTGGGAATGTAATCTTTTAAAATAAATAGTTTGAAAATGATAAGAATATATCAGTTGGAAAATGGTATTTATATATAAGACAGGGCAAGTAAAATTTCTTTCTACTGTTATTTGTATAGGGCCCCAATACAAAACAGATTATTACTAATATGTACTAATTTAATATGATTAATTTATGAATTCTTAAAGGCAAAGGAAAATATGACTGTTTTCCAAAAATTTCTAATGTTATCCCACACATTTTTAGTAAAATAATAAAAGTAGAATGTTGATACATAAATGAGTTTATCATCAGATTTTAAGTAGAAATAAAGTTAAAACTTTTTTTCAAAATCAAGAAATTTTGTCTTAGTTACAAAGATATTATATTTCATTTTTGAAAAGTGATCGGTGATGAAAAATTCTTGCTAACGATATATTTTTTCAAGTGTACATGTGAATACTTTCCTACAGGAGAAATCAAGTAGTCTCATAGTTCAAACTATTTAAACTTTCAGATTTCAGCAAATACATCCAAGTAACTTTATTTGCAATCCCAGGACACCAATAATTTCATAAAAAGTCTATGCTCAGAGTGATGTATGCACACTAATCTCTCACTATTTATCTTAATTGGCCCCATCTCCTGGTGGTGCTGGCATAGATCTGTTGCCATAGAGATACATTTAAGGTGCCAAGAGGAGAAGTGGGTTTAATCTCTTTGCATTACTTTAGTAACATATCAGTGTTATTAGAAAAGAATTAAATTAATTATGTTGGCCAAATAACATATGGCATTCTGGTACCATAAGGGAAAAGTTAATCTAGTAATTTTGCTGACAAAGCTCACGGCAGTCTGTAAGGCTTGACACAATTCTTTATTTTTTTCCTAAGAAAAATATAAATAAAAAAAATTTTCAACACAGATAATACTTTTGAAAACTCAAATTCTAAGAAAACCCACATCAATATTCTCTAAGTTAATAACATCAGCTCTTATAATGCAGACTTTCCCAGAAGGCTTATGCAGGGTGTAACCGCAAAGACAGTTTTGTAATAAAACCCTGGGGGAGCACCAGGCTGGGTGGGAATGACTGCAGAACGCGATCCTGCAGCGCCTAGAAAGGCTCCCCGTGGTCCAGGCGAGAAGCTGGAGGCTGTGAACACAACTGCACACACCCCGTCCTAGGGAAGAGGGTGTGCTTATCAGTGCACTGGGGGCACAGAGTGGGCACACAGCATCTTTACTGAATCTCGGGGGCGGGGGGAGCATGAATGGCCACAGGAACCTGCCCAGTGTGAGGATGAACAACGAATGGATTGTCCAAGTAAACCGCATCCAAGAACAGTCACTGGGGCAGTGAGGATGTCAGAAAACCTGTCTCAGAACTCTGATCATGATCATAGTACTCTGTCTTCCTGACTACACAGGGAAGTCACTCGGGATGGTTCAGGGCACAGCTTAAAGATCACTTACTCATGATTCATGAAGATAAAATCTCTAGTTGGCATTCTTTGCATTGAAGGTTCTTGCAAATAGTAGTAAATAACAAAAAAATTATGATAAAATAAGTGACAAGGAAATCTTATTTCCTTTACTTACAAATTATTTAGGTAGTGGGGCTGGTGAGATGGCTCAGTGGTCTAAAGTACCTACTTGGAACAAGCTTGGGAAAGCACAGGGACCGCAGTTCAATCCCCCAGCACCACATGCCAGCCAGGCCCGCCCCCTGGTGGGCTGAGCTGGCCACACACACACACACACAAAATAAATAAATAAATAAATAAATAAATAAATAAATGTTAAAAAAATTATTTAGGTAGAGTTCACTCTTCCCTCAGGCATATTTCTTATAGTAGAAATCTGCCATTTTCCAAGACACTATTAATTTCATCACTCCCTCTGCATTTATTCCAACACACCCTCTGCACTTGCTTTTATTTTCCTAGCTAGTTAGTCATGTAAAATGATGCTTCATCACAACAATATTGCCTCTTCTCCAGTGTGTAAAAATAAAACCCATCAGTGACAGGCTAGGATTGTGTTTTGTTAAATCACTGTGATAGGATCATTGCATTTGTAAATGATGAAATAAACAATCAGTTGCTTTTATTGTTTGCTAGAGCAAAGTAGTATCTTTAAATGAGTCCATAGTGTAGTTAAGGCATTAAATTATGCCCTATAAAAATATTCTTCACGCCCTTTATTTATGCCTTATTTCGTTTTTCCTATTCTTGCCACATAGTACAATCTGATGGTTACTATTGACTCATTTGGTTCTAGAAGGTAAATCCTGAGATTATAGAGTTAATGTTTGAAAATTACTGTGTTTGTAGCTACATTTAAAATACAACCAGGGGTTATTTGTTTTTCTTATATGTAGAATGTGCTTTAAAGAGACCATGTTATAAGTTTTATCAAAGTGAAAACCAAAAGAGGACTTGGCTTTGTAGAACAAGAGAGAAAGCAGATTCATGATGTATTATTCTAACAGTCCTCTGGTGTATGGGGGTTCTCTTAATGTGTTTTTAATGTATTAATTATAAGGAACTAAAAAGAAAATAAAAAACAAATAATGGCAGTCCACAAAGAAGAATAAACTTGAATTTTTAGGCAATGGATGCACCTCAAGAAAATAATCTTAACTGAAATATATCAGACACACAAATTTAAGTATCATATATTTGTCTCTTGTGTGAAAAAGCCTAAGTGAAACTAAGGTATGCAATGAAGGTGAAGAAATAGGAAGAATTTTGCCAATTTTAAGAAGGATAAGACACAGGGGTAGGGGATGTAGAGAAAAGAGACTGAAAGAACAAAAAGTTTTGAAGAAGTGAAAAGAGCTTTTTTAAATGAGGAGAGAAAGAAGATCAGGAGAGAGGGGAGAGGAAAAAGCAGAAGAAAATAAAGACATGTTCCATCCATGTAGCAGTCACCATGAGGAATGTGATTATTACGTGCTGCAAACAGTATTAATGGTGATTTTAAGAAAAGGATGGAAATGGATGTTTTCAGGTTTCAATTTCAATTAAATACAAGAAAAACTAAATACAAGAGGAAGTGAGCTAGCCACCCCTGAGCAGCATTGTAAATCCATGAACACTGCTCCTTTTGGAGCTCTCCCAGGATAACTTAGAAGCTTACTTTAAATTTCTGATTCAAAAGGACTGGAGATAGATTCTAGACTGGAGAAATGGTCACCATCTACATCATAACAATGGCCCCAGAAATGTTCAGTCATTTGATCTTTGTTCTTCTATCATAACATGGTGTTCTGTCCAGCTTCGCTAGTTATCCTAAGAAATATAATTTAACCCATAAAGAAATGGATACATTGTTTTCTGAACATGTGAGCAGTTGTTTGTAATATATAGCACCCCCAAACAGGAGGCACATGGTTCAGGGTCCTATGTCATAGGCTTTATACCCATACCTGGATCTCACTATTGTAGTTTGTCTTCTTCCATTTAATGCAAGGACTCTCTTACAATAGAGATGACTAACATTTACTCTGGCTTCTTGCAACATCTGGAGAAGTCTAATTAGTTGCCAATCCTAGTACCTCTAACCTGATTGTTCCAACTTTTGAATGCATTCTACTTTTTAACTTATGTTCCTTACTAGTAAGAAAGCAAAAATAAAGTGCTCTAAGCCTCTATTTGTTTGAATTGAATAGAGATAAATAGCTAGGACTATGCAAAATACACACAGAGATTAAATTACTGTTGCATCAAAAACACTGACACATTTAAAATTATGCACAGCAGTTAGGTCTATACTAGAAGATGAATGAAAAACTAAACTAAAATATCAACTATGCAAAAACATTGGGAGACAGAACAAGCTGTACTGAAATTGAGGGGAGGGCTGCTTTGATAAAATTCTATCACACGTAAGGATAATGAAAAACTTAAGGAACTAAGTTGCTAAAGGATAAAATCTAAACAGAAGTAGATTTAAATATAGTGCTGGGACCTTGCCAATGTGAACTAAATTATTAGTACTTTGATTAGTTGGCTATGTGTTGTTTAATTAAATAAACTACAGATGTCCTACCAAGTCCAGCTGCTCTTGTAGTCACATCAGAACTTCCCATTACTCTTCAGTTATTTGCCTCAACTCTCATTTTGTTGGAGGCCCTGCCTGAAGCCACAAGCTCGGCTCTAAGTTGGAAGGCTCTCACCTCCTCAGCAAGCTGATAAGAATGAACATGGCAGAGGCTCTCTGCTTATTAAACTACTATAGAAAGCATTATCTGTTGGGCACCGTAAAAAGAAATGCATGTGGTTGTTCTGACGGCTGATGAAGTTTACATACTATCGTGCAAGGTACCTTATACCTATTAGTGTCAGGTACAACCAGAACTGGACCTTGGGAAACATCAAGGAAAGCTTTTCTGAAATTACACAATGATGATGGTTGCACAACTTAAATTTTATGTTTTATGAATTTATGAATTCAAGCTCAGTGAAATTGCTATAAAAACAATGAAGTGAAATTAAAAAAAGTATATTTTAGTTCACATTCATTTTTTATTGTTCTACCCTTTTTAACTTTTCATTTTTCTTTTACCTGGAACTGAACCCAGGATCTTTGCACCAAGCTACAATTGCAATTGTCCTTATTTTTGTATTTTTTTTTTAATTTTAGGTAGCTTATTACTAAGTCATTAATTTGTCCAAGCTTCGATTGATCTTGCAATCTTTGTTCATCAAACTCCCAGAATTCTGGGATAATAGTCTTGTGCCACTATTCTGGCTTTATGAATGTTTCAAACACAAACAATATATTAATCTAAAATATATACAAGGTATTCATAATTACATAAAGCATGGATTTTTAAAATAAATATGGATATAGGTATGTTGATATAAATATAGACATAGACATACACATATAGATACAGATATAGATACAGATATAGATATAGATATTGATATAGATATAGATATAGATATAGATA
>NW_004524733.1:1886025-1887339 GCF_000260255.1 Octodon degus
ATTGTATGATATCTTCTCCTAGTATTAGAAACTTTAAAAAGTATATTTCCATTTTCTGTTGACTTAAAAAAAAACAAAACAGAAGTTTGCACCTATGTTGTTTACTTATTATTTCTTGCCTATATCTTGTAATAGGAGAAACTACTTCGGCAGTAACAATACACAATGTACTAACCATTGTTACTCTTCTAAAAAAATAAATTAAAAAAAAGAAATATTTAAAAAATCAATTGTTTGAAACATATTATCTAGTAAAATAAACTTACTCTAAACATGGTGAAAAAAAACCACAAATCAACAATCTCATATTGCTCCTCATGCTTCTAGATAAAGACAACAATGTCAATCCAAATGTTCCTACAAAGGAAGAAATTATTAAGATCAGAAATTAATGAAATTGAGGCTAAGAAAATAATACAAAGAATTAAAGAATCTAACAGTAGGTTCTTTGAAATAATAAATAAAATTGATAAACCTCAATCCAAACTTATAAAAAAAAGGAAAGAAAAAAAGTCGTTTTTACAATGGGAAATAAGAGAAGTGAAATCGAGGTTGGGGAGATGGCTCAGTAGAATAAGCACTTGACTAGCAAGCACAAGGACCTGAGTCCAATCCCCGGTTCAAAAAAAAAAAAAAAAAAAAAGAAGAAGTGAAATCACTACATTTCCTTTGAAAAAATCAGAAGATCATCAGTATCTACATCATGCATCTTCACTTTTATTGAATGGAAATTGCAGAAATAATGGACAGATTCCCAGATACATTTAAATTACCTAAGATGAATCAAGAATTTATAAAAATTCTGAATACCTCAATATCAGTCAGAGATTGAAAATTCAATGAAAAATTTATCAACAAAGAAAATCTCTTATTGTTTTGGATTTACTGCTGAGTTCTGCAAGAAATTTAGACAGTAATACTTGTAAAACACTTTAATGAAATTGGAAAGGAAGCAATATCCTAATTCATTCCTGAAGGTAAGTATTATCCTGATACTAAAACCAGAGAAAAACCTAACCAAAAGAGAAAAGTATAGGCCAATCTCTCTAATGAACATAGATGCAAAAATCCTCAATAAGATACCAGAAAAAAAAAAATGCAGTAAGTGATCAAGAAGATTATACACCATGACCATATCGGTTTTGTCCCAGGAATACAGGGGTGGTTCAACATAATCAAGTAAATAAATGTTACACACCATATGAAAAGAACCATAAACAAAAAGAACAATCATCTCAATAGATGCAGAAAAAACTTCTCACAAAGTCCAACACTCATTCATAATAAAAGTCATATCGAAAATTGGAATAGATA
>NW_004524733.1:1887439-1896389 GCF_000260255.1 Octodon degus
ATATATACATATACATATATATACATAAATTTTTATTGCATATGACATGCTACATAGATTTGAACTAGAAACTCATTGAATCACACCTAAGAAGAAACTGTAAATTCCAAGAACCTCTGTCTCTTGCTTCCTTTGTTACCTCAGATCAGCTTAACTCGCCATTATCCAACTGGTGGCTGGATCCATAACCTCTATCTCCTAGGGCTAACTC
The DNA here is from genome assembly GCF_000260255.1 of Octodon degus. Taxonomy (NCBI): domain Eukaryota; kingdom Metazoa; phylum Chordata; class Mammalia; order Rodentia; family Octodontidae; genus Octodon; species Octodon degus. The sequence continues at coordinate 1,887,651 of NW_004524733.1, forward strand.
AGACATAATTTCTAAAGGGCTTGCTAGAAAATTGTACACTTCTTTTTAGTGAGCCACATAATGATTCTATCTCACCTTTTTACAACACCTTGCAGTTCACAAAGTATTTTCATATCCATTGTCTCATATAGTGTATTGCTCCTGAGTCTTTGGCTTCCTGGGACTTCTATTACCCACGTCTCTCAGCAGTGACTTTCAGGCACTGTACCTGCCACAAATATTGTTGGTTTTCTTATATCTTGTCTTTCTCAGGCAATTTTACATTTCTGAAAGGTTATGACTGTCCTCTCCAATCTTAAAAATTTATCTCTTCTCTCCCTCGCACGATGCCCTGTGCACAGTAGACAGTCAGTCCCCTGCTAGGTGATGATTTCTTTCACTATTCTTTATTCCAAATCCTTTCCCATCAGGCAAGCCCTTTGGGGCTTTAACGCCTTTCTCTGTGTCTTGGACAGAATGTTACTTTAATAAAATGGCTCCCCAAACTACACATAGACTTTTCTTACTCTTATTCCTCTGCAGCTTATTTGTGATGCCTTTTGACAAAACAGAAAATTTTACCATTATTTTCATTTACTGCATAAACTTTATTCACATCCCCATATTAAGCCTCTTTGAAAATATTTATCTACATAACTGAGATATAGGTAATTTCAGTCATTATCATAGAATGTATAAGTCCATAGTTTATGCTGGTGGTGAGTTCTAGTTGGAAACAATTACTTGTTTGTTGCGCTGATATTTATGGTGTATTTGACAGGAACAAGCAAGCCAGATAGTGGTAAAGCTTTGATAGTCAGGGATTAGGTTGAAAAAAAAATGGTATTCTCAAGTCACTATAATACCAGCTAAACTGAATGGAGTCTCATGAAAATAGTTTGAATGATTAAAAATGAAATAATATATTCAACTAAGGGTTTAGCTTAACACTAATCAAAATAGTTTATGATGTTGCAACCACTACATAGCATTTTCAAAAGTAACAAATTAAAAGCCAACATTTCAGTCTTTGTGTTCCACAAGCAGAGAATGTATTAATAGAACCATTAAGGGCATAAAGAAGAGTGAGTATCACACACAAATATGAATTAAATGATAAAAATAGTAGCAGAGTATAAGAGTAATAAAAATTTAATATTTCTGGAGCTGTACTTCATTGCTTACAAGTGAAGTGGAGAGATTATTCCTGCAGAAGTCCCAGCACAGTCAGGAATCCATAAAAAAAGTATATAAAATGAGAATTCTATCATAGTGAAACGGGTTTAGCATTCTGTTCATGGAGATATTAGGCCTTTGGTTCCCTTTAGTGAGATGTGGCTTCAACATCCGTAATTCAACTTAGCTGTTCATTCAATTATAGTGATTCTGCTGAGAGGTGTGGCCAACATAGTCTCCAGAGGAAAACACAGTGACAATAGAGAGCATGTTCTAAAAAAAATAAGTCTTGCCAGCTTTCAACACTCTGTCTCAAAGACTGACTTCAGGGATACAAGTTATTTCCATTTTAACGACCTCCTTTATTTCATAAAAGCCACTTGCTCAAAATTTAAGGCACTAAAATATTAGCACCCTCTCCTCTGCATTTTAGCTGTTTAACTTAAGGAAGTGAACTTGAATTTTTACCTTTTTAACATTTAATGATTGAATGGAAATGCCTATTATAGCTTCCAACCACAGGTGAGCTTTTTGACAAATGAGTTCTAGAAAGTGTCTCCTAGCTTCTTCTTCCTTTCCCAAAAGTGCTGGGGAAAAAAATCGTAAGTACATGAAAATTGAAATACTCTAGTGTATAATAGTTATGCCTTTAGGGTGCAGAAAAATTGGCCAAGAGCCAGTTCCCCGATAAATATTCATTGTTCTTCCCCAAGAGGCACTTCTATCATATTTTCTAATAAGAATGTTGTTTAGATGTGGCACGATAAAGGCCAGGGTCTAATGAAATAGCACTTTTATCTTTGGATTCTCCTGAAGAAGAGAGAAAGAAATTAAGAATGTGCATTTTGTTGTCTAAATGAATTAAAACAGTCCCCAAAGTGTCAAAACAAATAAATATATGTTAATTAGACCATGGTTGAATTGTGAGAATGTTGATGAGGCTCCAGATTTTGTAGGGCTAAATCTAATTATAAAGGCCAGTATTCCCTTGAATATAGATTTACATCTATGTAAATCATGTGTTTAAAATGCTAGGAGGAAATCAATTCCTAAAAGCCTGCCTGAAATTTTGTATTTGAAAACTAGTTTCTATCATTTTTAAAAGCATCTGAACTAATTGCATATGAACTTGTACTATCTAATTTTTGAAAAATATCATTCTCACAAAGTCAGACTCTCATTTAGTAGGAAAATTTCTTTGTCCCTGCTTCCTTGAGTGTTTATGAGAGGAGCTACAACTGCAGACTTAAAAATAGAGCATATTGAGAATATATATGGTGCTACACAATCTGCTTTGCTATTCTTCAATAGCAGGCAAATCAATGTCAGTTTGCAGCTGAGACCGCTATGAATTTGGAAGAGGAACAAGCTTAGCTCTGAGTTTTAAAGGTTGACATCATAGTATACAGCTATACTTCCTGTAAACTTTCTTTTGTACCACCATCAAAATTAATATTCTGGAATAACTCAGGGATTGGATCACAGATCTGAATCTGTCTGACATTTCCTACATTCTCAAATAATACGCAGAGGTGTAACATGAATAAATTTCCTGGAATTATGGAAGTATTCCCTTTCATCGAAGGCAATATTTCAGGATTTCATATAGGTTTTATACAACATTCAGGAGAAGACCTTGATTTATACTTATGATAATACATTTTGTTTTGAAGTATGATAAATATCACTCAATAAGGTATGTATAAATTTATTCTAATTAATTTTATAGTCAAAATTGCATTACATATTTATAACTTAGAATCTATCTTATACATTACAAATATATAATCAGATATCTTTATTTTGCAAAATGTTTCTCCAATAGTTGTATATTTTATAGTTAGGGTAATCTTTTTTTGTTTTGTTTTGTTTTGTATTTACTGCAAGGTCTACAGGGTCTTACTAACGACACAGATCAGACTTGTGATTCTCCTGTTTTCAGCCTCCCAAGTGGTGGGATTACTGGTGCACATCACCATGCCCAGTCTCAGTCACCTTCTCAGAGTGCCCCAGGGGTGGGGCTGGAACACCAGTGATCAAACCACAGTCGCTGTATCTGCCTAAGCCAGCACTTCAATCCACTGAGCTATCTGGCCGGCCCTAGTTAGGGTAATCTTAAATTAGGACTTTACATAGGGCATAGTAGTTCTCAGATTCTGAAATATGTATTTTATTAAAAGGAATGAATACTCATATTCCATGTAGGTAGTTTAACCTTCATTATTGGAACAGAAATTGCAGTCTGCTACCGTCTGATCAAAATATTTTGCCTTGGTTGTTTTGTTTCTTTTTGCTTTGAAATATGAAACAAATATTGATTATAAATAGATCAACTGTTTTATTTAAAAATGTTATTTGGGGACATATGAGTGACACAAGATAATTCAATTATTCATAATTAGAAAACAGTAAATAAATATCTGAAACAAAAGATCTTAATCCAGCCTAAGAGCTATGGAGTATAATAATAGAACTGGAAAAACGTGAGGGGTTAAATGAAATGTATTCTCTATCACCGGGGAAATTCTGACCTAATTGAGAATATTTCATATTTGGAATACGAGAAATAATTCAAAATTTCAAGAAATAGATTGGAATAAAAATTTTAAACCATGTTTTCCCTGACATAGGAGTGCAGAGGTGGGCAATGCAATTGAAAATCACAAAGCAAAGTTATGCAGATGTACAGATGTGCCACAAAGAAGCCACATAATTTATACAACAAATACACTAATAAAAAGGTAGAAGAAAACAGATAATGACAAAATTTTTAAGAAGCCTAAAGAGCAAGGTATTTTAATTAGTTTGGTTTATGTCTTTGTTTTCCTAGAGCACATTTAGTTTTCTTTTAGTGAATCAGAAGTGAAGAGGTGTGAGAATGCTTGTGATAAAATGATATATATGAAAACTACATTTTCCTTGTAAGAAGTTTAGCCACCAAACACACATTTTGATCAATAGGAATAATACTTATAATATTTATAAAACTCTCCAGATTTTTAATCTACAAATCTTTCATTTCTGGGCTCTTAGCCAAGATGTAGAAACATGCAGGTAACTCTGGTGATGATTTTAGTGTTGCTTAGGTCATTATCATAGTTATAAATGGGGAATTTGAGTTGTCTAAAATTCATAGCTCCATTTAGCCAGAAAAAAACCAAAGAGCTAAGTTTTTCTTTGTTTACCATTCATTTCAACTGTTTCAAATGTTTAGGCTGTAAGATAGATATTTGCAAGGAGTGTAAACATTATGTGCTGCCAACGTGCAAAAACAGGGTAGATGGATCCAAAAAGGCTTGATGCCAGAGGAAAGGAAATGAAAGGGATGAAAGAAGGAATGGGGATGCATTATACACACGTACCCATTCCACACAAAGAGTGAAAACATTGTGTGCTGCACACATTTACTAATAAAATTTATACAGAAATGATAGATATTTTCATGGCTGAAAGAACCAACAAAACAATCAGACATGTTGTAGTAAGACTTTCAAACAAAATAAAAGGCTGAAGGGAAACCAAGTGTGCCGGTGCAGTCTCACTGCTGGGAGTCTGGGACAGGAGGATCAACAAGTTCAAGCCAGCCTGGGCAATGTCATGACTTTAGGACTTGTTCTAGTCTAAAAACAAATGATTGAAGAGCATTATTGAACTCACAATGAAAGTGAAGTTATAAAAAGGACATTGTTCATTAATTTTGTCAGTATTTTAATGTGGCTCATGGTTTTGACTCCAGTTGTGGTGGTTGGCTATCCTAGCTCCTCAGCTAATCCTTAGGAAACAGTCAGGCCATGCTGGTGTAAGGAAATCTCTTTGCTGTCTGATCTTCTCTAAGGGAAGCCCTCATAGGTATTAGATCACTGTGGAGACAAAGAACAACAGATATTGAACAAAGAAGGTGAAGTAAATGTCAAGTGGACAGCAAATTCTGAATACAAAGGTTCAGAAACTAAGCACAGGTTCTACTTCCAAAAATTAAAAAAAGAAGAAAAGAAAAGAAAAGAAAAGAAAAGAAAAGAAAAGAAAAGAAAAGAGAAAACAGAAAAGGGACAATTACAGGTGAGCCCGAGAAGGGATAAATGGATAGAAGCAATGAGTGAAGCAGGGACATATGGTGATGGAAGGGTTTTCAGAGCTCCCTGAACAGTCTTCAGCAGCACCCTGGTAATGGGACTTAGACAGCACAACTCAATATGGCCAGGTTTCAAAAATGTGTGTAAATAAGCTCGTGTTTTGCTAATTATCAAAAGTAGGTAAGTGAAAGTATAGGCATATTTTTCAGGAAACTCTATGAGTCTGAGCATCAGTTGCTTCCAGCTTTCAACTAATATGACTTCAAGGTACCTACTGAACTGCTTGAATGAATATAAAGATTATGCAGAAAGAGACAACATGCCTGAATAGACAAAGAACCCCATTAAGAGCTACTCAGAAGACTGGGTATGGTGGTGCGCTCCTTTAATCCCAGCTCTTGGGAGGCTGTAAATAGATAGATCACTGTGAGACCAATCTAGTAGTGAGACCCTGAACACCCTGTAGACTTTTCCCTAATAAAAAGAAATACAAAAAAGGAGCTACTCAGAGAAGTTCACCTGAAATACGGAGCATGAACTGGAACTGCAGTAACACGATTAAAGACCACAGGGGTGCATAATAAATGGGACAGCTAACCCTTCCCCCATGATCTGTGATTAGAGAAGCTCTGGGAATTAGACAGATTTGCACCTTGGGACTGTGCAGCTCCAGTATATGCCCAAGACACCAGTCCCATGAGCAGAAAGGCACCACAGAGCATGCCTCCTCTTCTTGTCCAGGTAGTAGCAGAGTCAGATGACACTGGCAGCAGAACTTGTAAAGCAACAAATGGGAAGTTATCACCTTATCTCAGCAGAGGAGTAAGAACTGGGACTGAACAACCTGGGACTGCAACATCAGGAGCAGAGGACCAAATCACATTATAGCATCCCTCCAACATTGCAATAAACAGCCTGAGAGGACAGAGACTTTTTGTGGAAGAGGATCACAGAAAGCTGAGCAAGGACCAGGAGGAGCCAAGTTGCATGGTACTGGGAACAAACCCCTGTCTCTGTATGAAAGCAGCACAGCAACTAGGAGAGAGATGCCATCCTGAGAAACAAGGTAGGGGATGGAAGGTTGCTAAGAGATAGGCAGAAAACTCTGGTTGAAGTCTCTGGAGGCATATCTGGAGGCATATCTGGAGGCCAATAGCAGCCTCAAATCTAGTGCAAACTCTACGTTAGGCATCAGGGTGTTACATAGTAGTTTGGGCTCTCAGTAGACACCAGAGAAATTTTGTTATTTTGTTCTTTTTTATCTTTCTTCTCCTTTGATATTATGTTTGCCTGTCCTTTTCTCTCTATCTTTTTTTTTTGAACGTTACCTATATTTTTGTTTTAACCTATTCATCTTCTTTTCTTCTTTCCTCAATTTACCTCTCTAGAATGAATCATATTTTAATCTGAGTGAATAGTCTCTCTAATTTTGTGATCAATTTCCATAATCCCTTGCTCACTACTTTATCCTTTTACTTCTGCCCTCTTTTCTACTTTGTCTAAGCTTGTGTGATCATCCTTCTTCCTCCCACCTGGCTTCTACTTTATTTGATTTCAACTATCTCTGATCTATCTACCATCCTTCCTAAATTTACCCAGTACAAGGTAAAACGATTCTACCAAGGGGAAACATGTTACAAACAAGCTCTAAATTTATGATCAGTTCTGTTATGTAACCATAGGATTTCTTCTACGGTTAAAAGTACAAAATAAATAGTTACCACAATTTGTCAGTTTCTACACTGTGCTTGATGATATTACTATTGTTAATTACACTTCTTTAGCTAGGATGTCATATATGCAGTTGTTTTAACTTCTGTAACAATTGAAAGTTCTGGGGTAATAATTCACTACACTCCAGCACCAAATGAGTGGGAACCAAGTCAAGCAGATACTAACATCTCACTTTTAATTGGAAATATAGGATCTTGAGGTAGAGACAAACCAAGAACATGCCACATTTAAAAGATATCCCTGAAGAACAAATCTTATCTACAGAGGCCTTGATACTGGTAATAAAGCTACCTACTACAAAAACTTATAAGGATCTACAGGAAAACTAAACAAAAACTTTTGAAACAGAAGATGACAAGATGCAGAACTGAAATGCAACTCAGACTTCTAGCTCACCCATAATAAGTCCAGGAGAAAATGAGACAGAAGAAAGTGGGAGACAGGCACCTAAAATTTCTGAAATGATAGCAACCAAAGTAAAGAAATAAATTCATGGGGCTATAGAGGAAATCAAATCAGAAAGAATTTCAAAGATTTTTTTTGGAAAAAAAAGAAATGTTACCATTCATAAAGAAATTGCTTTGCAAATCCAGAGTAGAGATAAAAAAATTAATAGATGATGAGAGGAAAATGGTAGAAATCATGAATGGTCAATCTAGGAACGAAAGAGAATGCATCAAATGCTTTCAAACAGATATCAACAAAATGTAAAGTTCTATTGAAATCTGTCAAAACATCTCGAAAGAAACTAAAGATAGACTTTCAGACATTTAACACAGGATTGCAGCTAGAGATTATGAAAGATCTTTTAAAGTGACAATGAATCAGGCAATATTAATTCAATAGCTACAAGATCATGCAAAGAAAAATCAAGTGTCAGTGAAAAAGCAGAGGCCGAAACAAATGAAATAAAGGAAAAGAAACCATTAGCAGAGGTAATAGCAGAAAATTTCCCAAGCATTGGACAAGAATCTAACATATAGTGAGGCATATAGAACTTCAACAGCCATAGACAAAATAAATATACACCCAGACATATAATAGTCAAGATCCTACAAATTTATAAGAAGACAATATTAAAAGCTGTTAGAAAAAAAGAAACAGATTATTCATAAAGGAAAGTCAATAAGAAACATGGCAGACTTCTCAACAAAAACTCTTGTCAAGAAGATCTGGAGTAAAGTATTTCAAGTCCTAAAATGAAACAACTTCCAACCCACACTGATGAAACCTGCCAAACTGTAAGTCAAAATTAATGGAAAATAAGATATTTTCACAACAAAGAACAACTGAAGAAATTAGTGATCAGCAAACTAAATATACAAAGAATACTAAAAGGTATTATAGACAGAGATAAAAAATGACCACAATTCCATGAACTACACAGACAAAAGTTGCCAAGCAGGGCAAATAAATAAACAGAGGAAACAGCAGGGAACCAACAGTGGGAAAGTAACATGATAAAGATTAACCAACACATATAAATTACAATGATAAATGTAAATAGTCTCAATTCATCAATCAAAACAGATTAGTGGAATGGACTAAGAAACAAGAACAAACAATATGCTGTATACAACAAACACATTTAGCTAAAAAAAAGAAATTAATGTACTAAATTCATATACTAAAACTCAAAGGACTATACAACAGGATCACATTAAAATCAGGGATAGCTATTATGTTTGCAATGTGCACTTCAAACCGAGAATAATCAATAGAGCTAAAGAACATCATTACATAATTGTTAGGAGAAATTTTTAAGAGGAGATAACAG
>NW_004524733.1:1901759-1921965 GCF_000260255.1 Octodon degus
AAACTGTATTGAAAATGTGTCAAAGAATCAACACCTCATATCTCTTCTTACTGAAAAGCTTTTGCACAGTAAAAGAAATCAACAAGAGTGAAAAGAGAACCCAGCTTGGGGAAAATTTTTAGTCATTTGTCCCTCAGACAAAGGACTTCTGTCTAGAACAAATATAAAGAATTATTAAAAAAATCAGACATCCACAAAATCAAATCCCCCATGAAAGATGGTTATCTGAGATGAATATGCAGTTCTCAAGTAAAGAAACACATAAGTTAACTAAAAGAACAAACAAATGTTCAAAATCAGCATGCCCATATATTGTACTCTGAGCACCTCCTTTAAAGCTAACAACACATAATGCATTAATTTTTTGGGTTTTTTTGTTTTGTTTTGTTTTGTATTTTTGTATTTTAGGGAAGGGTCCACAGGTTGTTCAGGGTCTCACTACTAGATCAGACTCATAGTAATCCACTTGTTTACAGCCTCCCAAGAGCTGGGATTACAGGCATGCATCACCACGCTCAGTCTCAATTGCAGTCTCAGTGTGCTCCAGGGGCAGGGCCTGCACTGTAGGCCTGGGGGTTGAACCCCTGGCCCCTGAACCTGTTTGCAGAAGCTCTGATCTGCTGAACTTTTGGCTGGCCCTAATTATTGCTAATCTATTATCATGAAGATTTGTTTTACATTTTTTGCATAAAATATAACTAAAAAATAAAAATGATGTGGCTGAACCACATTAGAGTATTCCACTTATTATAAATCTCAGATACTAAAAATAACATACTACTGGAAACTAGTGCTATTATTTCAGTTTTGAGGATTTATCCAAAGGGAATAGTAGCACACACACACACACACACACACACACACACACACACAGTTATAAAGGTGCTTATTTTTTGCACTGCTACTAATAGTGTAAAACCGGTACAAGATAACTGACCATCCCTAGTACATTGTAGCTTTGAGCTGTTAGAATGTGGCACAGCAGTTTACAGTGCACAAAACACATTGCATGGCAAGATCAAAGCATGAGGTAAAACTACTTACAGGTTGTCAGTCTCTAACTCACCAATCAGAAATCACAAATGCTCCAAAATCAAAAATGTGTTGAGTGCAATATAATCACACATAAAAATATCCCATGCTTGATTTCACAAAACTATTCAGTCAAAACACAACATTAATAATATTGAATAAAATTACCATCAGGCTATCTGTATTAGGTGTGTGAAACTTATTTAATCTTATATTTAAATTTGAATGTCATCACCAAGATGTGTCATTTTATTTACATATTTCCAGAACCCCAAATGTCCAAACTACAAAACATTTCTAAAGATATTTTAGATAAAGGAATACTCAAAATATGGGATGGCCAGATAGCTCAGAGGACTAAAGTGCCTGCTTAGGCAGATGCAGGAACCAGGGTTCGATCCCCGGGCGTGCCCTACCAGCCCCACTCCCAGGGCATGCTGAGACAGTGATTGAGACTGGGAGTAGTGACACATGCCTATAATTTCAGTGCTTGGGAGGCTAAAAACAGGAGGATCACTACGAGTCCAATCTGTATAGTATAGACCTTGTAGTCCCACTACTAAATACATAAAAAGAAAGAAAGAAACTGACAAGAATGCTCAAACTTTTATAAAGTACAAATCGGATTAGTACTCAAACAGGAAACGAATGATACCTTCCTTGAATTAGGATAATCCTCAAGTCAAGGAAAGAATTGCTACCAAAGGGATAGGTGTGTGTTCAGAAAACTCAAGGGGTTTCTAAAAAATTAGTCCTACTCCTAGAATTACAGGAACAAGAGAAGGAGCAGTTTGAAGAACTCAGAAAATAACCATTCAGAAGGGCCGGGGAGATGGTTCAGTAGAATATGTGCTTGCCTGGAAAGCTTAAGGTTCTGAGTTCAATCCCAAGTACTGGAAAACAAAAAAAGAAAAGAAAAGAACCCTTCAGGAACCTGTGTCCCAAGAGGCCTGAGAGCTGTAGTCAAAGGGCAGGCAGTTTTAGGTGACTTTGGGAGGAGAAAGCCAGGGAAAGAAGTGCCTGATCACTCTGCCCTCTACTACTAATCTGCTGAGGCCTTTCACTCACTGAGCTAGGCAGAGGACATGAGACCCCTAGCTGCCTCCTGAGGCACAGAACAGGATGCACAAGGGTCTTCCTAAGAGAGGAAATGCCAAGAATATTTCCCCGGGCTTACTGTGCTGGCCCTGCCCCTGGCACATGCTGAGAGGGCAATTGAGACTGAGCGTGGTGGGGCGCATCTGTAATCCCAGCTTTTGGGAGGCTGTAAACAGGCGGATCACTATGAGTCTGATCTAGTAGTGAGACCCTGACAACCCTGTAGACCCTTCCCTAAAATACAGAAGGGAAAAAAAAAAGGATCCAGCAAAACAGATTGAAATATCTGGGAAAAGTATGACTGGACTAGAGAGAATTGCTTTTTCTTCATTTACCATTTGGTACGTTTGCTACAGTAGACATCTCATTATTGAAAGAGAAACTTTTCCTTGTATAAAGTGTTTATATCTATACCAATTTGATGCTACAAATTTTATTGCAGTTACTTTTGCTTGTGTGAAGAAATTAATTGCTGGGAATTCTGAAGAAAGAAAGGTCGTATTTTCATACTGCTAAATCACTATCTAAAGCTGGGTGAAACAAACTTGCATTATTCCTAAGGTTAATTTGTAAAAATGAATGTGATACTATGTGGGAAAAAGGAAAGATGTTGACCTGTACTCTAAATTTAAAGTGAAAGACATTAAATGAAACCTACAAATTTTAATTTGACTCTTTGTGTTTTAAATATTCATGTAAAACTGTAATACAAACTTAGGACTCTTAGTATAGTAATGACCCAATTGCCAGCAAAAATATGTCAGAAGTTGGAAGGTGTAAAGAAACATGGGGCTTGATTCAGAAATGAAAAAGCAGTACCAAGGCTCAAGAGAACTAGGTACAACGTTGTCAGGTTTCTTCAAAAAATGATCAGGAGAAAGGAGCAAAAAATAAAAAGAAGATGAATCTTTGTGTATGGCAAGGAAACTAATAATACATGATGTTACTTTCAAAGATGTATACCAGAGATGACATTCCAGGTGTAAAAAAAGAGAAAGCCTTCTAGATTTAAGATTTTTAAGCCTTCTAGGAAAAGTTGCTTCCTGCTTCATGAAACATACTGTGAAATGCTGATTTCAGTTTTGTGTGCTTCCCATACTGGTAAGGGCCTCAGAAGGGTCACTCAGACCCAGCTTGGAAGCCACAAGCCTAGCTAAGGTTATGGCATAAACTCCTACCTCAAGAACAGTCCCATGCTTAGTATCACTTTAACAACATGGGAATTTTTCAGATTAACACAAAGCTACTGGTAAAAGTAATCAGAAAGCACAAAAATATATTTCTGAGTAATAAATTGTTTTCATAGATATCATTAGGCTTTGGTTCAAGAGAGGTGAGGTAAGACATTAGGCATTTGTAACTACTGCAGTTATTAGGGCCCAGGGAGGAGGGGCAACACTAGAAACTGCAAGCTACTTTTAGTGTTTTTGTTGTCCTTATTGAGACAGGGTTTTGCTTTGTAGTTCAGGCTGGCCTTAAACTCACTGTATAGCCCAGGCTGGCCATGAACTGGCAGTGGTCCTCCTGCCTCAGTCTCTGAAATGCTGGGTCTACAGGCATGCATGACCACATCCAGCTTACTAGTATATACTTTTTGGTAAAATCAACAATACTACCACCAACAAAATTCATTTAAACAGCTGAAATAATCAGCAAGTATCAATGATTTACAACTCTTTATTATTAGCACACTCAAAATGACATTTAAAGGTCAATTAAAATGTTCTTGAGAGAATTCAATGTCTTTTTATTTCTCTCACTGGATTTAAGTACTGGTACCCAGGAAATGTGGCATGTGGTAGATCCAATGTCATAGATACATGGAATTATTCAAGCAGGGAATTATTTTTAATTCAGGCTCCCTGTCAGTGCTGAGTTTATCATGGCAAGAAACACAGTGAGAGACTGGCTTGCTGTGTGCTGAGTCTTATGACCACACACTTGGCTTTCTATTGCTTTTCCTGTCTCATATTTCTGTATGTGAAGAAATGCTTAGAGGGAAAACAACAATTTTCTCTCCCATGACCCCATCAGAAATAGAGAAGTAACCATTCATTCAAGTTTAGCACCTTAAATGACTCAAGTGTAATTTTATTTTGAGACAGGGTCTCCCTATGCAGTTCTGGCTGGCCTTTTGCTCACTTTTGTAGCCTCTAGGCTGGTCTCCAACTTGTAGTGATCCTCCTGTCTCAACCTCCTGAGTGCTAGGAATATGGGCATGCACTAATTGTCCCATTCAATGAACTATCAGAAAATAGTAATACAATTATCTCAGCTATCTTGTGTACATATTCATTATCTTTTTTCACCTTCTTTCTTTTCTCTTCTCACTCCTCCCACTTGTTCTTTCTTTCTGAACACCTTCTTTGACTTTCAGTGTATCTATTGTACCTTTTGGATCTTATTCACGATTTGTATCATGACTTTATGAGAATGTGTTGTTTACCTGTATGAATCTTATTTATTTGACTTATGAATATGGTTTCTAGCTGCATCCATTTACCCACAGAAGCCTAAATGTCAAATCCTATCAACTCAGTACATTCAGGTGAGTGGTTTTATGCGGAAAAAGAAAAGAAAGAAGAAAGGAAAAAGTTAGAGAAAGGAACTGAAGAGAAGGGAAGGAAAAAGGAGCAGAGAGGAAGGAAAGGAAAGAAAGATGTCACCTTAAAATGGTATAGTTTCATCAGACATTCCAATAATGTATCTGAGGATTTGTGGGAAAAACAAAGGTTTCACTCTTAGGAGAAAACCAAAACCCCCCAAATTACTTTCAACATCTTTACAACAGTCTTCTTAAATGGTTAACATTAGCAACTGATGAAAATGCCTCAGAGAAGTTGGACAATTTGTCTGAAGTCCAATCAAAAATATGACCTAGAGCTAGGACTACCAGTGAATTCTAATTAATCACCAAGTTATTACAAGTTTTGTAATTAAGGTGAAGAGAAGTTGAGAAACGGTAAAAATGTTTGTTATTCTTTATTGTTCTTGTGCAGTTTGAACACTGGCTTTAAAAAAAAAGAGGAGCATTTCTGAAAGTATGTCATAGCTGACACAGAAACCTGAGAACAATGTTGTTAAAATAATTCCTATCAGTTGTTAACAGTTTTATGAGCTTTTTTCATAAAGCCACACGGCTTTTGAAAGTAACAGAGTGATGTTTTGTAATTGCGAAGTAAAATTGTTTTCATTGCTAACTGCATAACATGCCATGAGATTTAGCATGATATACACCAGGCTAATCCACCAGCACTGCTGGATCATGGAAATATAACCACATTAAAAAAAAAACAGTCATTAGGGGAAATAGTTGCAACTTACGAATTCACTGATGTTAAAGTAATTACATCTACATACGTTCTGTTACTAAAAACACGAAGCAGAGCTCAGAGGCCTTAACGATGATGAGTCTTGCTCACTAAAGGACCCCAAGGCATAAAAGTAGTAAGGGATGGTACTCCACCACAAACAGCAAGTGCGACTTCAAACCAAGAGCAGTACCACAGATTCGTGGTTGCCACCGATGTCATGAGAGCGTATATTATGAAGATATCTGGGTTAACACTTTAGAGAGACACAGATTCTACAACAGGGACACAATATATAAATTTCCTTACCTTAGAGAAAGGATTGCTGAAAAATAAATCTATGATTTGGTCATTTCTTTCCATATAGTGAATATAAAACACACTCTCAGCATTTAATTCATATTTATAAACAGTAGATTGAGTCAAATTTGAATTTAGCTGAAGGCCGAAACAAATCTGTTACTAAAATCTGAAATTATACATATATTCAAGTGAAACATATAGTCTTTTTAGTAAATAAAAATCTGAAGCTATCACTATTTTTAACTTTCAAATTGACCAAGTTATTATCTAACTCCAGTGAGACAAATAACCATGAACACCATTAAAAGAAAGCTTTGTCTAAGACCTAAGATTCTGGCAAACTCCAGGAAAATTATCTAAATACATTCAGAACTGAAACAAATGCAATCAAACTGAAATGCGATTTTTCTGTGTATTATTTCCACAGGTATTTCTTTTTGAAACCACCAGGCTAATTAATTATTCTTACTAAAATAGTAAAATGTGCCTGTCTGTCCTTTATACACAATATGAGCACCATGAACAATAACCACAGCTTAAAATAATTAATACTACACACACCTGCCTTTGAACAACCCAGCTGTCAGCCAGGGGGTTGGAAATTAATAGACTCTTCAAGGCTATAAATCAGAAACTAAGATAATTTTATATAATGTTTCTTGAAAGGCACTTACCTTTTAAAAGGAAAACACACTTCTGGCAGCAAATTGCCTGTTAAAATAAAACATATCATTTATTGGTATTCAGTAAACAATGTAAAGAATGCTGTGTTATTATACTCAGGACAATTGTAGGGCAACTGTAAAGAAACTTTTCCTGATCTCATTTACTTTTCTTTTTTTTTTTTTCCCCACAAAATGAAAATTACCTCCTTGGTCATAATAATTAAATGCTTTTCTGTTCAATGCATGTTTGCCAAGACCTCAAAAACTAATGAGTTTCATGTCTGAGAGCAAAAACAGAAATTACAGGGTACCTTATCGAGGTCACGGGCAGAAATTCTAGTGTGTCTGTTGAGAAGCATGTGAATTAATGCTCATACCAGAAACTTTAAGTGTTAGATGTTGTTGATAATTTCATTTTTGCTAAACGAAAATAAAATGGTACCACGTAGAAGTTATCAGTAAGAAGTGCATTGCACTTTTTCAAGTACTCTCTTCATTGGGCTTTGAATTCAGTGCACTTTCCCTCCCCCTGCACAACTGGACTACATTTCAATCGGAGACAATTTTTATTTATAATATTTTATAAATATTACTGAGATGAAAACAGGAAAAGCCAAGGTTCCTGCAATGCATACACACCAAAGATCGTACTGAAACAAACTGCTTGAATCTATGCAGCACTTAATTCTAATCAGAGACAAAACTGCCTAGGCCAGGAATCTCGAGGGGAACAGGAGTAGCAGATAACGCTTTGATGCCCTTTCTTTCACATAAGCCTTCTGTTCGCTTTCACAGAAGTCAAATATCAGAAACAGGAAGCATAATTTCCTCAGGAACTCTGCCGTTTGCATGTGCAAGAGTGCACGTGCCACTTCTCCACGTGCCATGTAGCCTACAATAAGTGTGCACATAGCACAGATGCTGACACGCTGTCTCCTCAAGTCATAAAGGTGTTTTGTGACAACCTCGTTTTAATGCATCTTCAGAACAGTTACTACCCAAATCCTAGCAAGGTGAGACTGCTCTGATACTCATTTGCAAGCAGGGATAGGTCCAGCTGTAAATTCATCTGAGTTCACTTGAGTGTTAAATTGTCAGAACGGCCAAATGGCTTCCCATTGTGCTCCTAGACTGACTGTCTAATCAGATGGGGCAGTGGGGAGAGGCCTTGGAAAGGTGGGACAGCTGCTGGCGGCTCTGCTGGCTCCTGGTGTGGGCTCCGCGGTGGAAAGGATGCTCAATCCCAGGGCCTCACTTTCTCAGGTTGGACTGGTTGGCCCAGTGCAAACCTAGGACACAGGACACACCACCTCCCTGACAGTGCCTTCCCAAATGCTAAGGGCTAAGCTGAACAGGAGGCAAAGAATGAATTAACAAATGCTCAGCTGTCTGCATGGATGACTTCAAGGTGTCTCTTTGCTTGACAAAAATAGAAACAATCTGAAAAACAATGACAAATACCTCACATTTTAGTCTTGATAATTAAAAAAAAAATCAGATCAACAGTTTACCTTCCCCCACTACTGCCATGATGTTAAATTTGCACAATCCCAAACAATGGTTAGTATTTCAGCTTGGTAAGCGGCTCCCATTATTCCATACCTGTTAAAACTAACTCTACAATAATCCATAATTCACACAAGCATCAGAATCCGCCTCTTAAAAGTAAGTACAGGTAGAATTCCAATCCTACTTAATTTTCTTTGTTTTACTCATCAAGTGAATTTGATAAACCATGACTTGGCCTCCAAGATTTGTCACTTAGAACCTTGCTGAATTATCTAGTCTAATTTCTTAGAAAACTCTCTCCACATATCACATTGTGCAGATATTGACTTTTCTATTATTCCTGAGATTACTCTCCCTCTTTCTAGTCTCAGGCTTGGGACTTTTGCAAACAAAAGCTGCATGAGCTCCTACTGCTATCTCACTCTTGCCCCAGCCTTTAAATCTTAAGCATTTGTTCCTTTGAACCCCACAGTATTTCCCTTCTGCAATCTACAAAATTGTCTTTGGCTTTGTTTTCGCTTTTCATGCATTGCTGGACGTAGTTCTGATCTCTGCTTAGTCCCTCTGTAAACAGAGTGAACATACAATTTAGTGTCCAAGCTGGGTGTATTTTGAGACACAAAGAGGAGACTAAGCAATCAGGATGCTAGGACGACAAACGTGATCCTGGGCTGGTATGAGCAACCCAGGCCACATGGCTAAACACACTTTGGTAGAAAAATTGCCATTTAAGCTTAAAGCAATCAGCTTTATGAGAACAACATGCAAACAGCTGATGAACTTTCAAAGCTGATGGTTACTTGCATCACCCATTATCCAAACAAAGTTAAAGTGTGAAGTGTAGTTAAGATTCTCTTTCTGTACTAAAACACTGTAGCAAAATTTGTCCAAATATGAACAAGTAAAATCAAGGCTCTGTGCAACACATTTTAAGGTTATAAACCCCTGGATCAGAGAATAAATCTAAGCTATCACTTGAGTGGAAGCTTGGCTCCCCTTTGGACGAGGCAGGGCTGTTATTTTCCAGCTTCTCTTTCGCCATAAACACATTCACAGATATCAACTTCCTTCCAGCCGACTACCCTGAAGGCTAAGGTTTACCCCTCTGCCTAAATATACTGATGCAGATACAAGATAATAGAAGATTTACTAATAATGGTCTGGATATAAGAATAGTATCACTTAAGGGGACACTCAGCACTTCTAAGAGCTTCCACCTCCAAGGCAACTGAATCCATAAAAGTCCTCCAAGGATATTTAAGTGACAGGTACAAACATTATTTTAGTGTAAAAACCAGCAGAAGCAGGCCATTGTTTTTAGAAGGGCAGCCCTCAAATTAACATTCCACAGATAAGGATGAAAAAAGAATGTATGTTGTTGGAGTCCTTGAGTTGGCCACGTACCCTTTTATATATTTAATACTTGGGTTAAATTCTCCTTTGTGTGTACACTGAACAGGCACTATTGGCTTAGAGACTGAGGTAAAAGTCTGATTTTTCAAGAATGAATCAGCTTTACTCAGTCCGTAGCAAATGAATATGCAGTGGTGTGAGACAGGAAAACCTGACTGTTTGCAAGATCTCCACTTGGATGTGTTTGATCAAGTTACTGGAAACCTGTGGACGGAGAGGACATGATGCTGGGGGACCAGATCATTAGATTGTGTTAAGACATTTAAACATTTTTAAATGTAAAAGAATATAGGGGATTTTTAGGAGAAAAGCTGATGTCATATTTTTTTATTCTGACAAGCAATTTATCAATGTGGCAGCTGGAGATTATGGACAAGTCTGTTAAGTTTCTTTTTCCAATAATTCTTAAGTGAAATAATGGTGGTTGGCTTGACTGACACCGAGGCAATGAGAGCGAGAAGCGAAGATACTCAAGGTTCTTGAGGGTATAGTGACAGATCACGGTAATGATCTGATAAGGGAGTTTTATAGAACATCTATTTGTGCTTTTGCTTGCCTGTCCAAAGCATAATTTGCTGAGTTATATCACAAAAAAAAAAGTGAAGGAAGAAAAATGAGGGATAGAGATGATGAATTTATTTTCTCATATTTAATCTTCTCTGTATCGTTCCAATTTTCGTATATGTGCTGCCGAAGCGAACACTCTCATATTTAAAATGTGAGATTTTTGAAGATCGGTAGCAACATTCAATTGTTGGCTCAACACTTTGCTATGCTCTCACTTGTATCTTACATTCAGTTTACAGTTGAGGAAATTTAAAATCATTTCTGATGCTGGTCTCTCTAGGCACACAGTTGTGCGGTGGGACAGGAAGGAGTTTTCTTCAACTTCCTCAGCTCAAAGCAACATTCTTTGTAGAACTGGAACTATCATCCAGTAAACTCATATAGGTATATGGCACAACTTCTTGCTCTGTGAAGATGATATGTATTCATTTTGTTACCAAAAAAAGACATGATGAAGTTAAGACACTAAATAATGCACAGAGCTGTAAGGCGAGCATACCAGTGTACAATGGCACAGCTTACTTTAAACTTGATGAACAATCGGCAAATACCTTGTCAAAAACCAAAATATAAATGTTTACATGTCCATGCCCCAGCATTTCACAGTTATTATACTTAATTAGGGGACCAAAAGCCATGATTATGTTGGTAGGGCAGTGTGGATATGAGTCGTGATAGGATCAGATGGCTCTTAAAGGCAAATTTGTTATGTACTAAGACGCTTAACTCTCATTTTTTTTTCCATTTCTCTCTATTTCAGTCTGGCTTATAATAAACTTTTAATGAAGGTTTTTATTTGTGCAGTTATGTCATTATGTGAGATAGCTGTTGGTGACTATTTTGAATCGTAATTCTTTTGTTAAACTTAACATAGTACCATGTAGTTACAAATAGTAAATTATTTCTCTCCCTTTTTCTTTAAACACAGTCTCACTGTGTAGTTCAGGCTGGCCTCAAAATCACAGTGATCCTCCTGCCTCAGCCTCTCAAGGGCTGGAGTTCCAGGGGTATGCCACCATGCCTGGCATCAAATTATTTCTTTTGATAGAAAAGACAAATAACTTTTTTATTATCATTTAATTCTTAAAATTTGTTCACAATTATTTATTTGGATTGTCAATCATCATCAAATTTAAAGGATTATCTCAAAGCATGTCATCTAATGTCTATTTTGTTCCATTGCAGAATTGGAGAGTACAGTACCAAAACACAGTTCTAAGGTAACTTATTTTCTTGTCTTTTACCTTCTCCTGCTCTGCTGTGAAGGTATATGTTTTTGTAATAATTCAAATTTTATTTCATTTATTTATTTATTTTTGTATTTTAGGGACAGGTCTACAGGGTGTTCAGGGTCGCACTACTAGATCAGACTCATAGCGATCTGCCTGTTTACATCCTCCCAAGAGCTGGGATTACAGGCTGACACCACCATGCCCAGTCTCAACTACCTTCTTAGTGTACCCCGAGGGTGGAATCAGCAGGGCAGGCCCAGGGATTGAACCGCAGGCCCCTGCACCTGCTTGCAGGCATTTTAATCTGCTGAGCTATTTGGCCAGTCTCTCAAATTTTAATTTAGTATAAAAATTTGGTATGCATAACGCAAAGCAGAAATATTTATCACTGATGTTTGGTATAGATTGAGATACCATGTTTAATTACATAGAGTATGTAGCAGTAATTCAACTTCTGGAATTTTAAGCATTCGCATTTAGCTAAAGAGAATATTGTTGCTTTAAAGGTATCGGGTCCTTTAAAAATCAATTTTGTAATATTTATCAAAAGCACATATTTATTTATTTATTTATTTTATGTATTTGGTACAAGGTCTCACTATGCAGCTTAGACTCGTAGTGATCCTCCTGTATTCAGCCTCCCCAGAGTAGGGATTACAGGTATACACCACCAGCCAGACTCTGTTGCCCACTGTGCGAGGCTGAGGGTGGGGCCGGCACAGCATGTGGTACTAGACATCGAACCCTGGTCGCTGCATTTGCCTAAATAGGCAATTAGTGCGCTGACCTATTTTACCAGCCGAAAAACACATATTTAGAGATTAAGAGCACTGACATAAGAGTCACAATGCTTGAGCTTAACATGTGCATCAATACTCAATATAGGTCATCTTTGAAGTTTCTGTTCTCTCTGCTACAATTTCTTTACATATAGCAGGAAGAAAATCATCATTTTATCCTTACAAAACTAATGCACTAATTATATTAATGTACAAAAAGCTTATTCTTCAATATTTAGTATGTATCAATTATTATAATGATTTGAGTGAATCTGTTTTTTCTGCTTTTTACTATAAAAGTGTTCAATAAATATATATGGTAAACATTAGTTTTGCTACACATAAAAATGTAGTGTTGATTCAATTATCTAGTAAACAGCAGGCGAGGCATGGTGGTATAGGCCTGTAATCCCAGCACTGAGGAAGGTAAGACAGGAGGATCTCTAACAGCCTGGGCGACAGAGCAAATTCAAGCCCAGCCTGATATGCATAGCAAAACCCTGTTTCAAAAAGACACACACACACACACACACACACACACACACACACACACACAAATACAATAAAAGCAGGATAGCAAACACTGAGAAAAATGTGACTAGCAAATAGATAGACACTGAAGAAAACCGAGAGAATGGTGTTTGTGAAGTGAGGCTTTGACTGTGTTAGACCCAGCATTAACTAAAAGTCATGAAGACATGAACAAGGAGCTTCTCCTTTAAAGAACCTGCAAAGCTGGAAAACAATTCCAATCAGTTGGATGGTGAGTAGGGGTAAATGCATCACTAGATATTACAGGCAATGTCTATGGGCATATTATGAGGAAAGACATGGCTGAGGTCATTTGATTTTTTGCTAAATGCAAAGTTCTGGAAGGGACTACCATCACGTGTGCCTACAGGTTGCTGTTTCACAGCCATCTCATTCACCTATAGAATTATTGCCTCTGGAAGAGGTGTACTAATCAGTCTCTCTAATGACAAATGCCTCATTTATAAACATTTGTATTGCTCAACAGCAGCAT
Source organism: Octodon degus (assembly GCF_000260255.1). Classification (NCBI taxonomy): domain Eukaryota; kingdom Metazoa; phylum Chordata; class Mammalia; order Rodentia; family Octodontidae; genus Octodon; species Octodon degus. The sequence continues at coordinate 1,914,693 of NW_004524733.1, forward strand.
TATTTTAACCAATATTTACTGAAAAATAGCATCGTAAGCTGTGAAAGCTGTCATCTTGAGAAAGAGAACAAAATGAACAAACCCATCCTAAGGATGGTGAATGAAATAAAACTGGATGACGTAATAGTGCAGAGGCTGACAGATCCACTTTATTTTGCATGGGTAGGAAAGACTCACAGACAATGTTACTTGATCTAAAAAGAGAGTGCCTGACAATAAGCAGTCAGTCTGGGAAGATCTGGCCATGAGATGTTCCAGGAAGGACACACAATGGTGAGAGAGAAACAGAAGATAATGTCAAGTCTACAAGGAGAAAGGAGAGAAGACTTCTCCAAAAGAACTGGAAGACAGAAATAAGAATCAACTGGGACTGGAAGTGCCATTTTCTAAGTGCAAGGGGATGATGTTGTGCATAATAAGGAGATGTGTTCTAATTTATATTTTAAAACAACTCTTTGGGGGGATAATTGGTAATTCTGCAGGGGACGTGTGAATGGATAACAGGCGTCTAGGACACAATGTGGAAAAGCAGGTGCACACCTAATGCAGCAGATCAGGCAGAGGTGATGGGAAAAGAGGAATCATAACTTAATGGAGAAGGAGAATATGGTGTAAATACATTTTGAAGGCAGAGGGCACTCGCTCTTCTGATTACTGCTGTGATGCACTGTAGCTAGGTGTCCCAAAAGCCTCGTGCAGTCAGAGGTGAGCGGTATTGAAGGTGGCTGGGCTGCAGCTGGCTGTATGAGGCTGGGTTAAGTAACGCCATTCCAAAGTCAGGACACCTAGTTACAACATAGTAGGACAGAGCAGTGCTGCTTCTGCTTCTGCTGCTTGTGGCTGCAGTGCTCCCTGCCTCTGCCTGCCCTTCTGTGATGTGTGCTGTGGCTCTGCTGTGATGCCCCTTTTAGGTGCCACCCTGCTGTGGAGCCACCCAACTATGTACTGAAACCTCTACAAGCTGTGAGCTGAAGGCAACTCTTCTCCTTTAACTTTAGGTGTCATATTTTGTCTCTAGAAGTGAAAAAAGTAACTAAGACAATTGCCTTTGCAAGTGTAAAAACATAAGAATTCATCACAATGCCTACATTTCAGGGAATAAAAATGCACTACACAAAATAAATTGCCAACATAGTATGAAGAGAGGAAAGCCCATTTGTGGGGAGAAAAACAAAGGGTAGAATTTAAACATTGCATGTGTGAAGTACAGAGACAGTGAATGATGTCTGAGTGAGACACTGTACCAAATACATAAAAATTAATTAATTAATTACTTAATATGTGCTTTTGATAAAATAATACACAGATGAGTGTAGAACAGAATAATGTGTGTAGCCCACAATGAGGATTTTTTCCATTCAGCATTGTTCAGCTGCTCTCCCCAGATGTTCTTGCTCATGTGTGCTGTCTTGTGCACATGCACACTGTAAGGTGTCCCGTAGCATTTGTTAGCTCGAGTGACAGTGTCTCCCCATGCAATTGTGATAAATAATAGAAGAGTGGAGGCTGAGTGAGAGGGCAACTTTGCTCCAGAGTGAGACTCACTAGGGACTTATGAAAAAGAAATACATAGCACCAAGTAACTAAGGCAACAGGAAAGGTAGGTATTCTGCTTAATTTTTATGTTTTTACAATTGCACATACAATTGTCTTAGGTACTTTTTGCCAGAGGAGAAGGAGGGGGAGGAGGAAGAGGAATAGGAGGAAGAAGAGGAAGGGGAGGAGGAGGAGGGAGAGGAGGAAGAGGGGAAGGAGGAGGAGGAGGAGGAGGAGGAGGAGGAAGAAGAAGAAGAAGAAGAAGAAGAAGAAGAAGAAGAAGAAGAAGAAGAAGAAGAAGAAGAAGAAGAAGAAGAAGAAGAAGAAGAAGATTTAGGCAGAAATTAAAGCTAATTAACAAGGAGGGTTGGAACTCTGGAGAAGTAGCAGTTGCCAGTGGGGCAGGCTGAGCATGTGATTCAGGTGAGAGTCTGTTTAGGTAAACAGCACAGAAAAGCAACCACATCCAGGCACATCTCTAAAGAGAACTTGAGTAAAATAGTCACAAGTTAGGCTCATTGTGAAAATTTCTTTAATAAATTATTTCAATAGAACATTTTGCTTGGACAAAATGTTTGGCAACAGATAAGAGTTTAGAATTTGAAAGCATCACATCAGTATGATTGCTTAGTGGAGTCCCAAGCAGGTGGATACAGGTGCAATAGGATGCTAAGTTCCTCCCTGGAATATGTACAAAACCGGAGCCAGAGTGAGCAATCAGAGTAGCTCCGACCCTGCTCCTGCCTGCCTTTTCCCTCCTATTGAACATTAAAGCCATAAATGTGTCTCTGATGTCTCAACTGTCACAGAGCAAGGCCAATTTGGCAAAAATTACACAGCATTTTGCAAGAGATATTATCATGAGGGCAGAAGTCCGGCTTTGTATATTGATCTCGCTTCTCCTGTGCACCCACAGTGCCTCCCTGGACACAGTAGGTTTAGGAAACCAATACTGGAAACTTTCTGATCCTGAGAGCATTTGGTGCGGATACGCTGTACTTCAGAATGCTTCCAGGGAACAGAGACCTTTGCCTCACTTCAGACTAGTAATCTAGATAAAAGCACAGCTCAAGAGCTGTGGGTGGTGGCTGCCTTTTGAGATCCTTAAGGTCATCTGTCTAGATTTGTCATTCCATTCCAGTTCTTAGCAGGAAGTCTAGAGAGGATAGGGCAGAGACAGACAGAAGCAGCTTGCAGCACTGGCCACAGGAAGTCAGCCAGAGTGAGATGAGCATGGGGTAGTGGGTGTAGCCAGATTACACTTCTTTGTTTTAAGGTAATACAAGTAGACCTTAGTAAAAAGATATAAAGAGCACTCTGTGAAAAATTGAAACAAAAGTTTTACTTCTGTGAAAAAATGAAGGTTTTATGACAAAATAATTAGCTAAACTAGTAGCATAAACATTTTTGAAGCAATAGATAATTTTTATAATTATTTGAACTCTTCCTATTTATCTTTTATTTTGATTTCTTTCATATATGCATATATATTTATCTCTATATCTATATCTATATCTATATCTATATCTATATTTCACTACTAGATCGGACTCCTAGTGATCCCACTGTTACAGCTTCCCATGAGTTGGGATTCCAGGCGTGTGCCGCCACGCCCAGTCTCAATTGCCATCTCAGCGTGCCCTAGGGGAGGGCTGGTACAGCAAACCCGGGGATGGAACCCTTGGCCCCAGCAGAGCTTTAATCTGCTGAGCTATTTGGCCAGCCCTGTTACCCTAAATTGTAATTAATGCTTACTAATGAAAGCAAACTAGTTTTTAAATACATGCAGATTACTTGCATTTTCTTTTCTGCTATTGCTCATTCATTTTTTTTATTAAGATTCTTGTCAATTTTATATTTATGTGTGAAAGCTTTATATTCAGGACATTAATCAGTCATATTTCAAAAGATATGCTAATTAAATATGGATGTATTTCTGAAAAATATTTCACAGATCGCCATAAATCATTGATGTTTGCCTGCTACCCTCTCCAGAAAGACTGAAAACTCAGATCCCTCCTTTGTGAAAATTTGGGTATGTAACCACTGAGAAGACTGACAACTTTGCCAGTAAAACAGGCAGCAGCTTCTAAATTATAAAAATATAGGTTATTAATAGAATTGACTTCACAGAAGTAATAAGTTGGTAGCTTTAAGAAAAGGATATAACTTATTTCTTTGCTTTGAGAAACACTGGGTCTTTCTGAATAGTCACACTGAGTTTCTTCATTTAAATTCAATTTCTCAAACAAAATGTTCTCCCTGGGGTTCTAGTATTTATGAAAGAGAAAAAGTCTGTGACCACACATTATTCGAATAGAGTTTTATATATTTACAAAAATGTTTTATTGAAAGATTTCACAAATACCTTTAAATATTAATAGCCATGATGACTTTTAATATAACTTAAATGTTTAAAATTCCCCAAATTACTGGAATAGTGCTTCTTGAGATTTCTTTAAAAAATAAAAAGCCCATAAGAGCATTCCATGAAACAATTTCTTTAATAAATGCTGGCACAAAGACACACATTCACACTTCTTTGCAAATGAATGATTTGCTTGCATTTGTCTTAGTGCTGCGGTCTTTTCACCACAAGTCCTTCAGAGATAGCAGAAGCCTTTGTGTGAGTCACTAGTGGAAATGTTTAGAAAAGATTCATAAAGTGAAAGTGAGTGTTGAAGTTAAGTGGCACAAATTAAATATCAATGTAGTTACATAGTATTTTTGTACGTGCATGTGCACACTCTCTTTCCAGGAAGCTTAAAAATGGGGCTACACTTAAATAATATGGGGGGTGACACGTTGTGCAAAAATGAAACTTAAAAATTTCAGAAAAACCTTTCTAAAATATACAGAGTTAAAACAGAATATTATAATATTTTAAAATCAATTTAGTATAACATTGGCTTACAATGCTAAATCTTAGCGTCATTTAAAACTTTCTAGTATTCTCAGTCCTGCTGTGCTGGCCCCGCCCCTGGGGCATACTGCGGCAGCAACTGAGACTGGGCGTGGTGGTGCTCGCCTGTAAACCCAGTTCTTGGGAGGCTGTAAACAGGAGGATCACTATGAGTCCAATCTAGAAGTGAGACCCTGAACACCCTGTAGATCCTTCCCTAAAAAATACAAAAAATAAAAAATAAAACTTTCTGGTAAGCCTTTTATTTGTAGACCAACGCAGTTGGTCTCAGAGAATTACCATTAGTCACGTATATTCACATGGCTTGCCCACTGTCCATTTAATTTGCGCTCATTATTGATAAAAATCTAGATAAATGATGGATAATTACCCACTTCTGGATTCCTAAACTGGCTATTCTACTCAAGGTTTTTAGTAATTACTGCTTCCTTCACTGTTCAGTACATGGAATGATTTCTTCTACAGTGCAGGGTTAAGGTTATACATTGTGTATTAAAGTCACAGGCAGCACCTCAGACCTGGAAGTAAATACTTTCACAAATAGCATTTCCAGTGAATAATGCTGAAATCAGACTTCCTTTTTCTTCCTTGCAAGTGCCTCAAGTAGTTGGCACCTCTTCCATTGGCCACTTTGTAGGTTCGACTATGACAACAGGATGGTGATAACAGACACCAAAACATGGGGAGCAGAGCAAATCTGTGCTCCAGTTATGATAAGGTGGGAGAAGGAGAACCCAGAGCCTCGGGCGGCTTCCATGAGGACACCTCTGCTGAGCGGGTGCGCTATCTACACCACGCAGCCGCCAACTCTAATAACCCGGCTGGGAGAGAAACGCTTCTAAAAATGCAAATGGATTAAAAAATAAAACTGGGTTGCATAGTAACATCTTAAGCTGATTTGAGAGATGTATGTTTGAGAAGCATAAGCTTCAGCTTTGGAAAATGCCTTTTGTTATAGTTAACACATATTGGGTTAGAACTAAGAAAAATACAGAAAAATGATCAGTTGCCTTAAAAATTCGTTCTCCAACCCAGCTACCTTGCAAACAGAGTAGCAGTGAGTGCAATAACAGCTTCTTTTTTGTTTTTATCAAGATATTTGCAAACGTGCTTTTATCATACATATATTTCATAGATTAGGAGTTAGAGTTACAGCTGTATGGAAAAGAAAATATAGACTGTGCATGTGCGTCTTAGAAAGAAGAGCTGTATGTTCTTATAAACTATTCCTCGGTCGTATATTGTGACATTTAGGAATAATATAATCACACATCATGCAACACTGCTTTTACTGGTTGTACATACACATTTCTAGATATTTGACTCATATATGACTGTCATTTTAACTCATGTAAACTCACTTATGGTGTGAATTTATACAGAAAGTCCATCTTTTCCAGAAGAGCCTTATATTAGAAATAACATAATATAGACAAATACTGCGGTAATTTTGCCTGAATGATGAGAAAACTAAGGGTGTTCTTATGTGAAGTTATGAGTCTAAATACGTTGTTCAAAATCAAATTTGTAAATGAGAAAAAAAAGTTGCCAATGTTTATTTAGACGTGTCTATGTACTTTAACCAGCAGTGTTGGCTTTGAAAATTACAAGATTTTTTCTTAATATACATAGATTCCTAATTAGTTTTTAAGAAATTTTTCTCCTCTCATGCTGTGGCAAGTTAGGAACTTCAGCGTTATTTACAGACAGTGAGCTCTGTCAGTGAAAGAGCTTCGCTTGTTTACTGTTGTACTCCAAGCAACCAGTAGAGTGTCTAAAAAATGGTAGAATTTTTAAAAAAATTAAACAAAATTAAGCAATAAAAATAAATTAATGATAATTTAAAAAATCTTTGTTTAGTACAGGGTCTCGCTATGGAGTTCAGATTCATAGTGATTCTCTTGTCTCAGCCTCCCTAGCGCTGGGATTACAGGCATGCACCACCACGCCCAGCTTTGGTGGCTGGCGCAGCTCTGGGCAGGCACAACATGCAGAACTGGGAGTTGAATCCTGGGTCCTTGCATGTGCCACTGAGCTTTAATCTCCCAGGCCCTGATGAAAGATAATTTTAAATGAGATATTCAAAATATTTTATAAACTATCCAAGTCCAGCAATCAATATAAGATAATTTTAATGAAATATATACATTAACTCTAATATTTGTATAAGTTCAAATTATTGGCAAGAAATTCTTCAAAATATTTATCATGTTTTGCTTCCTCTTAAGGGTAACATGACCAGAAAAATCTCCATTTTCATGCAGAAACCATACTACACAGAAACTTCAAAATAACTTGAATACTAAAACACAGTGTTATTTATTTGGAGCAATTTTATGAATATTTGAGGTTTGTCCACTGCTGAACAGCATGTCTTCCTCACAGCCAACCTGGTGCCCCGGCCGTGCTTGGCTATGTCATCTCCACCATGAGATGCGCCCTGAGCTTCCGGCACTGTATACTTGGCATGGTTTTATTCTGACTGAGAACCTTCTCTACCTGAAGCACTCCATAAGTTCCCCTCATATATAATCTCATCACCATAAGTGCCATTTTATTGTCTTCATCATGCTGGTATGAAATTTTGGCACAGATAGGTAAATAACTTAACCAATGGTATAAATTAAGGAAAAGGAAATTTATTAAAATAGAAAATTTAGGGAGGGCTGGCCAGGTCACTTAGCAGCTTAAATCACCTTCTTTAGGCAGTTTCAGGGTCCGGGATTCGATCCCTGGCCTGCTGTGCTGACCCCACCATCAGGGTATGCTGAGACAGGTACTGAGACTGGGCGTGGTGGCATGAGCCTGTAATCC
>NW_004524733.1:1922725-1927919 GCF_000260255.1 Octodon degus
GGATAAATATATAGATATGGCTGTACATTTACTCACAGATTGATAAGATTTTGAGGACAATTTTTTCAGTAATCAGTTTCAAACACTGAAAAGGTCATTGGAATTGTTGGTACTGGAATTTTTCTTATAGTGGTGCTCACAGGTATGGCTCGGAGGTTCCCTATGACCTAGGGTTTAGTAGACAACTCAGATAAAATCTGATTCACATCAGACAGAGATGATATAAGTAGGAGAAATAAGCTAATAAGGGCTGCTATGTTCTATGACTAGATGTCTCCTCAAACCCTCACACACATTCATGGTAGGTGGGCTTTTCACAGGTGGCTGAATCTATCATTTGTGGTTGATTCACAGTCCAATGGTGGGATCAGGATGTGAGTGCTACACTCAGCCTGGGGTGGTATGTGAGTTGCTTTTCTCTTGTTGCTGAGACAAAAATACCTGAAGTCTAAAATTAAGGAAGGAAAAAATTATTTAGCTCACAGTTGGTGGAGGTTTCAGTCCATACTCAGCTGGCTCCAAGGCAAAGTGACATGCCACACAGGTTACAGTTCATGGAGGCAGAAGATATCAAAAGCAGCAAGAGCAAACGGTGGGAGGCAGCAAGGTTCTTTTCCTTCCTTATAGTGTAAGCACATTACCACCCTCTAGGGTGGGTGCAGCCCTTACACTATCTCCCTGCCCTCCTCATGGATAAGAATAAGGATGTTTACAAAGAACAGACCCTAGCTCCCTGCTGAGTTGCTTAAATTTTAAAACTTCTCAAGTTGACACATATATAAACCACTGCAGGTGGGTAGTCTGCCAACCATATAAGAGACACAGAGCCATTTGCCTCTGCCCTTCCTTTGGTTGCTGTTGCTGTCTTCCACCGCCATGCACTGTTACCCTCTGCCATGTGTCACTCTGCCTTAGAGCCAGCTGATTATGGACTGAAACCTGTACAAACTGTTAGACAAATAAGCCTGTCCTCCCTTAAATTTGAGCATCAGGTATTTTGTCTCAGAATAGTAAGAAAAGAATGAAGAGCAAAAGAAAATCTTTTTTTTTGATACTTCTTTGAAGTATCAAAATTAAATATTAGTACTAAATCATATTTTAATAAATATACACACATATGAAGATATATGAAACTATTGAAAGGAAATATGTATACTCCAAGTGCTGGATTTCACAAGCAGAGCCTCTCAGAGGTGATGGCAGACCATTTGAAACGATGGTCTCTATGTGGCCAGAGTCTTGTGGAAGGTGATAGTAAACATGCCTTTGCTTTGAACGTGTCTGGGCATTGAAAATATTTTCAAATAAAAAGTATTCAGATATCATAAAATTTAGAATCATGTTGTTTAACATATCTTTATATATTTAATGTATCTTATATATCTTATTTTTATTTTAAAAGAGCATTAAGAGTTAAAAACATTACAAATGATACAGCATAAAATGATAGTTATATTGCATGTTGTTGTCTTCAAATTAGTTGTTCAGATTGCTAGCTACAAGCATGCAAAATTGGTCAAAAAAGTTAAAAAGGAAAAAATAAAGAATTAACTGTTCCTTTAAATAGACCAATTGAAATCAGCAAAAAATTATCAAAAATTATCCTGTGTATGTACATATATATTTCTTTTTCCCTTCCTTTTTTTTTTTCTTTTCTCCTTACATCATCTCAGTTGTTCCATCCCTTTAAGTGGTTTCTTTCACTTTCATAGTATCTATTTTAACGTTCAGATTTTATTTACTCTTTCAGGTTCTTGCACTAAGGAGATGATATGATATTTACACACATGGGTCTAATTTATTTCACTTGTAAGTATGACTTCTACTTGCATCCATTTACCTATTAAAGCTGCTAATTTATTTTTCTTTATACCTGAATAATACTCCATTACCTAAAAACACCACATTTTTATTCATTCTTCAGTTGGGTATTTGGTTTGTTTCCAAGATTTGGCTATGACAAATTGTGCTGCTATATACATGGGTGCACTTATATTATTGTGGTGTGATGTTTTCAGTTTTTCTGGAAAAATATCCAAAAGCACCAGGGCTTAAGTATCTGCCTGTCAAGCACAAGCTCCTGAATTTGGTCCCCAGTATCAAAAAAGAAAAGAAAAGAAAAGAAAAGAAAAGAAAAGAAAAGAAAAGAAAAGAAAGAGAGAGAAAGCAAAAATATCCAAAAGGGGAATAGCTGAGTCGAATGGAACCTCTAATCTTATTTTTTTGAGGAATGTCCACACTGACTTCCATAGTGGTTGTGCCAGTCTACACTCTCACCAGCAGCAGAGGAGGATTCCTTTTACCCTTAGCCCTTCCAGTATTTAGTATACTTCAAAGAATCAACAATTGAGATAACATGTTATTTAAGAGTTTTACACATCAAAAGAAATTACAAACAGTAAACCAAAACCCCACAGATTGGGAAAAATATTTATCTGACTGTCCCTCACACAAAGAACTTCTATCTAGAATATATAAAGTATTTAAGAAGTCAAGCCACGATGCTTCAAAGGCCAAATAAAAAATGGACATCTGAGAAGAACAGACTCTTCTCAGATGAATAATTACAAATTTCAAATAAAGATATGAAAAAATGGAGGCATATTGATCATTTGAAAAATGCAAATTAAAACAACACTGAGATTCCACCTCACCCCAGAAAGAATGTGTATCATCAACAAATCATTGTAGTATATTGAAAGCAAAATCCATTGGAGCTGGATGGCACTGTGATTGTAATTGTTGTCATGAGTAAACTGAGGTGTAAAGGAGTTAATAGACCTGTCCCTTAGCACCCAGTAGAATATTGCACAACTCCTGCACTCTGGGTAATATGTAAATACATGACTAAACGCTGATAAAATTAAGTGGAAGTGGTAAAATATTAGTAAGCAAATAAAATAAGTTTTAGTAAAAATTTATCAAACTATCCAGTTACAAAGTGGGACCCTAAATATGCTTAATTTAAGGACACATAAATATGTAAGATCTACTACATAATTCTCCAGAACTCAGTATAAAAGACTCAGCTTGTTACATTTGAATGTAACACTGTATCTTGGTTCTTGCCATGTTGAAACATTTGTTCTGTTTTTTTAAAAATTTGAGATATTGGTTGTTACTATAACAAATTTATAACAAATTGAATAATTTAATGTAACAGAAGAACATAATTAATGAATGAAATCACTGATACTTAATATTCTCCTGTTTTATATGCCATTGTTGTCCAAAGAAAAACAAAGTAGCAACTGTAAAATGAACTGTATGTTCTCAAACTCTCTTACTTCATTTGATTTATAACATAATTACTTTGCAAGTCAATAGAGCTTTCTCTCTCACTCTCTCTCTCTTCTCCATTCCTCTTGCTCCATTTCTCCATATAATATGTGTACATCATTTTTTTTAATTTTTTGTTTTTAGATTTGTACATTATTATGCCTTAAATTGACCTAAAGAGATGGTTTAAAACATCAAAAACTTTACATGCTGTGTAATACTAAAATCTGTTCTTAATGGAAATCTCTGTTTTATATCTCTTGCAGTTACTATTCTACAAAGGCAAGTATTAACATGATCACCATAGGCAAATGCCCTGAGGAAGAGAGAGACTAGTACACTGTATAAGAGGCATAATTAAGAAATGCACACTGGGATGGCTTCTTGAATGCCAGCATAAGAATTTTCTACTTTATTCAAAGAGCAATGGGAAGCCACTCCAGGGTTTTGAGGTGCATTCCATGGCCAATGCCATGTATTAGAAAGAAAAACCTGACAGCAGTGGCTGGATCCTTTAAAAAGGACTAAAACTAGTGACTGAGAGATTATTTAGGACACTCATTAAGTTTTGAGCAGAAGAGTACATGGTGTCTGTCATTACCAATTAAAATGAAATGGATGATGTTTATATTGTTTGAAATACAATCATTCAAAACTTGTGCCTAATTGTTGTTCAATCATAGATATCATAAGACTATGTGAATTGCAGAAGATGCCTTAAGAGTAATAGATTTATAGCATATTTAGAACAAAAATGGGCCTTACAGTGAAAAAAAAATGCAGGAAGCAAAGAGAGGAAAGAGACTGTCAGAATCCTGTGAAAACTTGCCTGCTGCACTGAAAAATTACCCTCTAGTGAATTGCCTTCAGGCTGCATTTTCAGAAATTATATTCTAGTAGTGGTCAATTTTTCAACCCAAAGGGTGATATTTCTCTCCATAAATTTGATTCCTCGTCAATATTTCTTATGCATGGTATGATATAGGTTTTTCACAGTTAAAAATACCCAAGGTTAAAATGTCTCATAAACACATAGCATCATTAAACACTGGCCACAAAAGGTGAAAGGCAGGTATTCTGCTGCTGAAAGTAGATGTGCTACAGACCTGCTTGTCACTCTACTTAGATGATTTCGACAAACAAACAGCGCAGCCCATTCCGCGCAGCTCCACCTGTCAGGAGCTGCCCCTCTCTCCTGATCCAGCTCGGAGCACGGGCCTGCTATTTCTGTGAGAGGACACGGCCACCTTCAGAATCCTCCAATGTGCTGCAATCACGTGGACGTTGACTAAAACAAGTCGATGGGAAAGATTTGAGGAAGCTCAGGTTCATTCCAAGTCCATGCTGTTTCTCGACAGTGTAGCCCTAAATGTTTGATACACCTGTACATTCTGCGCTCTCTGTACATGACAGTTACAATTGGCTCATGTGTGATTCCAGCACATCATGCTACAGCTTAGAAATCCGTCAAAATTGCGTGAAAAACTGACAGAACCTGATTTGCAGAAAATGGGTTCTGATAATATTCAATTTTCTCTTTTTTTCTTTTTTCTTTTACTCAGGGCAGTTACACAGCAAAGCTATACTTTTTGCTTCTGTAATACAAGTGGCTACATTTAAGTGACCAGTGCTTACCTTTTTTTATGTATTTGGTGCAGGGTCTCACTAAGGAGCTCGGGCTCTTGGTGCTCCTACTGTTTTCAGTCTCACTGGGGCTGAGATTACAGGTGTGAGCCACCATGCCTGGTCTCTGTTGCCAGCTCAGCACACCCAGGGGTGGGACCTGTGCAGCATGTGGTGCCAGGATTCGAACCCCAGCCCCTGTACTTGCCAAAGCAGGCGCTTAGTCTGCTGAGCCATCTCGCAGGTCCAGTGCTTACTTTTATAACCAGGTGTTTCAAACTTAATCCTGGGC
>NW_004524733.1:1929010-1948174 GCF_000260255.1 Octodon degus
CCATGTCTGTTTGAAGCTGCCCTGAACTTGAACTGTCACCTGTATTACTGTGAACTGCAAGAGTCTTCTCTGCAATGAGGACAGTCACCAAGAGCTCTGCAGATGACCGGCTTGGAAGTGGCCATCAGGAAAAGAGACTCGAACACATTTATACTGAGGCAGAAATATTTTATAGAACGTAGAATATTTTTATGCATTTGCTCTCTTGAACCAAATCCCTATTAAAGAGGATCAAAGTCTAGTTCAGGGGTCCAGGCCCATCAGTTATTTTATTCACAAGCAGCGTGTCAGTATTTGTATATGTGTGACCCAAAATATTTTATGAAACATTAATGGATTTTTGTATCCTAAAAGCACGTTAACCACATAGGATTAATGATTCACCTTTACTAAGCATGTAATCATGCAGAGATACTGTGTTCTAAGACTTATATATAATATGTCATTTAAAACATGCAATAACTAAGTGTTACTGATAAGGAAACTGAAGCTTAAATAAATTAATTTGTCAAAGACATATAAGTAAACTTCAAATTAAATGTTAATAGAGCTTGCCTAATAGGTAAGGCATTATGCTCCTAAATGTTACTGGAATTTTCTGTGGCTTTAGGCTTTAAATCTCAAAATTGAATATAAACTCCATGAAATACTGCTTTCCTATGGTACTGGTAGTATAGCACTTATCCTCAATTATACAAAGCTGTCTACAATCTTTTCCGTTCTTTCACCACAAGTAAACTTCTTGAGAAAGGATTTGCTTACTTGTTTCTGCAGCAGACCAAAGAACTCACCAAGAAACTAACCCATCCCAATGAACTAAAGTACAGTAATGATTTTTTTGAGTTAGGGTATGGTTCATATAGTAGTGTTCCAATACCCAATACATTAATATATTATGTCCTACATAAAATTTGATAAAATTCTACTTCAAATGATTTGACAATAGACTTGCAAAAACTGCATTTTGATGGGATCTGAGTATTGTCTGCTCTCTGAGCGGCCAAAGTTCAAATTCAGACTCCAGTGCAGCTGACTTAACTAGTCGCATAAAATTATAACAATCACTGAAATCATTGCAGTGTTCGGTGTCTCTGTGTGTAAAATACTCGTGGTGACAATAAAATGTTCTTGTAGTTTTCACAAAAAATTATATCAGCTAATAAATAAATCACTTAGGTCAGTGTCAGACTTCCTGTTAACCACAATAAATGCATGCTATCATTACTAATATGAAACAGGCATCAGTTCCTAAACATTTTGTTTCCATGTACTACCATTTCGATATTCATCTTCCTTGAAGTATTGAGAATCCCAAAGACATCTCATGTGGGTTATATCTATCATATTTATCAGATCATAAATAAAAGTGTGATCATTTAAACTTAATGAACTTAAAATGTCATAAAATCTCATACATATTGGAATAAATGTTTATAAAACATTACATTTATGAACAAAAAATAATGAGGATAATGGCTTCATTTTGTATTTTTTAACATTACTTATACATTGTGATATTATAAAGAAATTCTCTGGAAAACTCACTGTTTGTCAGCGAGTGAGAAAGTCATGTCCTATCTTTGCATTCTCATAAGGTGATGTGTGGACGTTTAAGACTCTGAAAAAGCCGACGAATCAGAATTGCCCAGACCATGCAATGAGAAATGATGGGTGAGAGAAACAATCCTATGATGGAGATGAAATTGTACAAGTTGAGTACGTGTCATATATTTGATCACCAGTGGATACTTACAAGCCCTTGTTATTTCAGTTTATATTAGTTAGTATTAGTTATCCAACAGTGTAGTCTCCAGATGATTGGGGATGTAATTTTATTTATTGTGGAAAGAAAACATGCAGTTTTCTACCTATTAGGAAAAGAAAATTGGCAGTAACATAGACACTAACCAGCGGCTACAGCAAGCTTGGGAGTTACCCTTGTCCTGCTTCATTGTGCTGTGTGTATAGAACTGAATTGAAGACATAGAACTAAAATTCAAAATTAAATAGAAAAATAGGGGCCTGCTTATCAGATTTCCTGGAGGGCATATTTAGGAGATAAATATTCACAAAAATATAAAGAACAAAGAGGAAAGGCAACTTTCTCCATGTGGTTTATGTTTAGATATTTGAATAAAAGTTTCTTGAATATTTTAGGCCTAATGAATTCATGACACAAAGTGAAACACTGAAAAAGAAAAGACCTTTAACCTGTGAATATGCTGTTGAAAAGAATTACTTTTAAATTCTGTTTAAAAATATTTTGAGACATTATCTGTCATACTCAAGATTAAATTAGTGTATAAAATATCTTTTATTTTTTAAAGTTCTATTTATAAATGATTATATTTTAACGTGAAAGAAAAAGACAATTGGATCTGTCTAGTACAGACCACATCTGAACAATGTGTTAAGAAAAACTGCAGCCTTACATAATTATGTAGCAATAGACTCTGGGCTCAAGTCTTCTAAAATATGATTAGTATACTAAGTCAGGCATGGTGGCACATGCCTGTAATCCCAGAACTCAGGAGGGTGAGGCAGGAGGATCACTGTGAGTTCGATACCCACGTGGGCTCCAAGTGATCTTAAGGATAGCCTGAACTGCACAGCAAGACCATCTCAAAAAGACAAAAAATAAAAAGGATTAGTACAATGGCAATAATAATGATAATAATGTTTATTTAGTCTTTATTGTAAGCTAGTTATGATGCTGTTCTAAGCAATTTATACATATCTACCAATATACACATTTGCCCTTATGGTGTTGCCAACTTTCTTTTATAGATATATTAACTAATGCAAAAAGAATTTTACAAGCTTTCTGCAGTTACGGAGGTTTAGGTCAGAATGCTTTCCCAGGCAGCTTGTACCTTGATGCCTGGTGGCTGTCTATTATTATGTCATATTTCTGTACCTCACAAACTCTTCTCATAATAATGTGAACATAAATGAACCTGTTATTCATTCAGTTTCTCTCAAAGCTTCAAGGTAGACTTTTTTCTTTGCATCATTAGAGAGCCAAAACAGTTGACTTACTAGTATAAGATCAACAAGATCAAAAATATGAAATTCTGCAAGCAGCCTGAGCAAGGGCTCACACATTCAATGGAAAGAAAACCAGAAAACAGTGCTGCACTTCTAGTCCCAGGGAGTAACTTCATATTTAGGATTCTATAGATAATTTCATTATGAATTCTCTCAACTTCCTTATTTCCACAAATTGTTTAATCACTAGGTTGTAATCAAAAGATACTCTTAGCCATGTGGGTGCTTCTAGTAAAGTCAATTACTAATGTCATACACAATTTTTTTGTTTTGTTTTGTGGCCTGCTCAGTCTGCCCTGGGGGCATAGCTGGCATGGCACGTGGTGCAGGGGACTGAACCGCAGCAGTCCCTGTGTTTGCCTAAGCTTGCCTAAGCAGGCACTTTAGACTGCTGAGCTATTTCTCCAGCCCCTTAAGTCGATTGTTAATTTAATAAGATTTTGTATGATCTATAATTTTCTATAATTACCATTTAAGTCAAGAAGCTTTATTGAGTGAGATTGAAGCTATATCTTGTCTTTATTGGTCATTAAGCAGCTCCACTGGAATGTCCCACCAGGAACTTTCTCTTTCAGTCTTCTACAGCTAAGTTAATCACTACATTCATGGCTTGTCACTTTTCCTGTGCTTAAGTGTATATAAATAATACCAGCTTCCAAAAAGATAGCTCTGTTAGAAACTTTGGAATCTTCTGAGCTGCATTTATGCCACTTCTCCTTCCCAATCCAGTTAGCTACCATGTCTCTAATTCCGGCTTCTAACCAGCCATAAGTATAGCACCTTGCTCCACCCCAGAGCCTTGCTTTTAGCTCCAGTCCCCATGCTTTTCCTTGAATCACTTAAGCAGTGCTTCTGCTGGTGTCTGATTCTCCAAGCTGGCTTCCCTCCAACACTTCTCCAAACTGAAGCTGTCTGTCACCAGAAATCATCTTCCCAAATTATAAATCTGATCATGTCCTGCCATTTTTAAAAATCTTCAGTGACTTTCCATTTTCACAAGATAAAATAAAAACTGTTTAAGCATGATGTACAAACCCATTTGCAATCTGCTCCAGACTACCTTTCTCTTTTCAGTTTTAACCAACTTTTTCTCCTTGAAACCTTTAAGTTGCTATCTAGACATTCTGCAGTTTTGAGAGAGTTCATGGCACACCCAGCACATTGGCTTTTATTATGCCTGGAATTTTACCCCTAGCTCCTCGATTTCTACCCCTGGCTGCTCCTTTAGCATCATATCTTCTCCGAGTGCTTTCTCTAATCTTCCAGTTCTAACTCCTATTGTCTCCCTCCAGGTTGCCACCAAGTGTTATGTGTCCCCATGACAGGCAAGAATTTCTGTGACATTGTGGCTTTGTTTACCCCTTCAATTTCTCTATTTAATGCATAAAACTGTCTTTGTGTCTTCGGTGCCTAGTACGGTGCTTCACACGCAGCTGGTGTTTGATAAGAGTATAATTAATGAGAGTCAGTATTATACAGAAGACTAAACTAGCTGATGTCCTTCCATTTGTTATGCTTTAATAAGAGAAATAAGCTTTTATTTTGTCTATTTACTAATACGTTTTTACTATGTTGATTAGTGACTATATGCAGTATTAAACAGATTTCAATGATAGCTATTTGAATAAAAATCATTATTAATTTATGAAATAATCCAGCATAATAAAAAATCTTTGTTCATTTTCTCTTGCTCTTGGTACGAGGTTCCTAAACTTCCTGAAATCCTTGGAATTATTAGTGTCTTTTTGCCTGTTGATGACTGAGTGTGGCTGGAGGACCATGGATAGCTCCTCACAAGGGCTGCTCATAGGAAAGACCAAAGCAGGACTGGAGGATCAGAAGACCTTCCTGCCTGGCCTGCAAACCTGTAAGCAGGGGAAAGAGGGCTAGAAAATGAGTTACTTGTCAAAGATCAGTAGCTTATGTAGCAGCCCAATTTATGAATAGGAAGCTCCATGAAAGGGTAGGACACCCAGGAAGGACAAGGACTTCTCCCCCACATGTCTTCTCCTAGCCAACACTATCATTTGGCTATTCTGAGGCTACTATTCAAGGGTGGTAAGTAATGTGCTTCTTTGAGGTTTTTTGAGCCAGGTTATCAAATTATTGATATTCAGAAGAGACTGTGGAAATCCTCCCATCTTCATTGCCAGGGAATCAGGAGTATGGGTAGCCCGAACTTTCAATTAGCATGAGATATGGAGTGCTCTTGCAGGGTTGAAGCGTTTTCCTGTCCTGTGTTTTAACTCTGGGTAGATAGCACCAGTTGTCATCAATGAATTAAATTTAGGACTCATAGTTGGTGTCTAAAGCAGCAGTCAATGCTTACAGTTTTTCTCTCTCCTTTTTCATAATTTTTGACCATTTTTGCATATTTGTTTCTGGTAATCAGAAAACTATTTCAAAGACAAAAAGTATGCAATATAACAACTATTGTTGAATTCCTATCTTTTTTTTTTTTTTTTTTCAGAACTGGGGATTGAACTCAGGCCCTTACACTTGCTAGTTAAGTACTTATTCTACTGAGCCATCTCCCCAGCCCCATTCTTAACATTTTGTTTAGTGAAATTCTTTATCATTTGTAATGTTTTTGCTTTTTTCACTATTTTTATTCAATTAAAAATTTATCTGGGGGAGAAAAACCTCATACATTTGCAGTATATAATAACATTCATAATGGGGAGTTGATGCATTTATACTACACATCTTGATTATTTTGAGTCGTGAATAAACTTCTCAGTATAATTATGGGTAAATTAAAGCTCTTGCTCTCAAGTAGTAGATCAACTACAATAAACTGATAAAGTAAAATATCATTTCCAATTTTGAGAGAAATTATTCTTTCCTCCCTTAACAGCATTTTCAAAGGTTTCATTCTTCAGCTCTTATTCAAAGCATAG
This sequence comes from Octodon degus, assembly GCF_000260255.1. Lineage (NCBI taxonomy): Eukaryota > Metazoa > Chordata > Mammalia > Rodentia > Octodontidae > Octodon > Octodon degus. Next base: position 1,934,959 of record NW_004524733.1, read on the forward strand.
GTTTTGGAATGGTTAAAAATGTTCAAAATAGAATTTATTAATGCATTTTAACATCTGGCTTCAGTGAATAAAAAGATTTGGGGAAATTTCCACTGCTCTGCGCAATATGGCATAGGTCCTTATTTCCCTGGTTTCTAGACTTAGCCTTGTGTAGATTTAAATTTTCATTCTATGTCATTTCCTTATTGTGACAGAGGGGAATTTGAGGAAAAAATAATTTCATTAAGCCTTAGTTTTGTTTTTCAGTTATAAAGTAAGATCAAGCAAAGACTCTCTACTTTATAGATTATAAGATTGCTATATGGTAAAATAAAACTTCAGCAGATTCAGCTGTGTTGCAGACATAGAAAGGCGTACTAATCGTCTTAGTTTGTTATGATTATCATTTTCTTTAACCTAACATTTTTATTTAAAATTCCCAGCCCTTCAGAACTGATCCCATTGAGCACTACTTTGTGCACAACTCACAGGAGGCTGGCAGCCCTCCTGTACTGCAGCATTATCAGCCCTGCCCTGAGAGCACGGGCGTATTTCAGAGCATCTGGCTCTTCAGAACCAGCTGGCCTTCCTCACAAACCCTACCTCCTGTTGTCCAAATTTCCAAAGTCAGCATGACACTGCTAGGGAATTCAAGGAGAAGACAGTGCTGGCAGTGAATAGGCAACAGCTCATGATTCTATAGGGTCACAAGTCATTGTCTTTCTCAAGATGGTAAACTCTTGATTTAACACTAATTACTTTTTTCCCAAGTTACTGTAACGAGATTCCCAGAAATGTCTTTTGTACTTAACACTAACATAGCAGTGCATAGTTACCCATGCCTGCACATAGAATCAGTTGACTTATTTTGAGAATATGGACATGCAATTAGTCTGGCTGAAGGCCAGAATGGGATAATAATGAGCACTGCCAGTGACGCACACTGCAGCTAGGGTCACATACGACTCTGGATATTTTGGCTTCAGTATCATAACCAAATTCAATTACTTAAAAATACTAAACAAGGAGAAGATGTGCTGCGATTTCACAAGGTTTGGTGCTACTCCCATGGCTAACATCGCATTATTCTGTTATTAAAGCATATCTTAACTGTTTTATCCCCTCTTCCTGAGTATGAACTCCATTAAAGCAGGTTACATCCAATGCTGTTCTGTAAGTGAGGACACGTGAAGAATTTGCTGAAGGAAAATAAATTCAATTCATTGGCAATCAATTACTGATAAAATGTCCTCCCCCAAACTCATGTTAAAATAGAATATCAAATTCTGTTATTCTGCATGGAAAAAAAGTAAATATGAGAGCTAGAAAGAAAATAACACTGGGTGCTTTCTGCTGGTGGACACTGCAGAGGAAGCACTGTCTGTCTCTCTTCCGACTGCTGTTATGTGTAAGTGAGAGTCTCCCAAGGAGCCCAAAGAGCTACAGAAGCTCTTCATTGGAGGGCTGAGCTTTGAAGCAACTGATGAGAGTCTGAGGAGCCATTTTGAGCAATGGGGAACACTCATAGACTGCGTGGTAATGAGAGACCTGAACACCAAGCATTCCAGGGGCTTTGGGTTTGTCCTTTATGCCACTGTGGAGGAGGTGGATGCAGCCATGAATGGAAGGCCACTCAAAGTGAACAGAAGACTGTGGAACCAAAGAAGAGTTGTGGAAACAAAGAGAGCTGTCTCAAGAGAAGATTCCCAAAGACCAGATGCCCACTTAATGGTGAAGATCTTTGTTGGTGGCATTAATGAAGATACTGAAGAACATCACTTAGGAGATTACTTTTAACAATATGGAAAAATCTAAGTGATTGAAATCATGATGACCAAGGCAGTAGAAAGAAGAGTTGCTTTGCCTTTGTAACCTTTGATGACCATGATTCTATGGATAAGATTGTCATTCAAACATACCACAACTGTGAAGTGAGGAAAGCCCTGATGAAGCAGGAGATAGCTAGTGCTTCATCTAGCCAGAGATTGAAGCGATTCTGGAAATTTTGGTGGTAGACATGGAGGTGGTTTTGGTGACCATGACAGTTTTGGTCACGGAGGAAATTTCAGTGGTTGAGGTGGCTTTGGTGGCAGCTGTGGTGGAGGTGGATATGGTAGCAGTGGAGATGGCTACAATGGATTTGGTAATGATGGAAGTAATTATGGAGGTGGTGGAAGCTGTAATTAATTTGACAATTACAACAGTCATCCTTCAAATTTTAGACCCATGAAGGGAGGAAACTTTGGAGGCAGATGCTCTGGGCCCTATGGTGGTGGAAGCCAGTATTTTACCAAGCCATAAAATTAAGGTGGCTATGATGGCTCCAGCAACAGCAGTTGATGTAGCAGTGGCAGAAGGTTTTAAACACTTTCAGAAAACAAAACTTAGCAGGAGATGAGAGCCAGAGAAGTGACAGGGAAGCTACAGGTTGCAACAGATTTGTGAATTCAGCCAAGCACAGTGGTGGCAGGGCCTAGCTGCTACAAAGAAGACATGTTTTAGACAATACTCATACATATGGGCAAAAAACTCAAGGGCTGTATTTGTGACTAATTGTATAACAGGTTATTTTAGTTTCTGTTCTGTGGAAAGTGTAAAGCATTCCAACAAAGAGTTTTAATGTAGACCTTTTTTGTGCATCCATGCTGTTGATGGCTGAATGTAATAGTCTGATCATGATGCTGGATAAATGTGTCTTTTTTAAATGTGCTGTATAAAGTTAGTCTACTCTGAAGCCATCTTAGTTAACATTCCCAACAGTGTGAAGTTAGAATTCCTTCAGGGTGATGACAGGTTCCATTTAAAATTTCTTTATAATTGCTTGGTTAAAGAAGTCATTGTCTTCAGAAACCTTGGTGTAGTTGAACTTACAGTTACTGTTGTGACCTCTGAATTTGACCATTGGAAACATCACCCACGCAGTCAGCTATTTGGTTATAAAAAAGATTGTTGGCACATCCTATATATTTAAATTGAATTATGGTATCAGATACAGTGATAGATGGGATTGAAGCTGTATATCATCCATTATCATGTGTAATCAATAAATGATTTTATTCTCTTGAAAAAAAAGAAAAGAAGACTGGATAAAGCCTTTTTAGAACAAAAGAAGTGTAGCAATTCATAATAATACTTAGGAGAAGTGAAAGTTAACATGTAATGATATTTGATAATTATCACTAATCGATATTGTATCAGAATAGGGAGAAAATCATCTGTTGAATGAATATGTAATTGTTAGTAACTAGACATTCAATAAACAGGAGACAAAAAGGTGAGGGCAGAATGAAATAAAAATAAACTGTTGAAAGAAAGATTCCTTCATACATAACTCATTATAGGTAAAGAAATATATGTGAAAAATCAGATGGATCACATTCCCAATGTCTGTCTGTCTCTCTCTCTCTCTCTCTCTCTCTCTCTCTCTCTCTCTCTCTCTCTCTCTCTTTCTTTCTTCTTTTGGTACAATTGATTGACTTACTGTCTCTGGAGAAGAAATGGAGGAAGAGTAATATGTGTGAAACAATGTAGTTAGGTTTATAAAATCCCTAACCAAGTTTATAATATAAATTAGATTATAAAAGCCTACACTCAATGGAGGATTCAATTAGGTGAAATCAATTATCAAGTGTACATTTTCAATAAGTTAAACGAGAGAGCCAAAAGTGTATTACACCTCTAATTAATTTATATTTCATGACAAGATTCCTGAGGACTATTTCTATGAATCTAAGTTTATAATAGACATTATCCATATAGAGATATGAGGCCAAATGATAAGTAATTTGTTCTGCTCAAGAGAGTTAGATAAGGGAGCTGGGCATTGTTTTGCTTGGTTAATCACCTTTTCAAGCTTTAGTGAAAGGACTTCATGGGAATTACATCATTTTTATAGGCAGAAAATTGTCTTTTGCTTTACTTCTTATTCTCCATATAAATGATATTTTGTAAAAATAGTTGGAGGCTACAAATACACTAGAATAACCTGGAATGTATGTTCAGTCACATGTGAATAATTTTCAATTGTTCCTCTGTCACATTGAGGTTTTATTGAGCTCTGCCATATTTATATAATTTTAAAAAATATTCCATTTACTTTCTGAAAATCTTTTAATACAGAGTGAGGGAAGGTGGGAAGGAGATTAAGAGAGGAAGTGAAAGAGAAAAGATTTTTTAAAAAGGAATAAAGAGGAGAGAAAAAAAGGAAGCAAAAAGAGAAAGACCAGGAAAAATACCAAATTTCATCTTTTAAAACACATCTTTAACCATTTAATACACTCTAATGGCAGAAAATTTATGATAGCCTTATATTCTATAAAGAATAAGAAATTGGTAGAAAATTTGCCCACTTAAAAATTATGCACTGATTTTAAAAACGATGTACAGAGGATTTACTAGTAAAAGAGCTATCCTTTGATGGAGAGTAAGGTTGTGAATAGACTTTTGGTAAGGGCAGGCCTGGATGAAAATTGAGGCCCCTCACAGATGAACATCTTATCAAGTCTCAGGAAATGCAGACATCAGTGAGGACAGAAATAGGGAAAAGAAACACAGTTACAATCTAATGCTGCAATGAACTAAGGATTTGTTTAGTCAATGCCATGAGATTAACCTGTTCTTGAGGAAATAAAGTGTCAACCACAGTGCAGCAGTGCACGGCAATTGTTGAAGGGCCTGAGTTCAATCCCCGGTTCCGCTAAAACAGAAAGGAAAAAAAAAAAAAAAAAAAAAGGAGTGCCCAAGAAAGTATTTCAGGAAACTTGAGTTTAAAGTCTACTGTATAAACTCTCCTAAGTTACTTACTTTCAATTCTTCATTTGTAAAAGCATATGCAATTTGTGTTGAGTCTTGCAGTAGCAAACGATGTGCCAAGTCTCTAATGAAGATGCTACAGATAAGAAAACCATTATCAGTAATATATAATATTGTTATTTATGCTTTTATTTTCCTTATTGCAAAATTATGTGCTATGTTGTTGTCATTCTGATCAGATTTGTGTAGTAGAACTATGTCTCCAAGCATAGGTTAAGTGACCCACGTTTCATGCTTGCATGTGTGCTTTGCTACTCAGTAATGACTAGCTTGAATTGTCAATTGAGAAAATTTTCAAATTTTGATGTTATATCAAGCATTTGCTTCTGTCTGCTTGTGAGAATATCAGTAAGTATGCCTGGAAAGGATGAAAGATACAGATTCTGTCATTGTCACTTCCCAAGGTTAGAGTAAGAAGGAAAAAAAGACTAAACTAAGTTATTTGTTTAAACTGTCAAGTTAATTGTATTTCATGATGGAAAGTCCATATTTCTTTTCCTTTTTAAAAAATGTTAAATATTCTCCAGTGTATCTATTCCCAAAACAAAGGAAGATTTTTGAACTCATGTCATGAAGGATGACACAGTCATGTTTGTAATTATGGAATCATTTTGATTTCTTGCCTATTTTGACAATCTTCAGAAAATTTATGGATAATGAAAAAGTTGCACTCCTAAATTACAGCCAAAAGTGTGAAAAAAAGACAAACTTTTTTTAAAGAAATTATTCCTTTCATTTTCTGAACCAGCAAATTGAAGTTTTGACTAAGAAATATGCCTTTAAGTCTCTATGCAGGAAAACAATAGAAACAAATCACCAAGAAAAATATCAATTACCTTGAAACATAATTAAAATACTCTGTAAGTAATCACTATAACATTGAAGGAAAATATATTCCAAGACCAGATTTGTAGCAAGCATATTAATTAAACTGCAACATCATCTATATAAAAACACTTCAATTTTTTAAAATAATCTTTAACATCAAAATGGGCAAAGGCTTCAAAATTGGACAGTGAAAATGAATATGAAATATACAAATGATAAAATTTTTAAAGGTTTAGTTAAAAGTAAAGAAATAAGTTACTATTTTCAAGAAACAATTTTTTATTTTTTTCTTTACTTATTGTTGGAAAAGGTCAAACTCTGTATTATATATATATATATATATATATATATATATATATATGCCTTTAAGTCTCACAGGGTGGCATTTGTAAAGAATACTTTAAATTAGGCCTCCAACATCTGCAAAATTCTATGGAGGCTGACAGCAAAATTTCTTTAATCATGCTGTTATAGGGTTGATCCAACTACTTCTAGTATTATTTGCAAATTTCCAAACTCATTTATGGCTAAATGTTTAGCGAAAGTCTTTCAAAACACATAGTGCATCCACCTAGTACAGGATAAATATGTTTCAACTGTTCTTTCAATCTCGCAATTTGTGAGATCTTCCAGTCACCCATGGATGTAGGCTGTATTAAACGATTTGCCTGCATGAGGGTAACTGTAACTTAAAACAAATTTTCTCTGTATATTCAAAATACAGTAAGGATAAGGGTTTGAAATCTCCCAGCATATGGAAATAATTCAAGGAAATTGCAATTCTAGTTACCCTGCTTGGATCATCGTATGTTTTACAGATGTGTCAAATTATCATACTGTACCTCATAAATATGTACAGATATTTTGTACCAATTAAAATGTCAAAATGCATGCAACCGATATTTATTTCTATCAGATAACATCAATGCTGTCAGTCTTCAAAAACCATCTTTGACACTTTCAAACCACTGAAATCCTCATAAATTCAACTCGGATTAACATTCAGCAAATGAAAGACCTAGGTTTCATTGAAAACTACACACAGGTTGTTGTGCTTACATGGGGATTATTACTCTTCCTATAGTCACTGAGGTCACTCCTCCTCCATGCTTGGTTGTACAATGAATATTCATGGGAGAGCCAACACAGAGGCATGCTTTCACTCCGCCCTTGAGATCCTATTGTAGACAGCCCCAGTCCCCACCTGGGTGCTTTTGGGAGTTAGTAGAATGTTTAACAAGAAGGCTAAGAGGAAAAACTCTAGTCACTGAGGATCCGCCTTTGAAGGGGACATTAAAACCTCAGCTCCTTCCTTTCTGTCTCGCCTTCTGGCCATGATGAGATGAGAGTTTCATCTATCACCTGTTCCACAAGTGATGTACAGCTTTGCCACAGACAAAACAATCAGCCTACACACCATGGCTTAAAACTGCCAAAGATAGGAGGCAAAACAAAGTTTTTTCTTTTTAAGTTGGTCATTTCAGGTGTGCAGTTTGCTTTTGTATGGGAAAGCTGACTAACACAGAAGAAAGATAAATATCTGATCTCAATTTGCCAGTAAAATGTATATTATATGGGTCCTTGAAATTTCTAGAGATAATAAAATTGTGAATAAATAAGAAAATGATCTCTATGAGGAAGGCCTAGGTGTGATAATTAGCTTCAAATGAACAGAATGGCAAATTTTGAATGGCAAAAATATTCTAAAACTGGATGCTGTCAATAATTGTAGGTTAGTGCTGGGGAGATGGCTCAGTAGAATAACGCTTCCCTGGCAAGGGCAAGGGCCTGAGTTCAATCCCCAGTTCTGCCAAAAATAAATAAATAAAAAATAAAAATAATAATAATTGCAAAGTTATTCAAAGTTACAAACTGCAAATGTCAAAAAAGAGAGTTTTACACTATGAAAATTACATCTCAATAAAGGTATTTTAAAATTAAATTCAGGGGCCGGGGAGATGGCTCAGTGGAATAAGCACTTCCCTGGCAAGTGCAAGAGCCTGAGTTTAATCCCTGGTTCTGAAAAAAAAAATTCAACTTATATTACTGTATCTATTGATATATTTATTTTTTTATTGTGCTGGTCTTTTTCCTGTCATTGGGAAGAAATACCATGTACAGGCAATCTAAAACCTATTCATCTTTCAGCCACCAGTGCTCAGTCCGTATTTGGCTGGCTCCAGGCAGAAGTAGCATGGTGGAGGGGATGGGCCGGGGAAGCGGCTGAGCCCACAGCCCCCAGGAAATAGAGACAGGGGGAAGAACCAGGTCTAGAGCACACCCTTCTAAGTGTTGTCCCCAGTGACCTGATCCTCCTGATGGGGGGGGGATATTTTAGAATTTTGTGTTTTATAGTGATCATGTTTATTTATTTTTATCAAATTGATCAAATAATCCTTGGTTGCTTTAACAAAGGCATCTTAATTTATGCTCAGTCTGAATCAATGAGAACTGTAAAAGTTTTAAGAAGCTTGAGACAGGGTCTCACTGTGAAGTTCAAACTGGCCTTGCACTCACTGTGTACCCTAGGCTGCCTGAAACTTATGACAATCTTCCTGCTGTGGCTCCTGGGTGCTGGGATTACAGACATGCTCCACTAGGCCTAGGCAGATCTTAAAAACTTTTAAACTTTCTTACAAATAACATATTATCAAAATATATACCTTAAATTCTGAGCCAAACTATACTAATTTTGTTTTTATTTCCTACTCGTGCACACATGAGAGCATACATTTATTGTATTCCATTAAATCTCTATCACATCACAAAATTTAGATTAGTATATGGTGTTTAAAATCCAGCATTCATTTAGTAAAAAATTTACTTTTATAAAGTATTGTAAAACTTACAACTTCTCCATTTTGGTCACCATATTTCTCTTTGTTTTGTCTCTTGTAGAATTTCTTGAGTTAAGTTTTGGAAAAGAACTAACAGATCATGATAAGTTACCGCTGTTCTTTATAGATTTTCTCCAAACTTTATGTTGTTCAGTAAATATCATCCTCTCAGATTTCATTATTACACAGCGTCCCCTAAAGAGCTAATGTATGCTAATTTGAGTGATTATTTCTTTTTGATATGGATGTCTACAGTCTCAAGAAGAATAAATAACGTGGCTACTCCTCTTCATATCACTCTCATGGTTCCTCAGATGAAGGATGACAGTCTAGAATATATAAAGAGCTAAAGATATCAGACTTCCCAAATGTAAAGACCCACTCCAAAAAAGGGCATCTGAGCAGCATCTAAGATGAATGCACACTTCTCTGATGAAGAAATACAAACAACAAAAGAAAGAAAGAAAAATGTTCAACACAACACTGAGCTTCTAGATATGCAAATTAAAACAACCTTGAAATTCCCTTTCACCCCTAGGGAGAAGGGTTATTATCAAGAAATTAACCAGTACCAAATGCTGACAGGGCTGAGGGTAAAAAGGAATTCTTTTCCATTGTTGGTGGGAATGTACAAGGGCACAACCACTGTGGAAAACAGTGTAGAGATTCCTCAAAAATCTAAAACTGGAAGTTATATTTGTTGTAAGTATTCACCTTCTTCTGGATGAATTAAAAGTATCAAACCCGGTAATATATGCACGTCCATGTTTATAGCAGGATAATTGGTAATAGCTAAATATTGGAAACAGCCCAAATGCCCATCAACCAATGAATGCATAAAGAAGATACTTTTGTTTTATATATCAGAGTACTATCTACATAGCCACAAAAGAATGATACATTTGAGACATTTCTAGGTAATTTGATATTCTTAAGTAAGATAAATGGAACACACATGTATAAATATCACATGATTTTTCTGGTATGAAAAACTGAAAATGTAAATAAGGTCCAAAATGTATTCTAGATATTATCAAATATTAAAAAATGCTTAAATAGGTAAGGGAACTAGGGAGGGGAGAAATGTGGATGACAAAAACGTGAGAAAAATCAAACATGGGAACAAAGGCTTTGTAGATGTGAGGGAGAAAAGGGTTGAAGAGAGATTAGCAGAATGGGAAAAAAAAGAATCAAGATGTATCATGTGCACATACAAATTACCTAGGATGAATGTGATAATTACATGTAGCTAAAATGTACCAATAAATTAAATTAACTGAAAATATTAAAAGGTTTTTTGAGTATGAACAGTGGGAAAAATTACTTTAAGACAGGCGATTTTAAACAATTTTATAAACAATAGGGCTGGCCAATAATTCTAATATTAAAGTCATTACAGTATTAAGGACAGACTAATTGGACCTCAACATTACAAGCATGTATCAGTGATTTAGTGAAAATATTAATTTGGTAATTACTAGAATACAGTAGACCAATGATGCTCTTGTTCAGTCAAAATAGGAGGTAGTAAAGTCAAAATGTGCATAGTTGAAGTTTTCATACAGAGGTTGCAGGCCCTATTGGAGCTCCTGAATACCTCGCCTATTTTGTTCAAAAAGTCTAGAACTGTGACTCAAAGGAGTGCTTGTTCTTTAGTTTTTCAGAGAATATAAGTCAACCTTCTATCCTTAGACATAAAATTTAATGCCAGAGAGCTAAAAAATGGCATCAAACCCAGACATTCTTCTGGACAATGAATATATGTTCTGTACCTTTTAAAAGCTTTTATATGTGAAATTTCTTTGTTTGAATCTTACCAATTAAAGAAGACAATATTAAGACATCAAACTTGATAAAATTTAACATTATTTAGAAAAAATAATAAAAGTCTAGGAATCCAACAGCAGTTACAAAATCCACAGGAAATAAGACTATTATAATTTTAGAGAGGTGCATGCATTGTGGGAATGCTGTTTCACACAAAAATTGTTACATTCCAGGTAAGGAGTACTTTCCATTCAAAGTAGTACAGTTGGTCCCTTATGACTAGAATAAAACCACCAGCGTGCACTACTTCAAAAACGATAATCCTATCTTTACATGTGAGGGGAATGACTGTAAAAGAGACACACCTTTTCTAACAACATATGACCTCAGCCTTCTCAAAGGGAAATGGAATTTCTTCATCCTTGAGATTTAGGCATGAGAAATTCTTGATTAATGATTCTCTTATTTAACCAGTGTGTTCACCAGGTCCGTGATGTGGGCCAGAAGCCAATCACGACTCTATGAAAAGAGCAAGATGCCGACTAATATGTCATCTGTTCTTGGATATAACTCACCATCCAACTCTCAGCACAAATGCACCACTAGAAATGGTATACTAGACAAGAACATTGCCCTGTAGTCTTAGTTTTAAAGTATTTATTTAATGTTAAGAAGCGTTTCCAGAATAAGACCTAACTGGTACACAAAATATAACAGAGTAAATTACCACTGTGAGAAAGTATTAGTAATTTTGACTATCAACAGTTTATAATCTGGGAAAATATGCAAATATTATTCTGTTTATTGGGTTGTACAGGGACAGAATGTACCTGACTTAAGACAGTGGGTGTTACAAGTGAGTTAATTACTACAAGGTGATTTTATCTACCTCTATGTTTTAAAATGTCATATACATGGCATGTGGTCTAAGTATTTCCTAGTTGGTCTGTTACTTTTCTTTCATTGCTGGGACAAACTACCCAACACCAAAAATTAAAGAATAATCATTTATTTAGCTCACAGACTGCGGAGGTTTCAGGCCATAACCAGCTGGCTATGAAGCAGAATGGAACGTGGCAGAGGGCAGCACAACAGCAAGAGGAAGAAGGGAGAGACGGCAGCAGCAGCAGCAGAGGCAGAGAGCAAGCCTCTCTCGCTTCCTTATATTGCATTTACATTTTCTGATCCAGGGCTAGGGTAGCTCTCACACCTATAATCCTAACAGGTTTCACATCCATAATCTCAACATTGGATCATGCATTAATTCCAAACTCTAGAAGCCTGCTGCCCCATCACTGCATAAGGCTTTGGAGGGACAAATAGAAACAAACCATAACATAGTTGAATCAATTATTTTTCTATAAAATCCTGGTTTATATACTGAAATATTAGTAATGTGACTCTTTGTGTCTCTTGAAACTAGTTAAAATGACTCTATTTAAGTGAATAGCTTTTTTCCAAGTGAATTATGTTACAAAAAATACACATTTCTTAAAATATCAAGCATGAAAGAATGACAATATTAAATTAGTTAAAGAAGAGCTGGAAGAAATTGACAATGTAAGGCTGTATCCAACAGGAAAACATGTTCTAGTCAAAACTGTAAAAAATTCAATTGATTCCCCAGATATTTTAGTTACGTTCAAATATTCAATTGGATAGATGCTTGGGTTCACTATGTAGACAAAACATGGTAATGGCTGCCCGAATTGACGAAATGTATTTAGTACTCGTTTGGATGATGAGCGTTATGAGGGCAGTACAAATACTGGAGAGATTGTCTAGTAAAGTCATAAAAGTGTGAAACTTTTATCCTACAATTTTCTCTAGAAAAATAATGCACTCTTTGAATCCTGGAATCTTCAGATGCCTGGAGTGTTTTTATTCTTCTTATTATTAAAAGAATACATAAGAGTCTAAAGCAGAATAATCAATTATCCTAGACTGTCTCTAATGAGATGTAAGCAGATCTTGGTATAAGGTGACTTTATAGTAGTCAATATCAAAGTATGATCACGGATCATGCCAGCTTTAACTTTTCAAAGGTTATGTCCTCTTTTCAATCCTTGTTGATTACAGATTGCAAAAAGCAAACTCTTGATATTTGTTCATAATTTTAAATCTAATGTTCACTGTAAAATCCAAATGCAATTTCAGGACCAACCTTTCATTTGCTCGTGGAAAGAGGAAATGGTCTCTGAGACGCACATCCAGTCTGACCATTATCAAGAATGATATTTATTATTAGTTGTGCTATGAGGGTAAAAGGTAATTTCAAGAGTCAGTATTTTGTAAATACTTCAGAATACTCAATAGGGTGAACTCGCACACTTATACACATAATATACTTTATGCAGTGCAGCAAATATATTCCTGTATTTCTCCGAATAAAATGCAGATTTATCTTGGGAAGGGTTAGCAAAATTTATTAAATATCAAGATCACATTTATCACATTATAGAAATTATTCTATGTAGAGAGAATACCATTCTGTAAACCACACATGTACACACACACACACACAGAGTTGCCAATCAAAATGCTTGCACAAGAACTTTGGGTTTAGAATTAGTAAATGAATGTAATTGTGTAATAATTTACTCCACTTCTATTAATCTCTTTCAATAGCCTTGTCTTTCTCTCTAGCTTTGTTTGTAAAGTAAATTCTACTAACCAATTCTTGTGGAATTATAAAACTTGCTCTTTATTTCCAAATACATCTTAGAAATTGAAGGAATCACATTTACTCTTTAGCCTAACTGCCTGATATGAATTTCTCCACCTATTTCTTATTGCAGTTTGCATTTCCGAGGTGGAAAAATCAAGTCTGTGCCTGAAAATGTCATCATGTCACTTTAAGCAAGGAAACAAAATTAGCATCTATTAGCAATCTCCAAATTCGCAGGCAGGTTTCAACCATTTGTCTATTGACCACCACTCTTCTCACTGTGCCTCATTAATCTCCCGGGAAAATAAGTAAGACAATGTAGAAT
>NW_004524733.1:1949674-1962797 GCF_000260255.1 Octodon degus
TTTTTAAATTTCAATTATGTATTTAAAATGATATGACCCATCCTAGTATAAAATATTTACTGTGAAAATATGGTAAGTGATAAAAAAATGGCAAAAATTCAATGAAAAATATTTGGTTAGGTTAGGGTTAATGACAGCTCAACATATTATCAATAATAGAAAAATAAACTGATATGTTTATCTGCTGCAAATGAACATTTAAGCAAAAGTAAAGAATTGCTCTATGAAGGAAAATTCCAAGGGGGGGGGAAATATCAAGAAAAAAGCCCCCAATATATTCTTAAAAACACAGACAAGCCAAATAGAAACTTATGTGTAAAGATTTTTATTTATCTTATAATTTAGAGCTTGGAAAGAGTTTTATTTTTTAGAAAACATGAGCATTCCAATTTTATTATACAGTAAAAAAATTCCATTTAAATACAAAAATGGAGTAGGCATGTCTGTACAGTAGTGCAGATAAAAATCAATTCATCCTTCATATTAGCAACTCAGTAAATACATAATATAAAATTTAAAATGCACTGATCATGGTAGTGTTGAACCATTCAGCATAGTACTGATTATTCTAGTCATAATTTATATTATTTATTTCACTATTAATGAATGAAAATGTATCATTTTTAAATAAAGTATGCTTGTGTTGTACGGTTTCATGGAAAGTAACGGAAAGCATTAGTAAATATCACTTAAACACCTTAGAGGTTATTCTGATGACTGAAAAAAAGGGAGAATTTAAGAGCCAGATGTGTTCTGATCCTTCTTTAAAATAAGTCTATAATGAAATAAAGAGGCATCTCTGATCATACTTTGACTAGCTAAGCAGCTGCTAATTAAAGTCATCCAACTAGCATCCCATCCAAATTTTAGTACGGGTAGAAATTCTAAGGCATGCTTCGTTTCTCTCTATCATTATCATCAACATCAATATCAGCTTGCATTAGTCATTATCTTCATCACTATCTTCATCAACAGCATTATCATGCTTCTAAAACTTGTATAACTCAAGGAGTGTACTGTTAGGAGCAAAAGCAAGTTCATCCAAAGCATGCAGCTGAAGCATAACATTGAAATACAACTTGAAACAAGACAGCATACGCTATTTACTGCTGGGAGATGGCAGCATCGTGTGGCATGGAGTAATCTAAGTGGCCATCATTCAGTGGCAGCAAAGACAGACTGTAGTTTCCAAGGTGAAGAGGCAGAAATAGGAACAGCATTTGCCCCTGCAAACTGCAGCCACAGCTGCTACCTGCAAGACGTACTACTATTGAGCTCTCAATGCAAACTACTTGATGTTAAATCACAGAACAGTCACGCTGCCTTCCATGTTTTCAATGAAATTCAGCTAAAATCAGCACTGTGTCCAAGGCTGTTGATTGCACTTAACATCAAAATAAAAATGTAACTATCTACAATATAACTTAGTAGTTATGAAAATATACCAGGCTCTTCTAGATTTTGAAACACACTGACTTTGTTACAGGTTTGTAAGGTAGGGATAATTAGAATGCATTTTTTTTTCATATATTTGGCAGATGCCAAGGAGAACGTGTTCTAAATAATCTACTAAAGTTGTTTTTTTTTTTTTAAAATGCATTTAGTACAGGGTGTACTCGATCTCACTACATAGATTGGATTTTTAGTGATTCTTCTGTTTTCAGTTTCCAGAGTGCTGGGATTACAGGCATGTGCCATCATGCCCAGTTTCAATCAGCATTTCAGAATGCCCTGAGGGTGGGGCCAGCACAGCAGGCTGGGATGCAACCCTGGCCGCTGAACTTTGCCTAAGCAGACGCTTTAGTCTGCTGATCTAGTTGGCTGGCCCTAAAGTTAATATTATCAAATTCAGCATATAATTTCTGATTTCTGATGTACCCTATTTAATTACTTTACTGTCACCATCATTAACAGCTCATAGAGAAAGATAAATTTATATTTTATTGTTATTAGCTACTGCTTTGGAAAACATACGTATAATTACACATGATCAAATATCATCTGTATATAATATTCTAGATGGAGAAGGGAACTAAAATAAATTAGGTTTTTACATAAGCTATTAGATAAATGAACTGTACATTGGAAGGAAAATGAAATATGCTTTTTGAATTTTTATCAAGAGGTACATTCCAAGGCAAATAATTTCAAAAATTCCCAGTATATGGAAAGAAAAGTGGTTATGCGAAGCCGGGGGGTAAAAACATGATTGGCACATAGAAAAACTAATCTAAAAGCCTTGGTGGAAGAAAGCTGTTCCTTTGTGTAACCTGGAATGTATCAGAAGGCGGACGAAGGTATAGAATTCGAGGTAAAAAATAAGCAAAATTAGAGAGGTAGGCTAGCGATCCATCATGCTAAATTTAGTAGGAATGCAGGGAAAGAATTTGAACAGGAAAGCAAGCAATATGACCTAATTCAAATAATTTGAAAATAATTCCCATTTCTGACTAAAGAACAAAATTCAGGTTAGGCCATGGCAGAGAAGGAGTTATTAATATAGGGAAGTGAAGGCTGGGGAGACAGCTCAGGGCATAGTGCCTTTGTGGGAAGCACTGTGTCCTGAGTTCAATCCCTAATACCCAAAGAATAAAACAGTGTCATATAGGAAGATTGAATTGAGATGGTACTGTAAGAGTTTAGGCAGAACAGGGATACTGGCATGGACTGAGAAGTAGCTGAAAAGCTGGAGAAATGTGGCTGGAGGGAGGGATCAGAACATTGTAGAGAAATCTGAAGAGAAAGAAGGAGAGAAAGTTTGTCATGGCTTCAGAGAAGTTGTTAGTCGGAGTGAGCTATGAGACGTTGCTGTCCACAAACTTCCATTGCTCCTCTAAATGTGACAAGAAGAGAAAAGGGTATGGCAGGCTTTGTGAAAGATTTTTGGAGAAATGATAAGATCATCTCAAAATATGAGAAAGACATCTGCTGGAGAAACACCATGATTCTAACAATAGGCTGAGGAGCCAGTCAACTTTATCTATAAATTCAAAGGAAAATTGTCCAATTGATTTTGTGGGTTATTTTTTAACATTTGCTTCATTTTACTTTAAAAATTGTTATTAATTTATAAGGTAAAATTTAGACTGCTACAATCCTGTGGTTTCATTTGTCTCTTTTTCTGACCAAAGAATGGGATGAGGGTCAGTGAGTCTACCTGTTTGTCTGACTTATTAAATTATTCAGGATGGGGCCGGGGAGATGGCTCAGTAGAATAAGCACTTGTCTGGCAATCACAAGGGCCTGAGTTCAATCCCCGGTTCCACAAGAAAAAAAAAAATATATTCAGGATGCCTGGATTAAAGCCCTAAGTAAACACTTGACATTTCATGAAATCAATTTACTGTTCCTCAAAGATCCAGGTCCACATGTCTATTTTAACCACACATCTTCATGTACTGAACTTACAGAAATCCTAAACTCAGAGCCTCATAAAGCAAACTTCCTGAACTTCATGAAAGGCACGAACATCTGGAATCACCCAAATAAGTAAAGCTCCCAGTCACTTTTGAGTTTTCTTTGGATCTCTGAGACTGTAGCCAAGAATCCATGGAATCCACACATTCTTCTAATTATTTGCTCGTTGTGTCTTCTCTGAAGTACTTCTAATCTCCTAGGTCTAATTTCCATTATTGCCTGCTTGATATGTATCAGCCACTCTCCGAATGGGCCTGGCTTCTCTTTCTCAGCTATGTCATTGTCTGTGTCAGGGTTTCTTAACGTCTGCACTCTTAGCATTTGAGAGAAGTCAGTCGTTTTTTGTAGGGTTTCCCTGTTCACTGCAGGATGCTTGTGGCTTCCACAACCTATATAGTAATAGCACACCTGTGACTGACAAAAAAAAATGTGCATAGAGCTTTACAAAATGACCTGTAGGAAGTAAAACCATTGTTCTTTCTGTAATTTTTTGAGAGCCACGGCTATACACTATGATGAAATATCCTGATGCCTCTTTATGTTCTGAAACCGTATTTGTTATCTTGATATTCAGTTTCCTTCAAATCCAGCATCTTTCCACCTCTCTCTTGCACTAACACACTTCCTACTCTATTTCTCTCATACCTCCCTGTAGCCAAATTAAGTGAAACATGTGCTATGTCTGGAATAGTCTGTATGTTCTATCTTTTACTCATTGACTTATTTGCCCTCAAAGTATTTCCTTTAATTATTTACATAGAAACTAAACATTTTCAGTATCTATCTTCCGTACCATTATTTCTGTGATTATTTTTATGATTCCTTTGTGCTGTACTAGAAGTAGTATAGCTCCCAATATTTTATTTTATATATTTTATATATTGTTCGCACCTTTAGAACAATTTCTTCTCATTAATGTTACACCTAATCTTGGGCATAGTGATCTGGCTATGGTAAGTATTTAATAAATGGCTAATGAACTCAAACTTATTAATGATTATTTTAGATATTTACACATTCATACCTCAACACTACTAAAGCATAGTGTTTGGTTATGTAAATAAATGGCTGAAAGTTCTAGCATAATTTAATTGTAGTTCACTAGGTATTGATGCAGAATTCTTTATGTAATCAAAATTATTTTTATACATCACATGCATTTTTTTGTTGTACATGTTTTATGTGCAAATTAATTATAGTGTTTTTCTTTAAAATTATACATAGAGTAAAGTATGCATAAAAAACAGATTTTTTTATGCATATCATATTATTATTCATAATCTCTGCCTCTGTCATGCTTGTAAATTTCCACTAAAGAGCCAGTATGATCAAGAAATGGGTAAATTTTGCCTCCAATTCAGTATGTGTAAGCTGTGTTCTTAGCTAGTGTATTTCCTACAATTTAACTGCAAGAGACAGTTTAAGAGGAAAGTGGGAAATAGATATAAACCTCGAAGCCCTGAAATATATTCCTACTGACTATTCACAAAGAACAGAAAGGACAATAAAGAAGTACCTCTAGAGCATATTGATGGGTTTACTTGAAAATAAAAGAAGACTGTAAGGAGCAGTAAGCTGGAGAAACATGCACCACCTACAGTTTCATAGGAAAAGCCAGCAACAACTATGTAATTTAGTGCATGGCTCAACAGCACAGCACAGGTAAGGTCATTCCTGAAGCACTTTTTTTCTCACATTCCATTATCTATGGAATGTGAGAAAAAATTTAAAATGCTCAATAAATATCAATAATTTTTTAAATTGCTCACATTAAAGAGGTGAGAAATACCACTATTTTCACGTGATCAATAAAATTTTACAAAAAGGTATTAAAAGGATAGATCATTATAGTACAATGTAAAATAAATATTTATAAGGATTAGATGACACTTAACAATAAGATATTCTTTTGAATTGAGTGACTGATCTTTACACTTTCTTCTGCTAAGATTAGAATATATATATATATATATATATATATATATATATATATATCAGAATTTGGTAAGAGAAATCTTAGTTTCCCAGTAATAACATCCACACCGAGCTCTCTCTGTTGAGCATTTTCAGTGCGTATCCCAGAATACTGACAGAACACAATGTCACCCAGCAATGGCTTTTACATACAATTAACAAATTCAAAACCTTATTATTTTCTCTGCTAACAAAATATACATCTTTATTTCACTTCTTAAAATAACTCAGACATAGAAACTTCAACATTCTGCCTGTGGAAAATAAAAGGAAGCATTCAGGAGTCCTCTTAGTTATTGCTTTATCTACTGATGAAGTGGCACCTTAGAGAGTTAACTGTAGATTATAGCTGTGATACACCCTCAGTTCTCTTATTTTTCAAACTTTGACCTAAAAGCAAAAGTTATATAAAGCATGAAGGAAAATAATTTTCACAAAGGCAAGAGAGTTTATACATGCTTCAAAATGCCAAAACCTAGAGTGGAAATAGAGCTATTAAAATCTCCTCAGTCTTCAACCTGAAATTGTGATTATTTCAATGGTAGGAATTTTTTTTTTTTTCCGGGGCAGGGAAAGAGGAATTGAACTAGACGGGTTGAAATTTATTAAAAATAGCATAAAACATGAATTTTGCAGAAAGTTTATTCACTTCCTTCCAGTGACAGAAAATGTAAAAATCATAAGCGTGAAAAATTTGACATACATACCTATGAAAGAACCAAGGAGCCTCTTTAATCTAAAAAGTGTATTATTATATTTGGAATTGCTTACAAGTAATGAAAAACTGTAAATGATAGAAACACAAATGATGACATCATTCAAGTCTAACCCCAGAAAAGAATATTAAAAGAAGCCAGTTTCTATGGCCAAATCACAATTTCTTATTCACTATAATTGAAAAGATTGGTTCACGATTGTATCGGAATGCAAAAAGAAAAGAGTGGCACCATGACAATGCAGTAGGCTAAGGAAGGTAATGCATTTAAATAAAATTGCATGTACGTGCCCATTTGCATTGTAATTGAAATGGTAATTTGAAAGCTAAGCACAGAATTATCCTAGGTATAGAATATATACTCAGAAATTTATAGTTGGAGTTGTGACTTGACAGGCTTTTTAAAATGTTTCATGTGAAAAGATGGATACTTGAAATATGAAAGCAAATGAATAATTAAAAAAGAGGCTGTTTTTTCACTTATCTCCATAGTTATTTTCCAAATTTTCTTCTTTCTAATTTTAGAGTAATTAAAATTTCATTTCCATCTTTTATTATTTAGAATAGCCTACAAAGTGATGGAAGAATTATCTTCTTTTCTCAATTATTATGTTAACTATTCATGTTCTACCTTATTATAAGAATAACATTAAGGATACTTCATCAATCAAATACAAAAGAGGATTGCGGAATGTAGAAAACTAATTGAAAGTATTGGTCAGTGGAAGTTGTGTCATATCTTGAGTGGGGACTACATGAATCAGATACAGATTTCAAGATTTTTTTTTTTTTTGGAACCAGGGATTGAACTCAGCTCCTTGTGCTTGCCAGGGAAGCACTTATTCCACTGAGCCATCTCGCCAGCCCCAGATTTCAAGATTAATGTACCTACTTGATAAAAATTTCTCATGTAATTTTCTCTTTTATTTATTGATTTTCTCTTCCATACTTCAATAAAATGCATTGTCTGTAGTGAGACCCTGAACACCCTGTAGACCTTTCTGTAAAATACAGAAAGAAAAAAATTACACATTCACTACACACAATGATTACAATTATTTTGGGGAATTGGACCATGAACATAACACATCAATTGTTTCCCCTCTTCCCTCCATCCTCTTTTATTTTTCTAGTATCAGATTCATTTAATTATCATATATAAGACTTTATAAAATTAATTGTTGTATATACAGCCTAAAAACCTAATAGATCAAAGAATATAAGAAATATATAACCAGTTGTACTACTTCAAGGTATACTTTTGGATATGTTGTCCACAATGGATTACAATATCTTTTCTCTCTCTATTTTTTCCAATTAGCTGTCTTTTATTGCATATCTATCTATAGATAGATATAAATATATTGCATATATAGATATATTGCATACATATTTGCAAATATATTTCATATATATATATATATATATATATATGACTTAAGTTTGTATGACTAAGTTACTTCACTTAACATTGTGGTCAACAGTCAATGTTAAACACATACTGTATCTACTCTTCACAATTGGAAGTTCAAAAAACAAAGTATATGAGAAGATGCAAGAATCTCTTTCATAAAGTATATTATTGTGTGTCATTTAATTGCAATGGACAATTGGACTTAATTCCTTCAGTGACTTGGAAGAATTTGGTTGTTGGGTTTAATATTTTAATTTGAGGATTTAAATTTTATTTATTAAATCTAAATTGATTTAATATTTTAATTCACCCTTGTAAAATCTATGTTTTGCTCCCAATAAAAATTAAGCCAGCATCTAGGGTATCTGTGAGTTATTCTTAAATGGGAAAATGAGTCTGAAAAATAGGCACAAGCATTAAGTATCCCCTCTCCTAGGCATTTTCATGTACTAAATCCATTGTAAGAATCATACAAGAGGTGATTTGTTCATTCTGTGTGTGGTGATGAGGCTGAAGCTCCTTGAGGTTTAGAAGATGGCACAAGATCATAGCTCATTCAATTAAGCAATGGCTGCAGAGTAAAAGGGCAAGATTATGTGGTTCCCAGGCTTGCCCTTCCTGTAGCGTAAACCCCTTTAAGTTAGTACATTTCAGACTTGAAATGCGTGATGAAGGCTTAAGAGTTTTGTGTAATGACTAACAAAACACTTGGCATTCTACAACTTTGTTCTTAATGATTAAATGAGGAAAACTTCCACATTTTAATGCAACAGAAATAATAGAGCATCATCAATCTTTATAATGTGTAGATACAGAGCTAAGTGAAAGTGAGATTTTGCTTCTGAGCGTTTGGCCAACAAACTTAGTAACAGTTCCAGGTACAGTTTTAGGAATAGAGTGAATGATGACTAAATATTTGGAAGTCGTTTGCATTACTGAACTTTAGCTGATAAATCAAAGTAAATGGTTACGTAAGTGCATTTTCAAAAGCAAGTAAAGGATTATAACACTTATATCATGAAAAGAATATAGGCTGTATTTTAATAGAACAGACGTACGTGCTAAATCCACGTAGAGAACCATGTTAATAACTGTCACAAGTGTCAGAGCACTGCTTCAGGGAGCTCCAAGGCTGGAGACCAGGAAAACACAGTAGTAGCAAGCAGACAGAGAGTTTTAGAAATTAAGTAGAATCATGGATCCATTTATGCTTGTTTTTTTTTCTTTTCTTCAAATTTATAGTTTGAAACCTAGCATATTAAGTTTTTGTTCTGTAAATTGAGTGGCAGAATTCTAAACAAAGAGGGACAGCATCAATGCTGCTCAGGTAAGATCTAACCAGTAATTAAGTAAAACCATAATGACCTTACTGGTATAGTTGTTTTACCCACATCACTCACTAGAATATAATTTTTCTATGTGTGGCCTAAGAGATATACTAAATAACTGTATTGTGGAGTCATCGAATATGAATAGACATTTAGAAGATAATACAGATAGTAAAGTATTGCCACACAGATCTAAATTCTCAAATAGAGAAACATAAATGTATCCTAGGAAGGACTGGAATGATAAATAGTATCACCATTACAATTGCTATGACTCATATTTTCAAAATGCTTCAACAAAGTGATTTTTTTTCTACCATTGACTACTGAGAAAGCAATGTATAACATACCATAGGAAGAGCATTTAATTTTTTTTCCCAAAGAGTTCATCATCCACATCCTGCCCTTGAAATAAAATGACTTTAAAGGGACAACATCGACTAAACTCTATAAGCAAGAGTTTCAAGAAGAGTTAAAAAAAATCTTTCATACACTAATTACTGAAGCTAATTAATGAAGTTTTTGAAAAGTAAAGGGTGAAAAATCATGTGTTTCCACAACATTTTCTTTTCACTTTTCCTTATGCACACATTGTCGGCTTACAGGAACTAGGTTCCTTGCAGGAAGCTTTCCGTAGAATAGGGCAGAAGTGACCCTGCTCACAGAGACATTTAAATCTAATTTGAGTTCTTAGCAAAAATGTATAAAAGAAGGTGATACACGAGTGAAAACTGAAAATGCTGAGCTCAAATTGTATTGATTCGACACTAGTTAAGAAAGCCTTAAGTGAACTGCGAGTTGTCACATTGCTCTAGTTGCAGGACTTCACTGTGTGCTTAGTGACTACTCTCAGGAGTAAAGTTGGTGCTGGATGAAATTAAGAAGGCATCTGCCTAGGCAGCATGAGGCTGCAGAAATGAGTCACTAAAGTCACAGAAGCAGAGATAAAGCCATGAAAAATCTTTCCAAGGTGTTTCCATGACAGTGTAAGAAGAGATGATTCTCTTCCATACTTCAATAAAATGCATTGTCTCTAAAAGAGCGAGGATGTGGAAAGAAGTGGTGTATATTCCTACAAACTAAAAATTTATGGTCAGTAATTATTAACCAGAGAATTATTCCATGTAGCTTTGGAATGTGAAAAGTTGAGGAGAGAGTATTTAAATATTAGGTATCACTTTCCAGGGAGAATTGTTAATGAACCTGCCCCCCTTATGCTTCTTAGAGGACAACAATGGGCTTGTCAAAAATTAAAATACAATTAAGATAAAGACACCTTTAAAAATGGTTTAGAATATGAGAGTATATACCTTCCCTCTAAAGTTTACACTTTCTTTTTATATTAAGTACAAAAGAAAATCTCAGAAAAATACTATTTTAGCTACTCAGAAAAACACAAGTATCTACTCTAGAAATTTCACATCACATAATTCACTCCCCAATGTACTACCCAAACACTGTAATTCACTGTTCTGAATATAAGACGATTCAGTAAGCATACCATTCTCATCTAACTAAGCTTGCTCACTCTCAGTTAAATGAGAAAATTTAGTCATCAAACGTGGCATTGACATTTCACAGTTCTTCTAATTGCATTGGTTTTCTCAGGGATTTTCGTCTTTAACTTTTACATTCAGTTTTGACACTGTACTTCCCTCCTCCTCCACCCCCTCATGATAACAGCTGCAAACAGCTACACTGAAACCGAGTTTGAAATAAAGTGAATATATTGTCTCAAGTCTTGCTTTGTTACTTAGCAGTTAATTTGTTTTATTTTTGTTATCTCTATGTAAAAGAGACAATACTTCAGAGTAAGTAGACGCTACTTGTCATGCGGGAGACTATGAGCAGGGGCGCAGCGCGCCTCATCGCTCTGTCCTCTTCTCTTGGTCCTGGGAGCCTTCCACTAGTTGCTGATTTTTCCTTGGGTTGAATTCCCTCCGCCCAGTCTGTGAAAACTCTGTTCTCTAGGCTTACTCATTCACTTCCACTGTTTCTATGACTATAGAAAACTAAAACTAAAACTAAAACTAAAAATGTCACTTTTTAACAAAAGTGAAAGATAATCATGTTTATGTTGCTTTATTTTCTGAGGATTTCATTCTCTATTCATTGACGGAAACTTGTCAGTCAAAGTTATGTAAACGTTACCGTTTTGTAGATGACCCTGTGCTGTTCTGAGTCCCCTTAAACACAGTTCCTTTGCTCAGAAGCAAGAGTCAGTGCGTGTTTTCTTTAATGGGCCACATCGCAGGTGTGTTAGGACTGCAGTCTGCATTACCTCTTTCTAGCTTTGGGCGACCACTTATGTTCTATATTCTAGCACCAAGGCAGGTATAAATAATAAATGAAACAAAAAATAATGTGAATCTGTTTAGTAACATTTTATTAAATAGACACAGACATGAATTTAATATAAATTACAAAAATCAAAAATCTGTTCTCTTTTTTTTCAACCTCTTTCAAATGTACCAACCACACTTAGTTTCGGGACCATAAAAGAGTAGCAGTGGGCACATTTGATCTACGGACCACAAGGCCACTTTTTCTTTCGAGTATAGAGGTTAAAAGTCTAGGTCAATTACTTATTTGCAGAAAAAAATTAAAGTTGTATTTATGTTAAAATAAGACAAAATAAAAAAGGAATTATAACTTCATATGTTTCTATTAGAAAATATAGGCAACTTTTCCCCATAAAATATTTATGAATTTACCCATTGGAGTGTACTTTATTCTGGTTTCTGGAGCTGTTTGCTGAATCTCCTTTATAAACAATAAATCTTACAGCTGTGCGTCAACCTTCTGAGTCTTTTTCCTTCAGGTAGTAAAAATCAATTCTATTGTGATCAATGCAAGAACTACAGTGTGATATATGGATCTCCCACTGGTTAAAAAGTATCCTTGGTTTAAATGCAAGGAGCACAACACCACCAGAGTCAGGACTGTCTACGATGATACCGAGCCATCACCTAACTAACATATAGCAAAGGAAAAATATGTAAAGTAAGTTAGATATTAAACACTCTGTTCTTGGGTAATATGGCAATATTTTTCTTTGCAAGCACGAACGTTGTACAATTGCCTTGCGCAAGGCATGTATTTTCCTCTCTGAATCACTGACAGGACTATTATTTGTATCTTTGCCATCACTAAGTAAATTGTACCTTTAGAAATTAGCGCTTACCTCAATAAACTCTGCAACAAGAGAATGTGTGCATGAATTAAACAACTGACAGTCACTTATAAAATCAGTATGAAGAGATAACTCCCTTTTTAAATGCTTAATCACACATTTCCCCCAAGGATCGCTATTATGCTTTTAGAAATATTTTGTATACCCTGGGGGTAAGATGAGTATTCTAACATTCTAATCACAGTGTTCCAAGATTCTCATCCAGGAGAGCTTACCACTCATGATCACAACTTCCGGTCTCCCGGCATGCAGTGTGTGGATTTTATTGAGACCAAGGTTCCTTGCAAGTTAGTGTGGACCTGAGTTCCAGACCATTTGCATAGGCAAGAAGTAAGAACAGAGGGCGTATGGAAAGGAATTGTTTTAAAGAACTGAAATATAGGACCAAACATTTATTTTTACCGAAGATTCTCATCTGCACCCTGACCTGCCTTGTCCTCTCTCTGCCCTTAATGCTGATGCAACGAAGTGTGTCGGGTTCTTACTTCCCTGCACTGCGCTTCTATTCAATGCTCAAGAGCACAGTGGAAATCTATGGCTCTCCAAACAAATAAGCACTCTTTTCACTGTGTTCCTATGCTTCCATGTACCCATCAGATATGAAATTCCTTATGTTATGTATAAAAGAGTAGATCTAGAGAGACCACTCTAAACTGAGTTCATACACATAGCTTTACTTCATTATATGGTGGCTATGTCACCTAAAATTGTCTTTAAACAAATGTTTAGTGAATGACGGAATGAAAATATGCAGGGAACAGGAGAGAGAAATGGATTTGTTAGAGTTTCACCCATAATTACCCTTTCAAGTTTCTAATTTCCACATTTGAAACAGGAGCAAAGGGCAACCATATAATCCTGCTACTGGGCACACTGAGGCAGCTGTGCCACCTGAACCAAGAGTTTCAAAGCCGAAGTGAGAGTCATGGCATGTATCTAGTTGTCCCCCCAAAGCCTCATGCAGTCATGGGGTGGGGACTTCTAGAGTTTGAGATAAAATCATAATCCAATGGGATTATGGGTTTTAGTACTGCTGGGATTATGGGTATGAGTACTTCCCCCAGCCTGGGACAGATAGCTTG
>NW_004524733.1:1963117-1977701 GCF_000260255.1 Octodon degus
AAGGCTTATGGGAAGAGTTAGGAAAAGGTTGGAGAGGTCACCTACTAGAGAAGAGCTTGAACAACTTTGGCTCTTCTGTAGGGGAGATTCTGGTCAGAGCTCAGAAGACAAGAAGGCTGATAGCAAGCCTGTGTATAAAGATCAGACTGAGTTTTCCCCTGAGTAGAAGGACTGCATTGATTGTTGGACTCCAGATGATTTGTGTTATGGCTTAGCAGAAACTTTGTCTGCATTTTGCTCATGTCCAGAGACTTTGCCTGAGACTGAGTTTAAGTATTTCCAACTGATTAATCTGGCAAAAGATATTTCAAAGCAGTTGAATACTGAAGGAGTAGCATGGCTGCTGTTGGGGGCTTTTAGCCAGATTTATGTTGAGACTCAAGATCAAAGAGCATAGAAGTATGATTTAAAATGTTGTGACTCTTGCCAGAAAGGAAGCTCCAATAAAGCTTTGGGCTGCAAAGATAGAGCTGAAAGGATCTCCATTGCCAAGAAGGACCAAGAGAATGGATAGGATGCCCTGAAGGCATCCCAAGAGACAGCAGGTCTCCACCTTTTGCAGTCTCAGAATTGCAAAGGTCAGGGACTTTGCCTTGAGGGGAAAACCATTGAGCCCTCTGTACTCCAGAATAGCAGCAGCAGCCGTACCAGGTTCCAGAATGGCCCGGCATGGAGAATTCATTCCGCAGAATCAGGGTCAGAGTGCTCAGTGATCCCCACACTTAACCCCTACAGCCAAGAGAGAAGGAAGCCTGGCTACCGCTCCAGCTGGCAGCAGACTTTGGCAACATCCACATGGCACTGTTTATAGGCACTTGCAGAATGCAGAAGTTCTGAGGTTAAGAAGACTTTCACCTAGATTTCAGAAGTCCTGGGAAGCCTGGCAGTGTGCCACTGGGAGGGCAGTGTGTGAAGACATGAGTGAGTGCTTAGGCAGAGTACAGCAGCTGGGATTTAATATCCTGTGTGCCGTACCAGTCTGTAATCCCAGTGCTTCGGATGCTGAAAACAGGAGAATCACTATGAGTCTGATCTAAGTAGTGAGACCTTATAGACCTTGTAGACCCTAACCTAAGTATAGAAACACACACACACACACACACACACACACACACACACACACACGATGTGAATGAGAAAACTATTCAGTGGAAACTCCAGAAGTTGGAAAAAGCCAGGAATGTGGATCATCTAATGGAAACTGCAAAGCCAACCTAAAACAGAAGACATAAGAACTACAACCATCAGAGGTGCCATAGGGGCAGAGCCACACAGAGGTCACAATTTGGCATACATTGCTTCAGATGTTCCACAAGGACCTACAGGATTTAATGTTTGCCCTGCTGGATTTTGGACTTATGTTGGTCCAATGCTTGGTATCCTGCTGTTCCTAACTTTTGGAATAATAACGTTTATCTTGTGCCTTTGAATGTTGGAAGTGTTTAACTTTTCATTTCTATAGGGGCTCACAGCTAAGAGTTTGCCTTGGATCTTGGAGGAGACTTGGGACTTGGATTTTTCAGCAATGTCAAACTGTAGGACTTTAGCAACTCTTAGAGATGGACTAAAATGTCTTTTGCACAAAAGGATGTGCATACGAATTTAGGGGGTTCAAGGGTGGAATGTTATGGTTTGTGTCCAGTTTTACCCCCAAAGCCTCATGCAGTCATGGGGTGGGGACTTTGAGATAAAATCATAATCCAATGGGATTATGGGTTTTAGTACTGCTGGGATTATGGGTATGAGTACTTCCCCCAGCCTGGGACAGATAGCTTGAATGTAATATAAGAGAGACAGAGAGATAGACTTCCTTTCTGTAGCTGTTGCTGCCACTCCTCCATTTTGCACTCTGTTCTTTACCACCACCATGAAAAGTTGCTTTCTGCCGTGTTCTACTCTGCCTTGGATCCAGCTGAATAGGACTGAAGCATCCAGTAACTGTGAGCTAAATAAACCTTTCTTTCCTTCATCTTGGGTGTTGGGTATTTGTCTCAGCAATGAGAGAAGAGTAACTAAGTCACTGAGCAACAAAGTGAGACCCCTGTATTTAAAACAAAATCAAAAAATGCTAATATTTACCTTCATCTTATAAAGGTTGTCTGGAATAATGCACCAAAAAAGAAATGAATCAACTTTAGAACATAAAAAGTAATAATAGTAATTTGATATTAGTGAAACTGATTAATGAAATAACAGTAACAGTTAAAATTTATTCTCATCCGTTC
Source organism: Octodon degus (assembly GCF_000260255.1). Lineage (NCBI taxonomy): Eukaryota > Metazoa > Chordata > Mammalia > Rodentia > Octodontidae > Octodon > Octodon degus. The sequence continues at coordinate 1,965,343 of NW_004524733.1, forward strand.
TGCTAAGCATCATAGGTATTTAGGTTTGCATTTATTTCAATTTTTTCTCTCAGCATTTGTGATACAAATGAGGGATCTATACGGAAAGCATATGCTGGAGCACGACATGGTGGGGCTATTACATCCCATTCCTTCATCAGTGCAAATTACTCCCAAGACAACAACAGCAAGTGGGGCCTGTGCAAACTTTCAGACTTTTCTGGATAAGATAGCTGTTCTGTAGAGTTTTTGTTGAGCTCAATCTGAATTGATTTTGTCAGGACCGCCACTGTCTCTATATTTGTTAGAAGAGAATTTATTTCATAGTCATAATTCAGAAGTACATTAGGCCGGAAAAAAAAGATCAAAAAAGCAGAGAGAGAAAGGAGGACAGTTATCAAGAATGATTCTTTTCAGTATGGCGTTAGGCACTGGCTTATCATTTGTTTCTTTGTAGATTGCTCTTAGGAAAGCTTGAGAATCTTGTTCCATTTTAGTTACATTATATAAGCGTGTATATGTAAGTTAATGAGAATGAGAAAAAAGAGCAGCTCATCGCTTTCTCAAAGAAAATGGTTATAAATGTCAGAAGATTAAATGTTTTAAATGATTAAAGATGTTTTCATTTAAAAATAATGTTTTAATGTTAGTTATTTTAATAAGGTCATGGAGAATCTTATGTCCTATTGCAGTTAACACTAAATTGTGAAATAATCTTGAATTACACATTAGGATGACAATTTACTTTATCTTAATGTGGAAGACTCATTTCAAGGGCATTCTCACATCTTTATATACTGACCTGATCATTACACATCACATAAACAAAACTCCAAGAAAAATAACTACTCCATATTAAAATTTGAAGTTAATATTATCAAATGATTTTGGAAATCTTTCAGGTAACTGACACATTTGTTAGTATGTCAAATTTGGTAGAATTTGCCTAAATATTTGAAAGATAATAATTTTAGTTTTAAAAATATATCTGTGGTTCATCTACAATGTGAGTAAAAGCCATGAAGCAAATTATTGTATACATGAAAATTGTAAAATAGCTTCCCCAAAGTTGCAAATCTCTGCATAGTTCCTTATTTTCCACTGTCACTTGTAGAATTCTAATCCATCTACTGTTACATTTGATGTGCCATGTCTGGTTGACCTGCATTGTAAAGGTAAAATCAATGAAATAAACTACCTTCTATGGATGTATATGGCTATTTTATTATAAGATGTGTTCATTGTACATAGCAATAATAACAGATAGGAATTGTCTCTTAACATTTTTGAAGTATTAATTATTACAGTTTAATTCAGTTACAGCTGTACACTGGGCATCTACAAAGTATTATGTACAAGCTCAGAGTATTTGTAAATCATTTACAGCAAAATTATGAGTGGAGCTTTTCTGCCACTTTAATTAACTCATCAGGGACGCATCTAAATTCATCATTATTGATGGCTGTTTTCATATAAATTCTGTAATAATGCTGTGCCTTGCAAAATAAGAAATGATATAACATACTAATTAATGATCACAGAGCTGAAATATCTTTCACTGTACTTTAAAATTTAAGTCACCAGTGTCTTAATTATAATATTTTACACCTATCAAATTTAAAGCAATTCTTTGTTGCATAATTAATTATAATAAAATAAGCAAACTACTCCTTTTTGACCTTTGTTTTGATAGTCTGCCAATGATTTTTTAAAATTTATTTATGAGCTTAAAGTAATTATTTTAAACATATTTGTAATAAAATTACTTAATGACTAGTAACTGTTAATATTTATTGGGTACTTTCTAACTGAGTTTAATTGTTTATTATATTTTGTAAATATGATTTTTATTCAAGGAAGTATGAAGTAAATAAGAATGTGTTGAACTGAAATCTAAGGAAATATTTTGCTCAGGGAATCTTGTCTTATCTAACGTATTACAGAAATATGATTGTTTATGGAGAAATCTTTAAAATGTGTATATAATATTATCCAATTTTAATTCCTTCTGCATAGATTAATTGAACATATCCATTGTGCTGATCACAGTCCTCGGCACTTTGGAGCCCAAAAGTAGCCATAGATGCACAAAACTCTGTTGCTGAAGGATGCGCATATAAAGGGCAGGTGGACAACAGACAGGTTCGCATGGAAATGAACAACACACAGATGATAGAGCTTTGAGCAATTTAAAACCATGATATAGGCTAGCCAAATAGCTCAGCAGATTAAAGCACCTGCAAGCAAGCAGGTGCAGGGGCTGAGGATTCAATCCCCCAGCTCCAGACCCACCCCTGGGGTGGGCTGAGACAGGATTGAGACTGGGCGTGGTGGCACACACCTGTAATGCCAGCACTTGGGAGGCTGTAAACAGGTGGATCACTACAAGTCTGATCTAGTAGTGAGACCCTGAACACCTTGTAGACTCTTCCCTAAAATACCAACAATAAAATAAAAAAAACAAAGTAAAATAAAATAAAACCATGATATAAAACACATAAAATTCTAGATAAATTGTGATTTGTGTTTTTTTTTAATTATCTCATAAACCTCACAAACACAAGTTCAGCATTTTTCTCAACAACTTGTGACTTTTTAAATTAGGAAAATACCCAAAAGTTAATTAGATAGAAACACGTTGAATAAAAAGTATTACTTTTGAAAAATGTTAGTGTTTTCTGGAAATGAAAGATTTTGAGAGTTTTGTAAGGGAGTGGATTATTTTTTTTTTTTTTTCTTCAAAGTTTTCACTCATTTGGGCCTTTAAGTATCTTGGCCACTGTCTAAATTCTCAGACTTTTTCATCTAAATTTTTTTTCAAAATGAATTTGGAAAAACTGAATGAAATAAAGATTTCATGTGTTCCAGAATCTTTAAGGCTTACCTGGATACTGTCATATGAAGTCTTATAATGTTCTTGTTAGAGAATTATCATTTTCTCCATTAAGAAGAAAATTAAAATTACAATCAGCTAAGCTACTTCCCTGCAGTCACACAGCTGTTGATACATGGCATCATGGCATATATGTTAGAGTAAAGAAAGGCACTAAAAAGCAATTGGAGCAAAATTAAACCAAATAAAGCCACATGAAATGAAAGAGTAAAATCACTCAGGAAAGCAGAAAAGAAAAAGCAAATTGGTAAGACTAGAGAACAGAAGTTAAACCTAGGTCTTAAAAGAATCATACCTATAAAATAGAAATGAATTGAGGATAAATAATGAAAATGGAACATTAAAATATACTCATGATCAATTTAATATGCATATATAAATATTTCCATAACTTGTATTTATCTAATAATGTGTGTATATATATATATATATATATATATATATGACAGAAAGAAAGAGAGAGAGAGACAGAAAGAGAGAGAGAGAGAGAGATCATCTTCTGTCTGGCCTCCATGTGCATATGGTTTCAACGTGTCTGGCAAGTGACATGTCACTGATATTTCAAGCAAGAGCTTGATGAAGCATCGGCTTCTACACCAGAAGAGTTATGCGGCCTTCAGCCCAGACACATCATGGGTTTTAGGCTATAGTGTATATATTTTCATTGTATACTTTGTCAAAAAGACAGTATAGTTTAGCAGAAAACTCATTTAGTGAGGATTAAGAGACCAGAATTTTAATGTTAGACCTGCCTACTCTAGTCAAGGCATATGAAGGCTGGCTTGGGTGATACGCAGTCAAGGGGGTTGGATTTAATAATATTAGGAAGGTATGAGAAAGTAAAATACTTACTTGCACATATTCACACTTGGATTTGTATAAGTATACACCTTCAATTTATTATACTCTTAAATTATTTTTATTCTCCTAAAATTTGAAAAATTAGTTAAATTATTAAATCAAAGTAGGTTTTTTTTTTTCTTTCACTGTGGAATAGTAAGTTCCTTTAAAGAAATTAAACTTACTGAATGCACTTGGAAATAATCTATTCCGCCTGCTAAAAGGATTTCATCTAAATCATGATAAAAACTTACGAGGAGGGTTGGAGAGATTAAATGAATATAGGTCCAAAACTCCTGAAAAAGCTTATTAAGAGGCTGGGGTGCTGGAGGAAATAGGAATATAATTGAAGAACTCTTAATGTACATTTTATGAGCACATTTGTTCTTTCAGAAGCTCACAAAGAAGAACAGCAGCCCACATAGTTTCTTTATTTCTACAAAACAGAAAGGACCCAAATACACATTGAGCCTTTACTATCTAATTTAATGACCACTGTGGCAAATGTCATAGAAACAATTTAAAAGGATCAAGTAGAACACATTTCACATCTTGATTAAGCCAAATACAAGGTGTTTTAAAAATGCATTTCTTTTCCTAGAAGTGCTATTTCTGTATTTATACAATATGATCATACGAGGTCTCCCAAAAGGATTTTAAAATTTGAGGGGAATGTTGAATATTTAAGGACAACAGAGATTACATGAAATGTGCACGTACAATGTATGCAATGTTAATTTAATCTGAGGTGGAGAAAAGGTGTGACCTTTTCCTTGGAAACCCTTTATTGTAGATCATAGATTAGGCTAGGAAATAGCTTGAGTGTAGAAATAAGCAAATATTTGTGACCAAAAAAAAGTACAAAAGTTAGGTTACTTTAAAATATTGTAATGATGTTTACATAGGTTGTCTATTAAGTTAGACATGGTAAAATAATTTGTATTTATGCTATCAATGTTAAAAAAAAAAACCCTAAAGAGGGTCAACCAGATAGCTCAGCGGACTAAAGCGCCTGCTTAGGCAGAGTTCTTTGGCAGGGGTTCGATCCCCAGGGTGGCGTGCCTGCCCCTCCCGCGAAGGGGAGGAGATGGTGATTGAGACTGAGCATGGTGGTGCGCACCTGTAATCCCAGTGCTTTGGAGGCTGAAAACAGGAGAATCACTGAGTCCGATCTATACAGTGAGACCCTGTAGACCCTGTCCTAAATACAGTTTTGAAAAAAAATTTAAAAACCTAAAATATGTCAACAACTATTTTTTCTTTCAGTAATAAAGCAGAGATGAAATCCAAGGGAAAAAGTTTTATATAGAAGAGGAGGTTCTTTTCCTAAAGTGCATTAAACAATCTTAGTGATTTATTTATTATTTATTTATTTATTTATTTATTCTTTTCTGTATTTCAAGGAAGTGTCTGCAGGGTGTTCAGTTTCTCACTACTAAGTCAGACTCGTAGCGATTCTCCTGTGTACAGGCTCCCAAGTGCTGGGCTTACAGGTGAGCGCCCCCATGCTCAGTCTCAATCTCAGTCTCAGTACCCAGGGACTGGCCAGCATGGCAGGCCCAGGGATTGAACTTCTGGCCCCTGTGCCTGCTTGCATTCGTTTAATCCACTAGCTATTTGGCTGGCCCTCTTAGGGATTTATAATCATAATGAAAATCATCACCTAAATAGTCAAGGATGTACTGAATGAAAATGGAAAATCATTCCATCAACATTTGAGTTGCTTTCTTCTTGCTGGGACAAAATACCGGATATCCACAAGTTAAAGGCGGAAAAGTATTTATTTCAGTTTGTAGGGACTAACGCCCATCGTCAGACAGCACTAGGGCAGGGTGGCACGACAGAGGCAGGGCAGGAGAAACAGCCCATGGTGTGGCAGGCAGCAAGCATGCGCAGCAAGCCTCCTGCCTTCTTTTCTCCTTATGTTCTGTCCAAGATATAATAAGCCTGTTGATTGATGCCACCCATATTCATGGTGGAGCTTTCTCTTAAGCATACCCAGAACAATGCCAAACAACTGTGATAATGCAGTTACTCGCCTTTTCATCCACATCACACACCTTTAGCTCATTTACACACCCTAGACACAGCCAAATCTAAGAAAGCCACACTTTTGAGCACATAAGTTTTGGGAATCACCTAGATGCTAGCTAGAGCTACCAACAGATAGCTTGAATTTAGACGTACACAGTTTACTAGATCATATATCAAAATAATGACAATATGTACTGATTGGAGTACTTGATTAGAGATTTATTCTATGTATTCTCTTTCAAATTAAATTGATCAAAGGGAATACATATAATGTGTGTCACTACTTCTCAATAAGTCAAGGATAAAGTAGCAAAATACAACTTGGTGTGTGTCAGTTCACCCTAGAAAGAAAGCTCAGAAGGAAGGCAGGCGGGCGAGCAGGCGGAAGAAAAGGGAGGAATGGGTGAAGGGAAGGAGCAAAAGGATCTGCATCAACTTGAAAATAATATCCAAAGGTATTTACAAAGCAATAGCAATGTAATTGAATAAAAATATAATGGAGTATATTTTAGCCTGTCCCAATAAACATAAATACTTGATGACTAAGATTTTTACACAGAGACCTACTGGCCCCTTTCTTACCTCTTTTACTAATCTTTCTCCTTCCTTAAGTAGACCTCATAAGCCAAAGTTTAAGAAAAGAGACAAATAAGCTTCCTGCAACCAGAGAGAATTCTCTTTTCACAACAAACTCATAAACTTAAAAGCCAATTTACTAAAGTAAGCAAAATATTACTCCCTCAAAAGGGTCCATATCCTTAACCATGGAAACTGAAAAAAACATTACTTATATGGCCAAAAGGAATTTTGTATTTGTGATTAAACTAAGGACCACAAGATATAGAAGTTAACATGAAATTTTGGGTAAGACCAATGTCAACACAAGACTTGTTTTGTGAGAGGAAGGCAGGAATTTGTATCACAAAAGAAGACAGGAAAAGGAAAGCAAAGGAAGACTTGATTCAGGGCCCCCAGCACAGGAACAAGGGGCGCTTCCAGAAATCAGGAGACCCACAGAGAAATCCACCTTCCGCTAGAGCCTCCAGAAAGCACACAATGCCACCACACCCGCTGGTTGACTCAAGACTTTTGAGCTAAGAGTTATAATCAATTTGTGTTGTGCTAAGTCATTAGGTTTGGGGCAGTTCATTACAGCAGAAGTCAGAAACTAATACAATGACTATGTGGTATCCAAAACCCTAAGTAGATAATTTACAACTTGGTATTTCATACTGAGATTCACCTTGAGTCCATGCTGAATATCATCTTTTTTTCTGATTTTTTATATCATTAAAAGGAACTGAAAGATAATAGGTAAACTGAAAATAAAAGTTATTTTTGGTTCATGCTTAAAACAGCAGGTGCTTATTAACTACATCTGTGTGTTTATACACAAATTGTTTCAAATTATTCACACTGCTGGGAAACAGTATGTTTATGTCTCCTTTGAATTTAAGAAAAGCTGGTAAGAATGCCTTTTAAATTTCTTGTCTATAATGAATTTAATATTAGTCACTTATTAATTATATTCAATAATTATATTCAATTAATTGTATTCCATAATTTAATAATATTCACTAAAGTATGAATTTTATTAATAAGTTCTTAGCAAAAAGTTACATTTTAAAATGCAAGATACAAATTTTCAGACATTAAGCTGTCGATAAGGCAGTAAGCTCAACTGTTGTTTCACGCTGAACAACAGGTAGTGCTGGTTAAGTGTTATATTGTTAAATATGCACACAAAGCTATAGAGGTATTTCAGTGCTGAATGCAAACATAAGAAAATAGTTTTCCTTTTTCCTTGCACTTCACTTGGTAGTAGGTGAAGCCTCTGAGAAATGAAATTTAGTATCTCCCATAGTCAATGACCTGTAATTATTCTGAGGAATGCTTATGCAGCACATAGAATGCAGACATTGTAGTATCAATTACTACTAAAAATCAAGGTCTTGAAGTACCACTTCCTTCATGAACTGTTGAGTGTCTCTTCCCTGGAGAGAGGGGCCGCTGCTGCTTCTGAACGTCTGTTCCTGTTCACAGGTGTGATTTCTAGAACTCACTGAAGGTTTACATTGCATGAGATGTACAGTCTCATAACTGCCCTCATCTAGATCCTTTTGCTAGAGAACATGGCTTTTGTTGTGCAGACATTGATAACCATGTAAGTTAAGAAGCTAGATTAAGTGCATGAGTGGGATTTTGTTACCTGTGTAAGTTTCTTCGATGTCTAATTTCATCATTCATATTTATCATTATGAAATTATAATTACATCTAATACTTTTCCAAAGAAGGAATGATTGTGAACTGCTGGATTTTAAACATTAAAGCCATGACAATTATATAGTTCTTAATTATATTTAGGAAAGTTGTTTAATATTCTTGTCTAGTCAATTAATGAAAATATTAACTCTAATAGTATCATCAATATATACCCAAAGTTAATAATTCAGTCTTTTTGATGGTGTGTTTAACCAAATATGTGTGATTTAAACATAAATTAACATGTGAAAAAAACACATTGAAATATGCCTATCTTAAATGTAAAGGACAACAGTAAAAATAACCACAGCATGCTTGCATTAATCAATCAGTTAGTAAGTCCATATAAGCTAATATGGATGTTAGTATAAAAAAAATACTCCAAAATCACATGCTTATCTCTGCATCACTGGAATAGCACACTGCAATTTAAAAAAAGTTTAAATAGACTGTTTTTTTCTGCTTTTAGACACAAGCAGAAAATGTCAGGTTTTCCATTACAGCAAGTATGAATATATATCAGATTACGTGTGCACGGGAACACACACACACACATGCACATGTACACACACACACACACACACACAAAAAAAAAAAAAAAAAAATTCCAGCCAAGTAGAGGTTTATTTTTTTTCCTAGATGAAATCTAGAAAACACAAACTCAGGGTGATTGATTTTTGATGCTAATTGCCCTTCTGCAGATATCATGTTCTTCTTGGTCCAGACAGTTATGACAGAGGAGGTGCTACTTCCGTAATCAATTGTGGCAGGAGGGCTGCTGCGCTGGTAGATGATGTGGAAAAATATGGACCAGACATTTCATTCATAATTGATTACAAACCTGATGCATTATTCCAAAAGTGACAATTCTAGTCATGGCCCATTCCTGTTCAACTATTTTTCCCATTGCTGATTTGCTTTTTATAGAGCATTTCCATGAATTTCTAAAATGTGACTATTACAGGAAGATAGAGATCTCTTACATCAATGAAAGCAACCACGGTCTTGAGTTCGCATAATGCTTTGAAATACCAAATTCTTTAAAATGCACACAAATCCATTGTGAATTCGAGGATACTGGATATTATAAGATCTAGATGCACTATGAACCATATAAGCAATCCTTTTTCTACCATAATACAAATACATTAACCTTTGTAGAGTGGTATGTATGTGAAGCATCGCATTTGGGCTGTGAAAAACAGCACACATTATTATTTTTAACTTCATGTGTGTAAAACATACTAAGCAGTTTTTACAGTGATTTCATAATGAAAACCTAAACATAGATCACATTAACTTACATTACATACATCATATGAGCTTTCTGCTATGTCTGAAGCCATATAAAATTCTTAGATGTCTCCATTAATAAGAATCTTTTGTCCTCCTTTGTAGCTAGATAAGTGTGGTCAAAACATTACCAGCGATTGAAAAGTGCCAAAGTAAAATTTGTTCAGAAAAAATATTCACAGAATCAGTAGATCTATTAAACAAATATCTTATAAATCTGTCTAGATATTAAGGTATACATGTTTGCCTGTTTCCAGAGACCACAGTAGTTTTATTTACTCAATACTATTTATTAAATGTGCATTACATTCAAAACAATATGATAGGATCTAGAAATTGAAAGATTAAACAATTGATTCAGAAAGTTACAGAGAATTTAGACCAGTACTCTCATAAATGTATCATTTATATAATCTAGGATGTGACCACTAGAGTGTTGTATTAAATGAAGAGTTCTGTAGGAAGAGAAGACTAAATTGACCTGGATGATGAGAAAGTAAAAGCCAGGTGAAGAAAATATGTTCTTGGAAGTGAAAATGACCTTCATGGAAGAAAGAAGATAAGCAAGTATCTGGAGAAAAAAATGGTATGTGTTTGTTGCGAGATAGTACATGAAAATGAGCTTGGCTGGAATACACAGTTTACAGGAAATTATCAAGGAACATAACTCAGACATCAGCAAGAACTATATCTTAGAAGTGATATGAAACATATTAATAGCTTCAGCATTTTTTTCATATTGGCAGTGAACACCAATTAAGCATCTTTCATTAGAGAGTGATTTGGAGCAATTAAGTTTGTAGGACTACAGTGTGTGTAGCAAAGGGAATACAAATCATTTTAATCTAGAAAGTACTGGAACTTATGCTCAAATGTGGTTCTATCAGCTGGCTCATCAGCCAGCTAGGTGAGGAACAATTCTCTGAAGTAAAGAAGAGCAACAGCTATTCAACACTGATAGTTTTCCTGTCACTGCTAATGCCCACAAAAATAAAGCAAAAATAAACAAATAAAATCTGTAAAATGCCTGTATAACTCTTAAATTGATTCTTCAGCTTTTTGTGGAGATCAGTTACAGTCTTTTCATATTCTTTGCTCATTAAAACGTTTTGATAATTGTATGTTCCTCAAAGCTTATATTTGCAAGATAACAAGCATTTCCTACATAATATATTCTAGTAATGGAAAAATTAGAAGATACAGATGACAATATATGAATTTAACATTAAAATTTACTCTAGTTAATATTTAGAAGGCACTTAATGTGTGTTTTTTATGCTCTATGTAACTATCTACATATCTACTCTGTTTCCTATATTAATTTCTAGGCCATGGATATATATTGCATTATATGAACAACTCAAAATATATAAAATTTTATTATGTATTATGAAGAATAGTGTTTTCAAATATCTTATTTTAATATTGCTACCTTATTTATTCTCAATTTATTTTAACTTCAGGAAATCTGACAAAACTTGTTCCTAACAACTTTTGGGCTAAGGCATTCTTAATTTGAAAGTGTATGATAGGGCTGGTGAGATGGCTCAGTGGTCTAAAGCACCTACTTGGAAGAAGCTTAACAAAGCACAGGCACCGCGGTTCAGTCCCCCAGCACCACATGCCAGCCAGCCCGCCCCCTGGTGGGCTGAGCTGGCCACACACACACACACACACACACACACACAAATAAATAAAATTTAAAAATTAAAAAAAAAGAAAGGGTATGATAGGTCTCTAGGCTTCTTGGGGTATCTCATTCATATCTATATATCTATATATCTATATATCTATATATCTATATCTATCTATATATCTCTATCTACTATATATCTATCTCTCTATATATATCCTTGATATATATCAAGGAAATGCTGACAAGAAAATTGGAATAGAAGTATATGAATACATTACAGAAGTCATAGTCCCTGCCAAAGCAGAATTTAAAAGGCAGCAGAACTATTCATTGGATATCTTAATATTATTTATACTACTCGAGTTTATTATTAGTTTGTTGGCACCCTTAATATTTGTTTCCATTAATATTTTTACAGATTTTTGAATGATGATATAGCATCCTAAAAATACACAAATAAAAATGCATCCACAGCTTCAAGCATCATAAAGATAGGTGAGGCTACAATAGTAAACACCAACTCCTGAACAAACTTGTCTAATAAATCTTTTGAACTGCTTCCCTTTCATTTTTTTATATTGTTCACTTCTACGTGTCCACTTTTTTATATATGCTTTCTAATTTTAATAAAGATTTGATACATTTTATAGAAATATATTTAATTCAGCAGATAACATGAATAATAGGACAAAACTGACAAAGAAAAGTGGGGTTGTTGTTCTTTATTATTAACAGCCAAAGGAAGGCATGTTTCTGATAAAAAAAAATAGAATATATGTACTCTTACTATTCTCTGTTGAAAACTCTGACTCAGTGTTTATCACTGAGATAAAAATACTGTAAGTTATTGTCTGTTCATCTTCACCATTCCCATCCCAAATACCTTGAGTATCAACCTGTATGAATGGATTATGCGATACATACCCACCAAGAAGCACAATGTTCTAATGTACTGCCCTTCTTAATCTACTCGCTGTATGCTAAGATAATGAGTAATACACATAATTCTTTCAAATCTCACAGGGTTTTCAAGGAACTTTTTACTACTGACACACTGCTTTAGAGAGAAGTGAAGCTAATCTCAACAGAGGTTAAGTGAAGTTTCTAAGGACATTCAACAACAAAAGAGTGGATTTAGAGCTGAAAGTAAAACTCACTCAATGAGGATGCTACTGCCAATTGATTTGGCATTCTGGAAACTAAAGAATGCCACAGAAAAGTAAAGTGATGAGTATTTTGCTGAATTAAAATCATCCTCTCAAATACCTACTGCTGAGGTGGATTGAAAAGCATAATTCAATTCTATAAGTTGTTTGACAATTATTAAATAGCATGCAAAATACTAAATTCTTACCATAAATGCAAGTGTCTAAGGCAACCATCAAAGTAATGTTATCTATTTAGAAGATAACGTTCTATAT